>NC_050081.1:27465605-27782606 GCF_009764565.3 Dermochelys coriacea
TGGCTGAGCACTGTGGGGTCCATCCAGTCACTCTAGTTCTGAGTCTGGTTGTACCATCCAGGGCCATCCTCTGATGCACCAAGGGGGATTCAACCACCTGCACACTAAGGTGTGGAAGAGCAGGGAGATACAGCTGGGAAGGAGGGAAAAAGCAGCCACCACAGAAATTCTCAGCAGCCAGGGGGGACGAACTGCCAGGACATCTCTGCTTGATCTCAGGCATTCAGGAGAGAGAAGCAGCTCTCCAGGCTGGTGTTGTAAATCAGAGACGCTGTGCTCTAATCTCTGTGACCCTTTTCCCCTCCAGACTCTTTCCGACCTGAGCTAGAGCAGGGAAGGGGGGATCTTTGGGATCACACACCCAGGGTGAGCTCTGGGGGGAGTTTTTCCTTCCATTAACAGAAATGTCCATGAAAGCAACTCTCCCACACAGCAATAACCAGAGACACTCGCACTGCCCAGCCCTAGAGCCACCTTAATTGTGATCTGAGAATTTGTATTGACATTGACAAGACTTTCTAATATTACCTTCAAGGTGGTCAGGAGAGAGAGCCTCCTGGTTGTCACACCCTTCCCCATTTCACCTGGGGGACAGACTGTTCCCCATGGCTCTTCTCCAGCATTCTACCTGTCCTTTGGGCAGGGCTGGGCTCTGCAATTGCAGCTACTTTGTGGGTTGGGGAGATGGTGTCTCTCTAGTGCTGCCACCTGCATACCTCTCTTCTCTCTGGGCTGGGAAGGGGCTGCCCCACCCATTGCCACCTCCTGCTTCCTGCTCACTGGCCTTGAACTATTGGCTCTTCCCCTGTGCTGCATCTTCATTTCTGCTCCCAGGCCTGGCAGTGGAGGATGTATTTATGGGAGGACACTCCCTCTGGGGTTCAAAGTTGGTACCTGCCTCCTCAGGACTCTCCTAATTGCAAGCTTTTGCTACCTTCCTTGCCAAGTCTCTGTTGCTGGGAATGAACCAGCCCCATCTGGGGAGCAGGGAGCTGCAGCCTCTATAATCAAATGAGAAAGTATAGAAGTGGATCCTATTACACAGGTGAGGAATTGCCAAGCAGGGATGTTAGGGAGTGTGAGAAATGGTCCCAGATTCCCCCAGGGCTGAACTCTGATTCTCTCTCTCCCGTAACGAATGTGATTCTGGATCCAGACACGGCTCATCCCCGACTCGTCCTGTCTGAGCATCAGAAAGTGTGAAATGGGGAGACACCAGGCAGCATCTGCTGAACAATCCAGAGAGATTTGACTCCTGGGCCTGTGTGCTGGGCTATGAGGGATTCACCTCAGGGATACATTGCTGGGATGTGGAGGTGGGGGACAGAGGATTCTGGGCTGTGGGAGTGGCAAGAGAGTCTGTGAGGAGGAAGGGAGAAGTCAGCTTTAACCCTGAAATGGGGATCTGGGCTGTGCAGTGGTTGGGTCTGTTCCAGGCTCTCACCTCCCCTGCAACCACCCTGCCCGTGAGCCAGGTCCCCAGGAGGATCCAGGTTTGTCTGGACTGTTAATGGGGCCAGGTGACATTTTTCAATGCTGATAACAAGGTCCCAATCTTCACTTTCCCGCCAGCCTCTGTCCCTGGGGAGAGAATCTACCCCTGGTTCTGGGTGGGGGCAGGATCCGAGCTCAGACTGTGTCCCTGAGACACAGGGGGTGGAATATTGCACTGAGGACCCTGAAATCAGCCTCTCCAACCTTAGAAACTCCAGTCTTTATGACCCTGGAGGGTCCTTGGGGTCTCATATCTGGACTGTGAAACCACAGAAAGAAGCAAGTAGTCAAGATGGAGAAGCCAATCTCATTGCCCAAGGAGCTATTTAGACTGTTTGTCGCTATCTTCTATCGTCCAGGAGGACTCTGGGGATCTTCAATCAGACAGTGTCACTAATAAATGGGGGGAATTAAAAAATGGGCTTCCCTAGTCACAGTCATGCTAGTCTCTATGACCCTGGAGGACTCCCATATACCCAACCCTCTGGTTCCTTATTCCATCTCCTCCCCCTCCATCTCTGCAGCACCAGGGATTTTGGGAGGTGGGGCAGGGGTGGGGAGAGAGAGAGAGAAAAGGAAGAACCATTGAAGCTGCTGGAGAAGCAGAGGGTCACTGTGGGGCAGGGAGGGATGTAGGGTTTTGGTGGGAGAAGTAATTGCTGGGCTGGGGGACAGGCAGTTGTGGTGGCAGCAGGGATAGAGAATTAATTAATTGGGATTTGGGGTTTAGGGAGAAGCTGGAACCTCTACACCAGCAGGGAGCATTTTGTACAAAACTCTTTAATCAGATTTCATTGGGGCCTCCCAGTGACAGCTCCTGCAGCAGGGTCCAAAGTCACATTCCTCTGTAGATATGGGATGTCTCTATTTGTCACACACACAGGGGATAGGCAGGGGAAAATTAAAAACCAAGAGACAGACCAGAAACCATTATAGAATCTTCTTTAAAAATCTCTTTTTGGGGGGGAGGGAGCGGTGTGTCAATCTCATGATTTTCTGAGAATTAAGAACATAAGAACGGCCATACTGGGTCAGACCAAAGGTCCATCTATCCCAGTATCATGTCTTATGGCAGTGGCCAATGCCAGGTGCTTCAGAGGGAATGAATACTGGAAGAGGCAGGGACAGAGGGAGCAGAGGAAGCAAGAATAAAGGGAAAGTCCCAGAAAAAGGATGAAAAACAGAAATGGATAGAGTGAAAGGAAAACATTCCTGAGAGGGGAAACACCCAGGGGGAGCAAGTGGGGAAGGGGTAAAATTGGGGGACAGAATGGAGACTCTGAGAGAAAAATAATCAGTAACAGTGACTAGAGGAGAATGGAGAAGTCAGAAATAAACCAGGGTGGGTAACAGAAGCTAAAAAAGATTATGAGCAAAAATGGATAGAATGAAAGTAAAGAGAGAAGGAAAGAGAGAGTGTGTGTGTGAGAGAGAGATGACTTATAAAATGTTACTGAAAGTGAAGCTGTAACTCTTTAATTTCATACATTAGTTCATGGACATTTGTGCCATTTTAGTTCCTCAAAAGAACTATGCTTCAGTTTTTTGGACATTTTCCCATATGTTCTGGTTACTGAAGATCCTCTCAGCTACTTTAAAGCCTGACATTTACTTAATGTAAATGAAGCCTACAAAAAGTTCTATTGGCTTGTTTCCCTTTAATTTCCCAGCTGTAATTTTTGAAGGCCTTCATGAATGGGCAGGACTAACTCAGACATTTTAAAAGGCAGCTCCTAAGTCCCAGAGGAGCTAGCAAATCAGGGAGTTTTGCAAGGCAGTTTAGAGATGGAATACGAGAGCCAGATATACCTAACAAACATTCATAGAATCATAGAAGATTAGGGTTGGAAGAGACCTCAGGAGGTCATCTAAACCAACCCCTTTCTTAAAGCAGGACCAACCCCAACTAAATCATCCCAGACAAGGCTTTGTCAAGCCAGGCCTTAAAAACCTCTAAGGATGGAGATTCCACCACCTCCCTAGGTAACCCATTCCAGTGCTTCACCATCCTCCTAGTGAATAGTTTTTCCTAATATCCAACCTAGACCTCCCCCACTGCAACTTGAGACATTGCTCCTTGTTCTCTCATCTGCCACCACTGAGAACAGCCTAGCTCCATCCTCTTTGTAACCCCCCTTCAGGTAGTTGAAGGCTGCTATCAAATCCTCCTCCTCACTCTTCCTTTCTGCAGACTAAATAACCCCAGTTCCCCCAGCCTCTCTTCATAAGTCACTTGCCCCAGCCCCCTAATAATTTTCGTTGCCCTCCAATTTCTTCACACCCTTTCTGTAGTGGGGGGCCCAAAACTGGACGCAATACTCCAGAAGTGGCCTCACTAGTGCCAAATAGAGGGGAATAATCACTTCCCTCGATCTGCTGGCAATGCTCCTACTAATGCAGCCCAATATGCCGTTAGCCTTCTTGGCAACAAGGGCACACTGTTGACTCATATCCAGCTTCTCATTCACTGTAATTCCCAGGTCCTTTTCTGCAGAACTGCCACTTAGCCAGTCGGTCCCCAGTCTGTAGCGGTGCATGGGATTCTTCCGTCCTAAATGCAGGACTCTGCATTTGTCCATGTTGAATCTCATCAGATTTCTTTTGACCCAATCCTCCAATTTGTCTAGGTCACTCTGGACCTTATCCCTACTCTCCAGCATATCTACCTCTCCCCTAATCTTAGTGTCATCCACAAACTTGCTGAGTGTGCAATTCATCACATCATCCAAATCATTAATTCTCTAAATGTAGGGCAATAAGCACCCCTCTGCAAAACAAACAAACAACAAATAACAACAACAAAATCCTGCAGAAGTAAAAATTATTGCTCTGAATGCAGCATCTATGACTACCTGTCTTGTGGGGTGGTGGCGTGCGTGGGCATTTGGTGAAAGCAGTTCAAGGTGCGTGGGCATTTGGTGAAAGCAGACTGAGGGCATGTCTGCACTACAAATGTAAGTCAACCTATTCACGTCCACACTACTCTCCTTCTGTCAGTCGTGCACATCCTTACCAGGAGTGCTTCCATCAACTTAAGAGAGGCAGTGGGGTGGGGGTGAGGGTGCGGGGAGAGAAGGACTGAGAGACTGGGCTCCCCAGTCCTCGCTGGCAGAATTTTTTTAAGTACATCAGAAACAGGAAGCCTTCCAAACAATTAGTGAGGCCACAGGGTAACTGAGGTGCCAAAGGAGCACTTTCAGAAGACAAGGCCATTGCGGAGAAGGAAAATAAATTCTTTGCATGGGTCTTCATTGCTGTATCCTGTAAGGTCAGTTTGCTAGCTTGCTATATTGCGTAATATGTTTTATTTTGGTTTGATTCATATTATTTTGTTATTATATCCTATTATTAATAAATCATAGTATTTTGGGGGGTTTTGTTTATGTAGAATTCCAGTTTATGCTATTCATAAGGATTATTCATGGTTATTCTTAATAGTTGGCTGTAATGCCAGTAACCTACAGGCTTGTATCCTGTATGATTAGGTAGAGTAAGTTAGTAAACTTTGTAAACTTTGGCATAGATAAATGGCCTACCAGTTGCCCCCCATTAGCTTTGGGGAACTGAATGGGGAACTGAACAAAAAACTGAATCTGCTAACCTTAAGTCTGGAGCAGACCGGTAACTTGCAAGGCACACTGCAGAACATGGAAGTCATGAGTTAGGCCAAGGGTAACGGTTTCGGGAATGAGATAATCGATACTAATACGTATGAGTATATGGCATAACATGTTAACCTATAGAGTAAGTGTACCTGAAGATTTATGGGGGTGAGGAAATAAGATTTGGGCGTGATAGGTTGAGCCTAGATTCTGACAGTGGGGAGTACCGGAACCCTATAAGATGGCAAACAACCATACAGAGGGGTCACATTTTCCTATCTTCTATTAAGCTATCACCTCAGTTTCACAATATATCCTAGCTACTCAACACTCGAACCTAATCCCTACCAACTTGGGAAGCCTGGATCATCAGTTCCTCGGGCATGCCAAAGACAAAGCTGATCCTCTGTCTCCTACTACCAGGTCTTCAGGGAAGGGTGTGAATATGCTAGCTTTAGTAGTCTTTTAGAATAGAAATGTTACCACCAGGGGTCATAGAATTGTATTACTTCTTTGTGACTATGTGTTTTGTAGCATTTATGCTTCTTTCTTTTATTTTAATAAAGATCTTAACAAGTTGGTATTGTCCTCAGTATAAGTATCCTTGCCACACACCCTGAGAGTCCTCTCATAATACTGAACACTCTGTGTTCTCTATCCCTGTAGCCTGAATTGGGACAAGAACCTAAATTATCTTCTGATCAGATCAGTGGTGAGCGATAAACACATTAGCCCATAAAATTCAGGTCAAGACTGCAAAGGTGTGGGAGATTCCCACACATCAGCCATTCTTTTTACGTGACAAATCTGAGGACCTGTCCCAGATTGAGGGGTCAATAGAGGAGGTTTTGGGGAAAAAATACAAAAAATATACAAAACAATGGGATCTAAATTAGCTGTTACCACTCAAGAAAGAGATCTTGGAGTCCTTGTGGCTAGTTCTCTGAAAACATCTGCTCAAGTGCAGTGCAAGTCACAAAATTTAACAGAATATTAGGCACCATTAGGAAAGGGATAGATAATTCCACTATATAAATCAATGGTATGCCCTCACCTTGAATACTGCATGCAGTTCTGGTCACCATCATCTCAAAAACAAACAAACAAACAAAAAGAATTGGAATGAATACAGAGAAGGGAAAACCAAAATAATGAGGGGTATGGAACATCTTCCATGTGAGGAGAGATTAAGACTGGGACTGTTCATTTTAGAAAAGAGACAACTGAGGGGAGATATGATAGAGGTCTATAAAATTATGAATTGTATGGAGAAAATGACTAAGGAAGGGTTATTTACCCCTTAATCTAACAAACAAACCAGTGAAATTTATTGGCAGCAGGTTTAAAACTAACATAAGGAAATACTTCTTCACACACTGCACAGTCAATCTTTGGAACTCATTGCCAGGGGAGATTTTTAAGGCCAAAAGCATAACTGGTTCAAATAAGAATTAGACAAGTTCATGGAGGACAGGTCCATCATTGGCTATAAACCAAGTTGGTCAGGGACTCAACCCCATGCTCTTGGTGTCCTAAATCTCTGACCGCCGAAGCTGGGATCAGACAACAGGATGGCTCCTACCCAAGCTGCTGCTCCTCAGTGCTTCTTCTGTGAAGACTTTCCCCCACTCTGGATCCTCAGTCCCAGTCCATCTCCAAGCCATCTGCCCTGGGGGTTGGCCTTTCCTAAGACCTGCCTGGCTCCCTGCTTTCAGTGCTGGTGCTCAGGGCCACAACTCCCAAAGGTAGGAAATGCTGGAGGGAAGAAGGTGGTGGAAACTCAATCTGCCTCCTCATCTGGCTGCCTCATGGTTCAATCTGTGAGTACATGGGCACATGCTTGCTCCCCTCTTTGCCCCCACCCCCACATTCAAGTCGGGATGCCCAATCTGTGAGTCATATTGCACACTATGTCATGTCACAGTAAATCCTAGCAGGTCTGAAAAATTCACCACACCCAACACACTGTTGTCAAATGTTTATCCAAACATTGTCTTCTAAGGTGCTTTATGAAAACTGGTGACATGCTGGTCATTGCTTGCTGAATGTACATGTTCTATATGAAGAGTTTTGTGTGTGCTGGAAATATGTTCTTAAATATGTTGTGGGGGCAGTTGATAAACAAGCCTGCCCCAAACAAAGGAAGGTGGATTTATCTGCCTGCCTGGATCAAGCTAACAGGATGGATGAGAAAATAACATCACCTTATTACAAGCAAAGGCTAATAAAAGTACATTTGCATCTAAAGGTAAATAAAGTGATCAAGCCAATCAGAAAAGCAAAGTGACCAGAGGACAAAGAAGGGTCTTGGTGCCCGTAGCCTAAAGAAGCAGCAGCAGGGCAGAGGAACTTTACCTTGGTTAGTTTTCAAAGAATAGATTTCAAATGTTTTCTGTACTTTAAAATAGAAGAAAGGTTACTGCTTAATTGTTCATCACTTAAGGGACAAAGAGGCCCATGCTCTTGTGAAAGGTGGATCCCTCAGCCACATGGGTTGAGGACTCTAAGAACAGCTTTTTGGAGAGAAATTGCCTGAAGCCTTGTTTGTGACTTGTTCAGTTCCAGCCACTAGAAAGCATGATTTATTTTGTTTTATTTGTGGCAATTTTCTTCTCTATTGTCCATGTTTAGCACTATTTAAATCTCTGTTCTTTCTTAATAAACTTATTCTTGGTGATGCTATCAAATCCTCTCAGTGCATTACACTAAAGTGAGGTGGATGTCCTCATATGAGCCAGCAGGCTGGTGTGTGTTCTGTCTGTCTGGAGACGGGGGACTTGGTGTTTCTGTGAGCATGTAGTGATGGGGCTGGACTCTGCAGAAGAAAGCTCTGCCAAGGAAAACTGAGATTCCCTCTGAGACCTTTTCCATTTGGCTTATCCAGAACATCTTCTCCAGTTCTGGGAGAACACTTCATCCAGTTCTCTGGGATCCCAAACACTTAGTTCGGCTCTGGATTTCATCACTCATGTTTCTTTATTTGGCATAGAGCAAAGCTACGCCGAGTTGATCATACTGAAGCATAGGGAGCGGGTATAGGGCATACCCACACTGTGACACTCTGTACCCGAAAGCAACACCCTGGCACCCACATATTTATGTTTTGTATAAAGTATGCCTTGTGAGGTATTATTCTAAAAGTCTTGATCTGTTGATCATTAATATCCTGTTGGATTGTATGTGCTGTCATTGTATGTGAAGTTATGAAGTTTTGCTATGTGTGCATTACTGAAATATGTTGTGAAGTTGGAAACACCCACAACCAGCCTTAAAGGTACAACAAATGGAGAAGCCAGAGTATGGCCCATTAAGGGGAATCTGCACTACCAAGGACTATCACCAGATTTGTATACAGTGAAGACTTCTCAGAGAGAGCACTTAGACAATGGACAATACTTGACTCATGTTATAGCAAAGGTTCTTTCCAGAAAACCGGAAGAACCTGTAAAAGAGGGGAAGCGACATCATCATTTGTCCTCACTCTGCTCACAACTCAATACCTGGCAACACGTCTGGAGAACAAAGACTTTGAACAAGGGAGGAGGTCCCAAGCTGGAAAGGAATATTCCAGCCTGTGTATGAAGGAACTATGCCATCAGGGTGAGAGACTGTTTGATTCAAATCTTGTCTAGTTTATAGAACTCATATTGCAGTTTTACTTTTATTTCTTACATGATCAACTTTGATCTGTACACTCACTACTTATAATCACTTAAGATCTATCTTTCTGTGATTAATAAATCTGTTTTATATTTTACCTAAAACAGTGGGTTTTGCTTGAAGTGCTTGGTAAATCTGCTAAGAACAAGAGCTGGTTCCTCCAGTAGTTGCACCAGGAAGTCGTCCCCAACACTCTCCAAAAACTTCCTGGATTGTCTGTGCACTGCTGTATTGCTCTCCCAGCAGACGTCAGGGTGATTGAAGCCCCCCATTAGAACCAGGGCCTGTGTTCTGGAAACTTCAGTTAATTGTCTGAAGAAAGCCTTGTCTACTTCATCCTTCTGGTCCAGTGGTCTATAGCACATGCCTACCACGACATCACCCTTGTTGCTCTCACCTCTAAAGTTAACCCAAAGATGCTCAACAGGCTTTTCTCCAGTATCATACTGGAGTGCTGAGCAATCATACCACTCTCTTACATACAGTGCAACTCCTCCACCTTTCCTCCCCTGCCTGTCCTTCCTGAACAGTTTATACCCATCCATTACAGTGCTCCAGTCATGTGAGTTACCCACTAAGTCTCTGTTATTCCAATCATATCATAGTTCTTTGACTGTGCCAGGACTTCCCATTCTTCCTGCTTGTTTCCCAGGCTTCTTGCATTTGTGTACATGCACCTAAGATAACTAGCCAATTGCCCTGCTTTCTCAGTATGAATCAGGAGGTCCCCCGTGTTGCACCCTCTTCCTTGTGTTTTCTCCGAGTATCCCACTTTCCCACTTACCTCACTTAGGTCACTGTCCCCCAGCAAAACTAGTTTAAAGCCCTCCTCACTAGGTTAGCAAGCCTGCCTGCGAAGATACTTTTCCCTCTCTTCATTAGGTGGATCCCATCTCTTGCTAGCAATCCTTCTTCCCGGAACAACATCCCATGGTTGAAGAATCCAAAGCCCTCTCTCTGACACCACCTACGTAACCACGCATTTACCTCCTCAGTTCGACGGTCCCTACCTGGGCCTTTTCCTTCAACAGAGAGGATGGATGAGAACATGACTTGCACCTCAAACTCCTTTATTCTTCCTCCCAGAGCCATGTAGGCTGCAGTGATCCACTCAAGGTCATTCTTGGCAGTAACATTGGTGCCCATGTGGAGAAGTAGGAAGGGGTAGTGGTCCGAGGGCTTGATCAGTCTCAGCAGACACTCCATCACCTCCTGAATTCTAGCTCCAGGCAAGCAGAACTTCTCGAGTAGCTTGGTCTGGTCAGCAGATGGATGACTCTGTCCCCCTTAGGAGGGAGTCCCTGACCACCACCACCCATCTCCTCCTCTTGGGAGTGGTGGTAATTCTCTTGGTGTGTGGATGTCTGTGTAAGTGCAGTACCTGGAGGAGTTTTCAGTTTGTGACAGCTTCACAGTATGAGGGGGAGCCCAGGTGGTGAGACAAAGGGCTCAGCGGTACCCCAGTTTGAGGTTGCACCCTGGGGAACCTGTCACACACACATCTAAAGTTACACAGACAACCTCTTCCTTTATATACATTTACACACAACATTGCATTTGCTATACATTAAATCACACATTTAGCATGCTCTGTCCATGTGCTGTTCATGTAGAACCTGATCTTTACACTCCAGGTTTACCTTGTCCATTTTCCCTAGTATCGAGGTGTTGCTGCTTATGTTAGCTAGCACAGACATCCTGACTCCAGCATACTGCTTGTCAAGCCTCAATTTACAACTTAGCCTTCCATTCACCTTCCCATTTATGCCCACTAGTAATGAGGCAAGTTACTTATGTCATGCCAGGCCTACAAGGTGCTCAGGGATGAGGTTGTATCAGATGTCACCTACTGGCAATGGAAGGGCTGACAGCATCCTGAGGAGTGTGGTTGGAATGGCTAACAACCAGGGTGACAGGGAGCTTTCACTCATCTTAGCACCAACAAATTTCTGTTTTACTAAGGCAGAGGGGTGACAATGTCACCCCTGGTTGCCCTGAGAAAGTTTCTCACCTTCCTTCCCCTGCATGGAGCCAACAGGGGGCACTGAGAGCACAGCAGGGACGGGCTCCTTGCTCTTGGTTCTGGTCCAGCCCCACAGCACCCTCTTATATCCAGAATGAGCCATTGCAGGGACAGCCCAGCCCAGCCCCAGCTGTTCTGCGACAGGACAGATTTTGAAGCAGAAATGAAGGTGACCCCCTGTGAGAGACACTCTGTCTTTGAGACAAACTCTGCACATTCCCACCCCCCCACCCTCCCCTCCTCCTTGAATCCCTGATGACAGTCTGGGCCCTGAGGAGGTGATATAAGGAGCTGAGGGGTCAAGTGCCACACCCTCTTTTCTAGCCCTGCCCTCAGGCCATTTGGCAACCATGAGGGAAGGGCAGAAGAGGGCAGAAACTCTCCAATGGGAAGTCCTATGGGTTCTCTCATAAAAGCTGCACCCACAGCCCCAGCCCCAGAGCAGGGATGTGCAGAGCCCGAATCCTTGGTCTATGTTCCTGAGACATGGGGATGGGGGATGGGGAGAGAACTATCTCACTGGAAATGCTAAAATAGGCTTCTCTAGCCTTAAATATCCCAGTCTTTTTTACCCTGGAGGATGTCCAGTTGTCACACCTCATCTCTATGACCCTGGAAGCTACAATATCTCAGTGTGTCCTGGTGCTTGTCATAACAACAGAGAGCACATAGTGATCTGGACAGACAATCCAATCCCATTGCAGCCATTGTCATTCAGTCTGCTTGTCACTATTCTCTGTGGCTGTGGAGGACTCTAAAAGGCTGCTGTGTCAGAGCTTGAGAGAGGGATACCCAGGGAAGGGGATGGCAATATGGTGAATGGAGAGTGATACCTTGAAGACACTTGGGAGGGGAAGCTGCTGTGGGGAGGAGCTACAGGAGGGAACTGGAGATGATGAGCTGACTGTTGGGGAAAAAGAGAGAAATAAACAGAAATAGGAAATGAGTGCTGGAAAAAATGATATATAAAAGTATTGATAGAATGAAAGAAAGGGAGAAGGACCCAAGCAAGAGAGGGAGATTTACAAAATATTACAGCAAGTGAGACTGCATCTCATTTATCCCATGGAAAGCCTTTTAAGTGCTTTAAAAATCTGTTATCAATATTTGTGGTAATTTTCTGGTTCTTAAAAATCCCTCTTGGCTCCTTTTAAGCTTGAGTTACTTACTATAAATAAAATATTTTCTTAAAAAATTCTTTTTTGTTCCACTTTAATTTTCCATTTGAATATATTTTTTGGGGGGGAGGATCATGGGATTTACTACTCCATGTTGTTGTGTTACCCCAGCAATAGTGGGGAATGTGCCTGTTGCTATGATGCAAGTATTGGCTTTACAATGAGATGTTGCTATTCAGCCTGTCTGGTTTATACTACATATAACCATGTAAATCAGGAACTGGTCAGTGTGCTCTGGAGGGAGCTCACTAGTCACTGTTCTTGTTAGCTTTCAAACGTGCCAGGATTTGACACTAACAAGCAATTTATGTGACGAACTGCTGATATGTGGAATAGCTGCAGTTCCACATTGTTGCATTTCACCCCATAAACTACAGATAAAATTGTTTATAAACTCTGAGCCTGTTTGAAATGTTTCCACATTGTGTGAATAAAACAAACCATTAAAACCAGAAACAAAGATTTTTTTAAAGAATACAACAAAGAAACAACTCACATTGAACTATAAAGTTCCCCTCCCTGGCTCAGCTACAGGATTTGAATCAAGTCTTTTCAGATCCCCAGAGCACACTCCACCACTTCAGCTCTGGGAATAATTGCTGTGTTGTTCATGGACCAGCCACTAAAGGGGGACTTGACACTCACTTTGCTAGTGGATTACACAAGTATTTGTTGGTCATCAGTAGAACATTTGTGATCAGGACTCCAGACTCCGATTGGTGACTCTGATGTGGTGTAATGGTTATCAATAGCAGAACAAAATAATATATATTGGATGCTTTCAGACTAAAGGCAGCGGGGCTGAGTAGCTAAGAGCTGGGACTTCCACATAGAAGATCCTTTTTCTAGTTCTCATTTTGACTACACTGACCTTCTGCAACTTCTTTCTTAACTTGTTAGTAAAATGGCAGCAAATGAACCCAATATTTGTTTGGCTTCTAGGGCATGTGAAGTTTTGGTTAGTGATAAGTAAGGCTGTGAGTTTGTCATGGAGGTCAAGGAAGTCATGGATTCTGTGACTTTCCGGGCCCTCCGTGACTTCTGCAGCAGCCCATGCATCTGGCTGCTGCTGAGGCAGTCTCAGGCCATCATGCGCCCCTCCCCCAGCAACAGCAGAAGTTTGTGTGGGGGAGGGTGCAGGGGATTTGGGCACAGGATGGGATGAGATCTCGGGGCGGTGCTTACCTCAGGGGGCTCCCCGGAAGCCGCAACATCCCTCTCCCTCAGCTTCCGGGCAGAGGTGTGGCCAGGCTGCTCTGCGTGCTGCCTTTGCCCACATGCACTGCCCCTGCAGCTCCCATTGGCCGCGGATCCCTGCCAATGGGAGCTGCAGAGCCGGTGCTTAGGGCAGAGGCAGCACACAGAGCTGCCTAGCTACACCTCCAGCTAGAAGCTGAGGGAGGCGGATGTCACCGCTTCCGGGGAGCCCCCCGAGGTAAGCACAGCCCTGAGACCTCATCCAGGTCTCCGCTTCAAGGGAGGCATGGAGCCATGTAGGGAGACCCACCAACCCCACTACCCAGCATCAACAGGGGTCCTGGGCCATGCGCCCTCAGGACGCCCCCTTGAGCACACCAGCAGCACTCCCAGGCTGCCCCCCCAGCACACCCCCAGTGCCCCCTGGGCTGCCATCCCAGCACCCACAGCACCTGCGGGTTGTCCCCCCCCCCCCGATTTAGTCAGGAGTATTTATAGTAAAAGTCAGGGACAGGTCACGGGCTGTAAATTTTTGTTTACTGCCTGTGACCTGTCCCTGACTTTTACTAAAAATCGTGACTAAAGCATAGCCTTAGTGATAAGAGCTTGGAAGTGTCTGCAAACACAAACAGCTCTCAGTAGAGGCGAGATTTGTACTCATGGCCTCTTGTCTTCTAGCTTGTTTCACTTTATCCCAACCCACGTTTTTTTTTTTTTCTCTGCTGTCTATGGTTGCTGGTGAGCATTCCCACATCCCCATCCTGCCTTTCCGCTGAGCAGTCTGGGAATTGTCTCATTGGCACAGTCAGCTGCATGTGACATAGACTGAAGGATTCATCTCTCCAGCTGCCTCCTCACAGCTCCTATCAGCTACCTCATGGGGACACACCCAGGATTAAACCAGGGACCCCAGAGCTAAAAGCACATGCTACTACCAGAGCTTATGCTAAATATTGAAACCTTTGTAGCTGTAACAGCTCATATCCTCTGAAGCTCAGCACAACAGGGGTCCTTGCCCATCCCCAAATGCCTGGAAGGGGGTGGGGGGGACAAGGGATCAGCAGCTGGGGAGATGAAGATATGGCGCCAGAGCCAGAAGGGAAGAGGCGGGGGCAGGCCTCTTCTCTTCTGGCCATGGTGCCTGAAACACACACTGCCAGGTGCCACCCTCTCCTCTCCTCTTCCAGCCACTCTGCCTGGGATGCTGCCCAGTGCAGCACAGCGGCTGACTGGGAGAGTGAATGGCGGTGGCAGCAGCAAGCTTCCTCCAGCCCAGGCTCAGATTCTGGGGACAGGTTTCAGAGTAGCAGCCGTGTTCGTCTGTATTCACAAAAAGAAAAGGAGGACTTGTGGCACCTTAGAGACTAACAAATTTATTTGAGCATAAGCTTTCGTGAGCTACAGCTCACTTCATTGGATGCATTCAGCGGAAAATACAGTGGGGAGATTTATACACACAGAGAACATGAAACAATGGGTGTTACCGTACACACTGTAACGAGAGTGATCACTTAAGGTGAGCTATTACCAGCAGGAGAGCGGGGAGGGGAACCTTTTGTAGTGATAATCAAGGTGGGCCATTTCCCTATCCCAACTCTGCCCCTCCCTGTCCCCAGGGGGGTGCAGGAGGGGTGCAGAGTGCATCAGGGGGCTCAGGGCAGGGGGTTGGGGTGCAGGAGGGGTGCGTGGTATGTCAGGGGGCTCAGGGCAGGGGGGCGGGGTATAGTAGGGGGCTCAGGGCAGGGGGTTCAGCTACAGGAGGGATTCGCAGGGCGGGCCCCTGCCTGCCCTGCCCCCTTGCTGCTCCGGAAAGCAGCCGGGACCTGGGGGAGGGGGGGCACAGGGGTCTGTGTGTTCCCCTGGCCGCACCTCCAGGAACCTCCCCCAGAGCTCCCATTTTTTGCCCCGCAGTTCCCTGTTCCCGGGCCAATGGGAGCTTCAGAGGAGGTACCTGGAGTAGCAGCCAGGGCAACACACAGACACCCGTGCCTCCCCCCTCCCAGGTCCCGGCAGCTTCCTGGAGCAGCGCGGGGGCAGGGAGGGAGCCTGCCCTGCCCCTGGCATGTGCCAGGCTGGAGCCGCTCTAGGTAAATGCTGGGGGGGGCCGCAGGGAGCTGGCAGGTCGCAGAAAATAACCCTGTGGGCCGCGTGTTTTAGACCCCTGGCTTAGATGCCCCCTCAGGTGCCACACTGAGCTCCTCTTTTCTCCTCACAGACCCTCTGGCCACCCCCACAGCAGAGGCTGTCCCACCGCCCACCTCCACCTCCCAGCAATGTCTCCCGGAGGTGAATCCCTCAGAGCCCAGCACACAAGGAGACAAATCAGATCTCTGGGGATGTTCAGGGAGGTTCAGCCGTATGACGTCCCAGGTCAAAATTTTCCATTTCGCAGACAGAAGGAGCCGGGGATGAGCCGTGTCTCGATCCAGAGTCACACTCGCTGGGGAGAGAAGCAGAGCACTTCACGCAGAGCTCAGCCCCTGCAGGAGAGCCCAGCCCAAAGGAAAAATACTGGGGGGACAGCCCCTCAAACCAGGGGAAGGGGAAAAGGTGAGACAGTTCTGAGTGGCCCCTCTGCTCCATTTTCCTCATTATGGGGTGGGATTTGTAGGAGCACCTGATGGAGTTAGGGGCACAAGGCCCATTGGGACTTGACTTGTGCTCCGGACTCCCTTAGATGCTCCTGACAATCCCACCCAGAAATGTCCATAAGCACTGCCAGGGCAGAGTAAAGGGTATTTGGGGGACCAGTTGATGACACTGTTTCTGAGTATTGGGTGTGTGAGAACTGGCTGCTCAGGCTAATGTCAGGATCTTTGGGGTACAAGGAAGCCAGGGCCCCACTCAATTCGATGAGGCATTTCTGCCCCGTTACATGACAGCTTTGGAGAACACCCGCTCGGTTCCGGACCAGATGGGCCTGGTCGAGGCACAAACGGGCAGAACCCTGCTGACCTGGGGAACAATCAGAAAACTGGAAAAGCCCAATTTCCACTAAAGTTAGGCCCACAAAGGCCCAGGGTAATGTGGGCAGGGGAATCTCTCTTGATCCCCCTGCTGCTGTCTATATGTATGACAGGTGGCTGCTAGGGGGGTCACATATTGCATTACTTACGTAAGCTGACCTGTATGCCGAGCTGGGCCCCTCTCCCCCATTATAGCCTCTCCCACCATCCAGGCCCCTTACCCTCACCATGCCCAGCCCCCCAAGCAGGGCGTCCTCCCTGCCCACTCCAGCCAGTCCCCCCATCACCCCTAAGCTGCTACCCTCACCCCCGTCCTGTTCCAAATTCCCTCCAACTATGCCCCTCACCCCCACTCTGATCAACCACCACATCCATGCCCCTAACCCCACACTCCAGTCCGCCACCCCATAGCTGGATCTCACCTCACACCATTCAGGCCCCCTAGCTGGAGCCTTCATTCCCTCCCTCTGGCCAGTCACTGCAAGCTGGGCCCCTAACCTCCACTGCACCCCAGCCAGCCCTCCTAGCCACTCTGGCTAGCCCCAATAGCCAAGTCTCCGTTTGCACTGAAGCTGCATAACACACCGAGGCCAGCCTACATGAGGAAACGTATGACAAACTAGTGATGTAATGTTAGCTTGTGGTTTCCTTAGTATCTAATCATTTTTATATTGTTTTAGTGTGCTGTTCTTTCTGTGACTTTCCGGAGAGTTAACCCTGATCTCCTTCCTCTGGACTTGGAGGCAACTCAGCACTCCCAGAGGCCCAGCTGCTCCCTGGCTGCTCAGGTGAGGAGCTGGTCCTTGACTGGGGATTTTCTGGGGCTCTGAGCTGTCCACAGTGCTGTAGTAGAAAGAAAAGGAGTACTTGTGGCACCTTAGAGACTAACAAATGTATTTCAGCATAAGCTTTCGTGAGCTGTAGCTCATGAAAGCTTATGCTCAAATAAATTTGTTAATCTCTCAGCCCTGGTCTACACTAGGAGTTGAGGTCGAATTTAGCAGCGTTAAATCGATTTAACCCTGCACCTGTCCACACGAGAAAGCCATTTTTTTCAACTTAAAGGGCTCTTAAAATCATTTTCCTTACTCCACCCCCGACAAGGGGATTAGCGCTGAAATCGGCCTTGCTGGGTCGAGTTTGGGGTACTGTGGACACAATTAGATGGTATTGGCCTCGGGAGCTATGCCAGAGTGCTCCATTGTGACCGCTCTGGACAGCACTCTCAACTCAGATGCACTGGCCAGGTAGTCAGGAAAAGGCCCGCGAACTTTTGAATTTAATTTCCTGTTTGGCCAGCGTGGCAAGCTGCAGGTGACCATGCAGAGCTAATCAGCAGAGGTGACCATGATGGAGTCCCAGAATCACAAAAGAGGTCCAGCATGGACTGAACAGGAGGTCCGGGATCTGATCGCTGTATGGGGACAGGAATCCGTGCTATCAGAACTATGTTCCTGTTTTCGAAATGCCAAAATATTTGTCAAAATCTTCCAGGGCATGAAGGACAGAGGCCATAACAGGGACCCAAAGCAGTGCCACGTGAAACTTAAGGAGCTGAGGCAAGCCTACCATAAAACCAGAGAGGCGAATGGCCACTCTGGGTGAGAGCCCAAAACATGCTACTTCTTTGATGAGCTGCATGCCACCACTCCCCAGCCATGTTGTTGGACTCCTTCAGTGGAGATGGAGGCAACACGGAAGCAGATTCTAGGGACGAGGAAGATGATGATGATGAGGTTGTAGATAGCTCACAGCAAGCAAGCGGAGAAACTGGTTTTCCTGACAGCCAGGAATTGTTTCTCACCCTGGACCTGGAGCCAATACCCCCCGAACCCACCCAAGGCTGCCTCCCAGACCGCCAGGCAAAGAAGGGACCTCTGGTGAGTGTAAATTTTGAAATACAATACATGGTTTAAAAGCAAGCATGTTTAATGATTAATTTGCCCTGGCATTCGCGGCTCTCCTGGATGTACTCCCAAAGCCTTTGCAAAAGGTTTCTGGGGAGGGCAACCTTATTCCATCCACCATGGTAGGACACTTTACCACTCCAGGCCAGTAGCACGTACTTGGGAATAATTGTAGAACAAAGCATTGCAGTGTATGTTTGCTGACGTTCAAACAACATCCGTTCTTTATCTCTCTGTGTTATCCTCAGGAGAGTGATATCATTCATGGTCACCTGGTTGAAATAGAGTGATTTACTTAAGGGGACGTTCAGAGTGCCCATTCCTGCTGGGCTGTTTGCCTGTGGCTGAACAGATTCATAGATTCATAAATACTAAGGTCAGAAGGGACCATTCTGATCATCTAGTCCGACCTCCTGCACAACTCAGGCCACAGAATTTCACCCACCCACTCCTACGAAAAACCTCACCTATGTCTGAGCTATTGAAGTCCTCAAATCATGGTTTGAAGACTTCAAGGAGCAGAGAAGCCTCTTCCAATCTGCCCTGAATGAAAATTCCTTCCTGACCCCAAATATGGCGATCATCTAAACCCTGAGCATATGGGAAAGATTCACCAGCCAGAATCTACAGAAAATTCTTTCCTGGGTAACTCAGATCCCATCCATCTAATATCCCATCTCAGGGGATTAGGCCTATTTACCCTGAATATTTAAAGATCAATTAATTACCAAAATCACATTACCCCATCATACCATTTCCTCCATAAATTTCTCGAGTAGAATCTTAAAGCCAGATAGATCTTTTGCCCCCACTGCTTCCCTTGGAAGGCTATTCCAAAACTTCACTCCTCTGATGGCACCTTAAGGACTAACAAATTTATTTGAGCATAAGCTTTCATGAGCTACAGCTCACTTCATCAGATGCATTTGGTGGAAAATACAGTGGGGAGATTTCCACCAAATGCATCCGATGAAGTGAGCTGTAGCTCACGAAAGCTTATGCTCAAATAAATTTGTTAGTCTCTAAGGTGCCACAAGTACTCCTTTTCTTTTTGCGAATACATTCTAACACGGCTGCTACTCTGAAACTCCTCTGATGGTTAGAAACCTTCATCTAATTTCAAGTCTAAACTTCCTGGTGGCCAGTTTATACCCATTTGTTCTTGTGAACAGAAATGTTCCCCACTGTTAGCCACGGGAATGGGGGAGGGGGCAGGGGCTAGCCACGCGCTGGGGGAGGCAAAATGCGACCTTGGAACAAAAGCAGATGTGCTATGTATGTAATGTTAACAGCAAGATTTACCGTGAAAGAGTGTACCCTTTGTTCTATAAATTGTGTCTTTTTAAATACCACTGTCCCTTTTTTTTCTCCACCAACTGCATGTGTTTCAAGGATCACAGGATCTTCTCCATCCCAGAGGCTAGCGAAGATCAGAAGGCAAAAAAAACCTCACTCGCAATGAAATGTTCCCTGAGCTCATGCTGTCCTCCCACCCTGACAGGCAGACAATGTCAGAATGCAGAAAAGCACAAAATGACCGGGAGGAGAGGTGGCGGGCTGAAGAGAGTAAGTGGCAGGCTGAAGAGAGGGCTGAAGCTGAAAGGTGGCAACACTATGATGAGAGGAGGCAGGACCCAATGCTGAGGCTGCTGGAGGATCAAACTAATATGCTCCAGTGTATGGTTGAGCTGCAGGAAAGGCAGCAAGAGCACAGACCGCCGCTACAGCCCCTGTGTAACCAACCGCCCTCCTCCCCAAGTTCCGTAGCCTCCTCACCCAGATGCCCAAGAACATGGTGGGGGGGCCTCCGGCCACCCAGCCACTCCACCCAGAGGATTGCCTAAGCAACAGAAGGCTGGCATTCAATAAGTTTTAAAGTGTTAAACTTTTAAAGTGCTGTGTGGCCTTGTCCTTCCCTCCTCCACCACCCCTCATGGTGCTTCTCTCCTCCACCACCCCTCCTGGGCTACCTTGGTAGTTATCCCCCCATTTGTGTGATGAATTAATAAAGAATGCATGAATGTGAAGCAACAATGGGTTCCGTCTATGGCTCCACCACAGTTAGGGAATCCCATTGCAGCAAAGCCATCCACTATGACCTGCACATTTCCCACGGTCACTACCCTTGATATCAGCAGATCTTTGATTGTGTTGGCTACTTGCATCACAGTAGCCCCCACAGTAGATTTGCCCACTCCAAATTCATTCCCAACTGACAGGTAGCTGTCTGGCGTTGCAGGCTTCCACAGGGCTGTTGCCACTTGCTTCTCAACTGTGAGGGCTGCTCTCATCTTGGTATTCTTGCGCCTCAGGGCAGGGGAAAGCAAGTCACAAAGTTCCATGAAAGTGCCCTTATGCATGTGAAAGTTTCACAGCCACTGGGAATCATCCCAGACCTGCAACATTATGCGGTCCCACCAGTCTGTGCTTGTTTCCCAAGCCCAGAATCGGCATTCCACCACATGAACTTGCCCCATTAGCACCGTGATGCCCACATTGGCAGGGCCCGTACTTTGAGAGAAGTCTGTGTCCATGTCCTCATCACTCTCGTTATCGCGCTGATGTCACCTACTTGCCCAGTTTTGCTTTGCCAGGTTCTGGTGCTGCATATACTACTGGATAATGAGTGTGGTGTTTAATGTGCTCCTAATTGCCAAAGTGATCTGAGCGGGCTCAATGCTTGCCGTGGTATGGCATCTGCACAAAAAAAATGGTGCGGAATGATTGTCTGCCATTGCCCTGAGGAAGGGAGGGGCGACTGATGACATGGCTTACAGAGTTGGCTTACAGGGAATTAAAATCAACAAAGGGGGTGGCTTTGTGAGAAACTGAATGGCCCCCTCAAGGATAGAACTCAAAACCTCAAGGATAGAAATCAAAACTGGGTTTAGCACGCCATTGATTTCACAGATGGAGGGAGAAGAAAATGAATATAAAACAAATCTGGTCTATTTCTTGGTTTGATCCACTATCTTTATACATCTTGCTGGCAGCAGACTGTGCAGTACAACCGCTAGCTACTGTCATCTCCTGGGTGTTCGACAGAAGATGGTGCAGTATGACTACTGGCCATCATCTTCTGCTGGCTGCTGATTAAAAGACAGTGCACTGCCAATAGGACTCAATTGCCATGAGATGAAACTTAAAAGGGAAATGAGTCACTCCTGCCTGAGTCACTTCCATGTTTGCCCAGGCGCCCCTGACCTCATCGAGGTTGGTTAAAAGAGTACCCAGCACTATGTTGACGATGGCTACCAGTCATACTGCACTGTCTGCTGCCAAAAGGCAATAAACTGCTGTTGTGTAGCAATGCAGTACCGCGTCTGCCAGCACCCAGGAGACATATGGTGATCGTTAGCTGAGTGGGCTCCATGCTTGCCGTAGTATGGCGTCTGCACAGGTAACTCAAGAAAAAAGGCGCAAAATGATTGTCTGCTCTTGCTTTCACAGAAGGAGGGAGGGAAGGGGGGCCTGACGATATGTACCCAGAATCACCCGTGATAATGTTTTAGCCCCATCAGGCACTGGGATTTCTACCCAGAATTCAAATGGGCAGCAGAGACTGCAGGAACTGTGGGATAGCTACCCACAGTGCAATGCTCCAGAAGTCGACGGTTTCCTCGGTACTCTGGACACACTCCACCGACTACATGCACTTAGAGCATTTCTGTGGAGACACACACAATCGACTGTAAAACAATGCTTTCTACAAAACCAACTTCTATAAATTCAACCTAATTTCGTAGTGTGGACATACCCTAAGGTGCCACAAGTACTCCTTTTCTTTTTGCCAATACAGACTAACACAGCTGCTACTCTGAAGTGCTGTAGTAGTTACTCAAAGAATGGTCACGCTTGCAGTCATTGTGATGTATTTAATCAGATCCCTGCTAAATGGATGGTGGATGGAGATATCGGGGGAAGGGAACAAAGTTGTTTCATTTAATTAGAGATTGTGACACTTTACTCTTGCCCATTTGTTATCAGGGTGCCAACTCGGTGCCCACACAGACTGGTGTGCCTGCTACAGGCACAGAGCCCCTTCTAGGCTGGAGTTTGGACATTTTTGTTGACAAGCTATCATAGAATATCAGGGTTGGAAGGGACCTCAGGAGGTCATCTAGTCCAACCCCCTGCTCAAAGCAGGACCAATCACCAACTAAATCATCCCAGCCAGGGCTTTGTCAAGCCTGACCTTAAAAACTTCTAAGAAAGGAGATTCCACCACCTCCCTAGGTAATGCGTTCCAGTGTTTCACTACCCTCCTAGTGAAAAAGTTTTTCCTAATATCCAACCTAAACTTCCCCCACTGCAACTTGAGACCATTACTCCTTGTTCTGTCATCTGCTACCACTGAGGACAGTCTAGATCCATCCTCTTTGGAACCCCCTTTCAGGTAGCCAAAAGCAGCTTACAAATCCCCCCTCATTCTCCTCTTCCGCAGACTAAACAATCCCAGTTCCCTCAGCCTCTCCTCATAAGTCATGTGTTCCAGTCCCCTAATCATTTTTGTTGCCCTCTGCTGGACATTTTCCAATTTTTTCACATCCTTCTTGTAGTGTGGGACCCAAAACTGGACACAGTACTCCAGATGAGGCCTCACCAATGTTGAATAGAGGGGAACGATCACATCCCTCGATCTGCTGGCAATGCCCCTACTTATAAATCCCAAAATGCCATTGGCCTTCTTGGCAACAAGGGCACACTGTTGACTCATATCCAGCTTCTCGACCACTGTAACCCCTAGGTCCTTTTCTGCAGAACGGCTGCCTAGCCATTCGGTCCTTAGTCTGTAGCAGTGCATGGGATTCTTCCGTCCTAAGTGCAGGACTCTGCACTTGTCCTTGTTGAACCTCATCAGATTTCTTTTGACCCAATCCTCTAATTTCTCTAGGTCCCTCTGTATCCGATCCCTACCCTCCAGCGTATCTACCTCTCCTCCCAGTTTAGTGTCATCTGCAAACTTGCTGAGGGTGCAATCCACACCATCCTCCAGCTCATTAATGAAGATATTGAACAATTTAGGTAGCAATCTCATGCTCACCACCCAGCATGCTTCTAGCTACTCGGAGGAGCACTCTGGGGTTCTTCTTAACAGTGGTGTGAATACAGCAAGGAACATGATCTTGGGAAAAGCACCTGAAATCGGCACCAGTACGAGACTGGCTCACAGTGGCGAGTGGAGGGGAATCAACTGTACTGCTGTGCAGTTCAGTGAGCACCTCAGAAACCTGAAGATCCTCTAGCACCAGGCTAAGGATGGCAACAATAGATCAGGTGCCAGCTGCCCCTGAGATGAGGAGTCTGGGTGCTCAGCACTGTTCCGAGCACAGAGCCTTGCATGACGTGCTTCTGAGCAGGGACTGTGTAGTGCTTAGGCCAGAGGACAGGGGTGAAAGTAACTGAGGACACTTACCAGTATGGGGCGGGGCTTCAGGCGGAAGGGGCAGGGCTGGGGGGTCAGCATCCCCCAGCCAGCCCTTCCATGTCCCATGGGGTTCCTGTTGATTTAAAGGGCCCGGGGCCCCGAGGCCCCGGACGCCGCTGCTGCGGTAGCGGCATCCAGAGTCCCGGGCCCTTTTAAATCGCCAGCCCCAAGACAGCTGCTCCCTTTGCCCAGGCCCATCTGCGGCTGGGGGGTGGGGCAGGGACGTTAAAGCACTACAGGGTCTGTTGCTGCAGCAGCAGCGCTTTAACGTTGCTGCCCCCCCCCCCGGCAGCCGCGGTGGTGCAGCAACATTAAAGCGCTGCCGCAGCAAGGGACCATCCTTAAAGCGCTGCCGCGGCACCTGCCCCTTTTGCCTCCCCTGTTGGCAGCCCTGCCGGACCGCCGACAGGGGAGGCAAAAGGGGCAGGCTGGGCATGGTCTGGTGCGGGTTCTTACTGGCTCACTTTCACCCCTGCCAGAGGAAAGAGGAGGGGACAGCTCCAGAGAACACTGCCATGTGATTCATTCATGTGATTAAACATGCAGCTAGTGATTCATTATTATTATCTTTGCACTTATTGTTTTATTTAAAAGGATTCAGGACTGCAGGCTGAGCAAGCATGATGGCATATAGAGCTCTTCATTGCCTGCTGTGTTTGCAGCTCTGTGATACTGCTAGTATGACATAGAGTTCTGCTGTCACTGGCGTTAAAGCTTTGTCCCTGGCAGTGTAGATTATAAGTCCCAGTGGCTGTATTCAGTGGAAAAGTCTTTTATTGACCTCAGTACTTGGCCTCCTGGTTTTGTGCATTTGTGCTACCCTGTCTTGAACGGGGTGGTGGAAGGACAGCAGGGAAATCGGCTCTGCTGTAATCACTCCTCTGCATCCTAGCTCTGTATCTAGTTAATGTTCACCTGAATTTCCCCCAAATCGAACATTTGATTCTTGACAATGTTTCATACAGAGAAACTCCAGGCAGGGAGTGAGAATCCTATGATGAGTACATTTCCCATGCCCACCCTGATAGCTTACTAGCTCTCTCCATTGCTTTCTATGCCATTGTGTAATGTCCTACAAGGCTTCCAGGTTTCCTTCTTGAAACTAATATAGGTAACAGGTAACATTCTGATTACCCAAAACCCCCAACCAGAACCTACCTACCTGCCTACTTACTTATTTTTAATGAATTAACCCAGAAATTCTTACCATGATGTATCTTTGGTCTGGGTTTGTTGCTAGAAGGAGCTTCTCAGTAATATGAAGATGGAATAAAAACATACCAGATTGATGACAAAGTTCAAACATGTTGGCCTTGGCTTGACACAGAATGTAATATGGGGTGATTATTTCTTCCCTGCATGGAGGGCAATGTTTATATATACATATGCATATACCTACACACACACACACAAATATACATACATGCACACATACTCCTTAATTTTCTTTGCAGGCCCTTCCACCTCAACAGCATTGACACAGCCACCCAGGACGCTTGGAGACAGGAACCTCAACCAGCATGAGAAAGCATGAGAGAATGACTTGTGGTATGCCATGGGTCACAGGTTTGATGAGCATCTGGAGTGTCAGAAAGTGAAGAAAGAGCTGGAGAGGGAGAGACGGGAGAGAACGGTTACTGATTTCCTGGAACATGATCAAAGGAATGGGGATCACCACCAAGCATGCTTAGAGCAGCTGGTCACCCTTGTAGCCAATAATTTTAGTTTATTATTTACTTATTGTGTAATGTTATAATTAATTACCACATCCAGCAGCCACTGGAAAACTCTGGGGTTGGGTGTGCTCTGAGCAATGCATGTAGTGAAATGGGCAGATGTACCAGGTGAATTCCACCCCCATAAAACAGCATTCAATAAGATCAACATTTGTACTGGGGGAAGGAGAACTGGAGGTGCCCTTGTGACTTCCAGTTTCACTATTAGTGAGCCCATGGAGCTTGGACTTTAGCTATTGGTCCCCTTTTGCACAGGGTTGCACTTTATTTCACACTGCACACTTCTGAAGAATTATTTATGGACAGGAAGTTGTGGTGCCTTTGATTGTCTTTGGGTTATTTCAGTATTTTGTTTTGTTAATGAATTGGCTGGATTGGACAATACATTGGCATATGAGTGTCAGGAAATAAAGGAAGAGTCAGGAAGTTGTATCCACAGATTTAAAATAAAATATCAGATTCTTTTAAAAGCAACAGCAAATAACCAAGAGCAAATCAGCACATAAGAAATAGACACAATGACAATGTACAGCATTACAGTCCCTCACCACATCTCCACATCACCCAGTGGTGAAAGGATGTAGGTGTGTAAGCCATCCCTTGTTTCCCTTGTTCACCTGGACCCAACCCCTGTGATGACAGCAGGAGTGATGGAAGCTCCATAAAAGTGTGGGGGGCCACCAGCACCTGAACTCTGGCCCTGCCCTCCCCCACTACCCCTTTTCCCAACGTCCTGGTCCCACATAACCCCGTCCTCCTGAGCCCCCACCCTCACACCAGCTCTGTCCCGTAAGGCCCTACCCCTGCTCACTCCTCTCTGCCCCACCCCATTGTTTGCTCTTACCGCTTGTTAAAAGTTGGAGGGCATAGTCCCCCATTTTTAAAAGTGATGGGGCCATGGACCCCTGACTCCCCATTCCAGCACCCCTGGATGACAGGTGCACATTCTGGGTGTCTGTATGGGACTGTAAACCAGTAGTGTCTTTCTCCTCGCAGATGCTAGGTAGAGCACAGCAGACCACAGCCATATGGATGGCATTGGCTATGCTGGTGTCCAAATGGTCTGTAGGTGGCACCATATTGCCTTCAGCCTGCCAAATGTGCACTCCATGTCCCTAGAAATCCTAGTGCCAAACACAAAACTACAGCATTCATGTCAACACACGTGTATGGGGTACGGATCATGTGCAGCTCGTCTGTGTGGACTTTTACAAGTGGACTTGACTAATGTGTGCACACTGCAAGGCAGGATGGAGCACACACTGCAGTATAGACACACTCTTAGCTACTAACCTGACCAGCTGTTAAGAGTTCTCTTGGATTGCAGATGTTAGTGACAGACAGGCTGCACAATCTTAGGACCAAGGAAATTGGCTTGTCCTTCTCCATTTCTGCTCTCAATGGCTCTTAAATCCAGGGACACCACCCCTCCCCCAGGTTTATAGATACTGTGCATTACAGGCTCTGCAGGAACATTGGAGACCTCCAGCATTTTAGGATGAGGATGTGTGAGGCTAGACTGGCTGATGACAAGTGTCCCAGAGGGGTATTTCTTCCTGTGTCTCAGGGACACAGTCTGAGCTGGGATTGCAAATCCCAGACCCAGAGCCAAGGGTGGATTTTCTCCCCAGCAAAGGAAGCCGGTGGGAAAGTGAATATCAGTACCCCTTTATCAGCATCAAAAAATGCCACCTGCCCCTCTTCATAGTCCAGAAAAACCCGGATCTTCTTGGGAACCTGCTTCAGGGCCAATGGGGAGCGAGGAGAAGTGACAGCGAAGTACTGATTCCCCCAATGGCCCACAGCCCAGATCCCCTCCTCACTGCTAAATATGATCTCTCCTTTCCTCTTCATAGACTCTCTGGCGATCCCCACAGCCCAGTATCCCCCACGTCCCACCTCCATCTCCCAGTAATGTCTCCCCGAGGTGAACCCCTCATAGCCCAGCACACAACATTCATATTCAAATCTCTTAGGATTGTCGAGGTGATCCAGCCGTGTGGATAGCCGTTTGACACTTTTGCAATCCACAGACAGGAGAAGATGGGGATGAGCCGTGTCTGGATCCAGAGTCACATTCTCTGAGAAAGAAAAAATCAGAGCATTAAGGGCAGAGCTCAGCCCTGCGGGAGAGTTTGATCATGTCAGTGACAGAATCTGCCCCAGATGGAGTGTGACTTAGGGAATCACCTTTCTCCAGAATTTACCAGGTTGGAATGGGGAGCAGCTCTGAGATCTCAGCACAGTGCATGGGAGACTCACTCCCCTGGCAGAGATGTGTCAGTAACAGAGTGAAGGGATCAGCTGGTCCAGGCCTCAGAATCAGGAATCCTGGTATCCCCAGGGGGACACAGCAGATTATATGAAGTCAAGAATATTGACACAGCTCCCTTCCCCCTAAAGTGCCTTATTTCCAGCTGTGTCCTTTTGTGTCCCAGCTGCTTCCTCCTTTCAATGTGATATGGGCCTCCTCACTCTCCTCCTCTCTCCAAATGCTGGATCTGTGATGTGCTCCTGCCTCAGGCAGCAACAGGCCACATGGGGCAAGGACTTGACATGCCTCAGATTTCACTGCTCAGCAGCTGGTCTCGTTTCTCTCAAGGACAGCAGCTTTGGGGAACTGCACTCACCCTCCTGTTAATTCCTATCATCTTCAAAACTGCTCATCATCCCACCCTTCCCTTCCCTTCCCTTCCTCTCCTTCCCATCACCACCTTTACTCCCCCACCCATCTCTCCTCCACTGCTCACTCTGGCTCATGTGCAGAAAGCGGGATCTTCCTCCCCAGCCCTTCTAGATATAATTCTAGTCAACAATTTTCCCATCTCCATCATCATGGTATCTAGACACCAGACACAGAATTCAGTTGCTCCTTCGTCTGCAGAGCATGGCTCTGTCCCTCTCCCAGGCAGTGAGGGCTGAGGAAGAGTGAGGAGGAGACATGAGCAGGAGCAGGAAGGCAATTGATGGGAAGATAGGGCAGGCCTTGGCCCTGGGGTAGCAGCTGGGGAGAGTCATGTTCCATTGTACAATGACTGGGAGGTGCTCTCAGAAAGCCCTGCAGGGAGCACTGCACATGCAGACTGAGGAGTTGAGGAGCTGTGTATGATCTGGATGCATTGGGTTGTGGCAGGACATAGGCATAAAACCTGCCTCACATCCTGGTGTACACCGACATACAGGATGCTTGTGAGGTCTGCCCTGAACTAGTCACTGCTGCACTCAGGGAGAAGGTGAAACATTTTCTTATGAAAGGTGATGGACATTAATACAGTATGATCTTCAATTACCTTTTTTCAGAGGGGCAGCAAGTTTTCTCCAGCCTGAAACCAACCACATAATCAGAGATGAGAATTCACAGGAACAAATTATATAGGATTCAACAGGGTACAGAATGATACACTGAGGGAAAAATAGATTTATAATTTCTATCAGACATTTATGATAAAATAAAGAATCAGAAACACTCCTAGATTCTGTAAGTGCTTCTCCCACAGAGGCTACACCTTTAATACACTCTTTTATATTATGTCAGATCCCATTAACTATGCAACTGTCAAAAACTTACGAACAGATTTTTCAACTGACACATTAGAATTATGATGCAAAATACCTGGTAAGAAAAGCCTGAAGCTGTCCCCACCAAGGTCAGTGAAAAATCTCCCATTTATTTTAGAGGGAGCAGAATAGAACATATATGTGCACCAATCTTTAAAAGATTGATGCACATACTTAACTTTACAGATCTGAATAGTTCCACTGAGTCCAATGAGTTCTACTCAGACACAGCAAGTCGAATCTGAAAGCTAATACTAATTTTTGAATTAAAAGTGTTTTTCTTGACAAATTGCCTTTTTCAGAAACAAACATTTTTCTTCGAAACATTGCCAATTTAATTTTAATTTTATTTTTATGACAAAGATCCACTTTCCACTTCTCTTCTGCACTATTTCTCAGTATTGTCAGGATCAAAGTTAAATCTGACAGCTCATTTCTTTTCAAATCCCTTATCTTATTTTGCTTATTCTGTGTGACATTGATGAGCCTTACCTCTATTTCACATTTTTAAAAATTGAAATTGAAAAAAGAAAAACAACCTCCCCAAGAAATAAATAATCAGAAAAAAAACCCTGCCTCCCCAAAAGCAATCAACCTAATAAAAAAGCTAAATAAACGTCAACACCACAATGACAACAAAACACTGTGATCAGTATACAAGTGTGTGCAAGAAATAGGAAGAAGCAAAAGAAGACTTACCAAGCTCTGCAGTAAGTTTCCCTAAAAATGTAGAGAAATAAATATTCATTATTATATCAAGTTTTATTGTCCAGAGCTTCTATCTCCCTGGATACACATTAAAAGGCTGTATTCTCTATGTATGAAATTCAAACTATCGGTAAAGAGGGCAGTGTCTGAGTTATGGGAGTGTTGAGCAGAGAGATGTTACAATTGACAATACTTAGCTGTGATGATTCAAAAAGGGCTTGGTTTCAAACCTGAAAGTAGCTAGGAATGTTTTCCTCCCTGGAATAGATGCATTTATTTACTTACCTACCATGGGGTGTTTCTGTAGGGCCCAGAACTATAGTGCTCAGGTGCACTGCACTTTGTTAGCAAAAAGAGATTTCAGTAAAGATACCACAGGCAGGACACAGAGCACCTCTGAAGCCTCGCAATGGCCAGTGTACTCACTTTGATCTGAGCTGCAGCTCCTGCACATTCCCTATTTGGAATCTACAAAATCCTGGCCCTGGGGCTTCACTCGCATTTCTCTGCTGACCTGATACTTGTCATGTGACAATGGTAAAGATCAAAAGAGTCATTTTCTATATCACTGACCAGATCATGTTGTTATAATAAGGAAACAGAGCTATCCCTAAAACTCCTCAGTCTCTATCTCCCTTTCTCCCTGTACTTCACTATCCAGCTTCTGCAACAAACCCTCCCTAGCCTCAGCTTCTGGCTTCCTGCACAGATTTATAGTACATATAGCCACACACACACACCTCTTTCTCAGCAGTTGTTGACTTTATTTTGGCAGGTGTTAATGGGATTTTGATCCAAAGAGAATCACAGACTTTGTTAAAGCCAAGCATCTGCCTTCAGGTTCAGTAGAAAAAATAATTATGTGCTTTTATGTTGTGATCCAGATAGAAATAATGAAAACTACTGTCCAGTGCACTGGGCACAAAGCCAACCCAGGTAGATTAACAGGGCTATCACTGATAGTGAACTCAGGAGCTAAAAGATCGTGTGTGTGTGTTGGAGGTAGAAAACCAGAAGAAACCTGGCAAAAGAGTTATGGGTGTGAACGGAAGCAGACAGGGCTCCTTGGGCACAGAGCTCATTACAGTGGAAGATTGGGGATTTTCTGAGCAAGGAAACTGTCTGCTGCTGTTGGTTTCTACTGTGTTCTAGGATAAAAGACTTTCCTCTACATATTTTGTAAATAAAAGATGACACCAAGAATAGACCTAACTTGTATCGATCAGAAACAACTCTGCACAAAGGGGAAAAACTGATACCAAGCTGGCATGAAGCCATTCCTTGCTATGCAGGAGGGCACAGAGTCCCCCTTGTCTCCCACTTCATGTCACCTCTTGCAGGAGGGGAATTTCACCCCCAGTGAAGATACATCTAAAATCATGTTCTCTATGTTCCCATCTCCTACCTACTGAATTATCATCAAAACATTATTGTGAAATTTCATTTTCTGTGAGTTTCCAGTTGGTGTTCCTTTTATTACCAATAATCACAACAACAAAAATTAACAGCAAACAACTTCATAGAACAGTTTCTATTAGGAGAAAATATTTGAAAAGCAAGTTGTTTAAGAATATTTACAGTTAATGTAGATTGAAAGAAATGTTTTCATTATATGCATTCTTAGCACCTCGATAAACATTACATTTATGTTTTATTAACCATGTGACTACATTGGAGTTCAATATCAAAAAGTGAGTATTTCCAAGTTGTGAAAGTTCTGAATTCCCTGCAGAATTAGAGCCCAGTCCTGCTTCCTGGCATATCCTACATATCCAGCAACTTTGTTGGGAGCTTTAGGGGTGCAAGGAGTGTAATTCCCTAATATTATCAACTGTATTGTTCTAGGACTTGTGCATTTAGTGCTTGATCCTCCACTCCCTGAAGTCAATGACAAAGCTCTTATTGATGGTAGTGGTGTTTCTGATTCTAAAATCTCTCCCATAATAAATAATAAATAATAATAATGAGACAAATTTGTGGAAAATTTTACTTGTTGGAGGAAAGATAATGACACCAATATCGGTATTACATTTCCCAAATAAATAAATAAATAAATAAATAAATAAAATAATCAGAGATAAATAAAAATTATTACTAGAAAATAAGAATGGCCATACTGGGTCAGACCAAAGGTCCATCAAGCCCAGTATCCTGTCTTCCAACAGTGGCCAATCCAGGTGCCCCAGAGGGAATGAACAAAACAGGTAATCATCAAGTGATCATCCCATCGCCCATTCCCATCTTCTGGCAAACAGAGGCTAGGGACCCCATCCCTGCCAATCCTTGCTAATAGCCATTGATGGACCTATCCTCCATGAATTTATCTAGTTCTTTTTTGAACCTTGTTATAGGCTTGGCCTTCACAACATCCTCTGGCAAAGAGTTCCACAGGTTGACTGTGCATTGTGTGAAGAAATACTTCCTTTTGTTTCTTTTAAACCTACTGCCTATTAATTTCATTTTATGACCCCCTAGTTCTTGTGTTATGAGAAGGAGTAAATAACACTTCCTTATTTATTTTCTCCACACCAGTGATGATTTTATAGACCTCAATCATACCTCCCCTTAGTTGTCTCTTTTCCAAGCTGAAAAGTCCCAGTTTTATTAATCTCTCCTCATACGGAAGCTGTTCCATACCCCTAATAATTTTTGTTGCCCTTTTCGGAACCTTTTCCAATCCCAACATATATTTTTTGAGATGGGATGACTACATCTGCATGTAGTATTCAAGATGTGGGCGTACCGTGGATTTACTCAGAGGTATCTATCTCTTTCTTAATGATTCCCAACATTCTGTTTGCTTTTTTGACTGATGCTTCACATTAAGTGGATGTTTTCAGAGAACTATCCATAATGACTCCAAGATCTCTTTTTTGAGTGGTAACAGCTAATTTAAACCCCAACATTTTACGTGTATAGTTTGGATTATGTTTTCCAATGTGCATTACTTTGCATTTATCACCATTGAATTTTAACTGCCATTTTGTTGCCCCGTCACCCAGTTTTGAGAGATCCTTCTGTAAATCTTTGCCTGCGACTTAACTATTTTGAGTAGTTTTGTATCATCTGCAAATTTTGCCACCTCACAGTTTACCCCTTTTTCCAGTTCATTTATGAATATGTTGAATAGGATTGGTCCCCGTACAGACCCCTGGGAGACACCACTATTTACCTCTTTCCATTCTGAAAACTGACCATTTATTCTTACCCTTTGTTTCTTATCTTTTAACCAGTTACCAATCCATGAGAGGACATTCCCTCTTATTGCATGACAACTTATTTTGCTTAAGAGCCTTTGGTGAGGGACCTTATCAAAGGCTTTCTGAAAATCTAAGCACACTATATCCCCTGGATCCCCCTTTTCCACATCCTTGTTGACCCCCTCAAAGAATTCTATTAGATTTATGAGGCATGATTTCCTTTTACAAAAACCATGTTGACTCTTCCACAACAAATTATGTTCATCTATGTGTCTGACCATTTTGTTCTTTTCTATACCAGTTTTCCCAGTACTGAAGTCAGGCTTACTAGCATGTCATTGCCGGGATCACTTCTGGAGACCTTTTAAAAAATTGGCATCACATTAGCTATCCTCCTGTCATTTGGTACAGAAGCTGATTTAAATGTTAGGTTACAGACTACAGTTAAAAGAAAAGGAGTACTTGTGGCACCTTAGAGACTAACAAATTTATTAGAGCATAAGCTTTCGTGAGCTACAGCTCACTTCATCGGATGCATTTCCCGATGAAGTGAGCTGTAGCTCATGAAAGCTTATGCTCTAATAAATTTGTTAGTCTCTAAGGTGCCACAAGTACTCCTTTTCTTTTTGCGAATACAGACTAACACGGCTGCTACTCTGAAACCAAACTACAGTTAGTAGTTCTTCAGTTTCACATTTGAGTTCCTTCAGAATTCTTCAGTGAATACCATCTGGTCCTGGTGACTTATTACAGTTTAGTTCATCAATTTGTTCCAAAACCTCTTCTAATGACACCTCAATCTGGGTCACTTCCTCAGATTTGTCACACAAAAAGAATGGCTCAGGTTTGGGAATCTCCCTCATATCCTCAGCTGTGAAGACTGATGCAAAGAATTTAATTTAGTTTCTCTGTAATGGCTTTATCGTACTTGAGTGCTCCTTTAGCATCTTGATAATCCAGTGGCCCTGCTGGTTGTTTTGCAGGCTTCCTGCTTCTGGTGTATTTTAAAAAATTGCTATTATTTTTTTATTCTTTGGCTAGCTCTTCTTCAAATTCTTTTTTGCCCTTCCTAATTATATTTTTACATTTCAAGGAGTTTCTTTTCCCTTGTGTGGACAGTTACAGGACTGTAAACTTTGGGGTATACATAAATTCACCAGTGGACCAAGGGTTCTGTTTGAGTTCAGTGAAAGCTCTTCACAGATACTGTACAACTGATGAGACTTTGATGGGTTTCACATCCCCAGAACAAAGATGAAAATTTTTCACTTTTCTCTAATTTTGTGTGTCCCATTATATATAAATGTGAAGGCTCAGCTGGTGTAACTCAGTGAAGTTCCTTTGCAAGGACATTTCCATACAAAACCATTATTTTTTGTTGCTTCTACATTTTTCATGTTACTTTTTAATTTTTCAGATGTAGCCTTACTGCTTTTATTAGAAGAAAATCTTGCATTATATTTTCCTTTATAATGTTTACCTTTTATTTTAAATAAATAGTGATGCCAATGAAACCAGCAAAAATCGTCAGGATCACCATCAGAGCCACCATCCATGGATTCGCCTTTGGGAAAAAGACAGCTGTAAAAGAAAACCCCAGAGAGATTCACATCACTCTGTAAGTAAGGGCAAAAATCAAAGGATTCCACATCATATAAAGCTACCTCCAGCAGGAGTAGCTAAAATAAAGGTGGAAATACAGCCCTGTCTGCAATGCACAGAGCACCAGAAACCTATATTACAAGGACTCCAACCAACACAGGCATCAATTCACAGATCAGTATATGAATCAGCCTGGTTTAATGCACTGCTATTGTTGCACAGAGAGACAACCTTGTCCAATGTCTAAAGCACTAGCTTGAGAGTCAGGAGACTGAATTATGTTCTCCTCACTGCTGGTGCCCTGCTGTATGAGCTTTACTATGTTATTTCCCCTCTGTTGCTCTATTTCTTCTCCAGTCTTTTGCCTGTCTTGTTCATTTAGTTTAGAACTATCGCTGTTTATTTGTACAGTGCTCAGCACACTGGGGCTGCAATCATGGGTGGTGCATAATGGAGGCTTGGGGAGAGGCCGTGTCATAAATATAAAGAGAAGAGTAAACACCTTTAAAATCCCTCCTGGCCAGAGGAAAAACCCTTTCACCTGTAAAGGGTTAAGAAGCTAGGATAACTTTGCTGGCACCTGACCACAATGACCAATGAGGAGACAAGATACTTTCAAAGCTGGAGGGGGGAGAAACAAAGGGTCTGTTGGTCTGTGTGATGCTTTTGCTGAGGACAGAACAGGAATGGAGTCTTAGAATTTAGTAAGTAATCTAGCTAGATATGCGTTAGATTCTGATTCCTTTAAATGGCTGAGAAAATAAGCTGTGTTGAATGGAATGTAGATTCCTGTCTTTGTGTCTTTTTATAACTTAGGGTTTTGCCTAGAGTTTCTCTGTGTTTTGAATCTGATTACCCTGTAAGGTATTTACCATCCTGATTTTACAGAGGTGATTCTTTTTACCTTTTCTTCTATTAAAATTCTTCTGGTAAGAAACTGAATGCTTTTTTCATTGTTCTTAAGATCCAAGGGTTTGGGTCTGTGTTCACCTATACAAATTGGTGAGGATTTTTATCAACCCTTTCCCAGGAAGGGGGGTGCAAGGTTTTGGTGAGGATTTTGGGGGGAAAGATGTTTCCAAACAACGCTTTCTCAAAAATAAACCCAGTTAGATGTTTGGTGGTGGCAGTGGAAGTCCAAGGGCAAAGGGTAAAATAGTTTGTACCTTGGGGAAGTTTTAACCTAAGCTGGTAAAAGTAAGCTTAGGAGGTTTTCATGCAGGTCCCCACATCTGTACCCTAGAGTTCAGAGTGGGGAAGGAACCTTGACAGGCCGGAAGCAGGGGTGCAGTGGCAGATTACTGCATGGACCCACAGGGCCTATGCCCAGGGGTCCTGGCCAATTTGGGGCCCCCTGAAAAATCCCCATTGCTACAGCCTCGGGGCTGGAGGAGCTCTCACTCCAGGGCCACAGTGGGGACACAGAGCCTTTCTGGACTAGGGGTCGCAGCAGACAGGGTGGAAAGGAACAAATGAGGTGTGGGCCTCAGGAGAAGAGGTGGAGTGGGGGTGGAATGGGGGCAGGTTTGTGGTGGGAACAGGGGCAGGGCCACAGGGGAAGGGGCGGAATGGGGTGGGGCCATGGGTAGGGCCTTGGGCAGAATGGTGGAATGGGGGAGGGGCTCTGGGCTTGACGCTCTGGCCAGGGCCAATTGCTCTGCTGCAGTCCCGGCCATGGGTGAGAGCTCAGCCCCAGCTGGGGCTATGCTCTGAGCCCCTCCTCCCCACGGTCCCAAAAGAGCTCTCAGGCAGAAGCAAAAGCAGAAGCTCTCCCTGCAATTCCCAGCTGTTTTCTGCTGCCTCTCCCCATAGACACAGCTCCCAGCTTGCTGGCTCCAGCAGCTGTCGCACAGGGCAGGGGCTTGGCGACACCATGTGACCAAGCAGGGCCAGCAAATCCTGGCAAAAGTCTGGGGAGCGTGTGACCCCATGTGTCCTCCCATGTCACCACTGCAGGGAGGAAGGTCTCGGGGCTTCAGCCCCACTCCTGAAGCCCCAAGCCCCGACAGGTGCTTCCCAAGGGGCTGAAGCCCTGAAACCCCCCCTCCCCACAGGTTTGAAGCCCCAAACTCCTGCAGTCATGCCCCAGCTCTCAAACGTCTGAAGATTGTCATATGTGGCTTGGAGAGTCAGTAAGTTTGGCCACCTCTGCTATATAGTATAGATGGGATCTTGAAAAGTGTCTGAATTATTTAGGAGCATGAGTCTTGTTGACTTTCAGGATACTTTTGAAAATTCCACCATTGGTTTGTTTCTTTTGTCGTTTTTTTCCCCTAAATATCATACTCTAGCCTTCATTGCTATTGATACATTTTAATGTAGTTAACCAATCTGCTGTTGTCTTTTTTCTGTTGCTGATCACAGTGTGTTGTTTTGGTGGTAACTGACCTGATATATAAAATAATGTTGTTTCCTTTTTTTGCTTGGTGTGGGTGCTCCTGACTACACAGGACAAGTTCTGGTGTGAATTCTCTGTAATAACAATGGAATTTTCAATGTCAAACAGCTCATTGGCTTCTTTGGAATTTGTTTCAGAGAGTGATGGTAAATGCTGTCCACTGGCATCTCTCCACAGCACCTCAGGCTGTGGGTACCAGCCAACCGATCGACACACCACCCAGATCCCTCCATCCTGATAATCCTCAACAGAGATGTGAGGAGCAGTGCCTGAAGCTAGAGCAAATTAATAAATCAGTATTAATTTATGCACATGCTCAGCCTGGAGGATAAACATTTAAACTTTCTTTTATTCCCTATACTCATGGACTCAGGAAACTATATGAGCAAGAAATTATAATTATTTCATGGAGCAGGAAAGGAAAACTTTTTCCTTTTCTAGTTTTCCATTCCAGGATCTACACATGGCAAAACATTGTATTTCATGATTTCATGAATCCCTTAGCTGGTAAATAATCTTAACACTAACTGATAAAGAAAAAGATTGAGAAAAATAAAAGTTATATTTCAAATGTACCTTCAGGTGAAATAGCTCTTCCTTGATCATATACAGTCTGCTTTAGCTAGCCCTATGGATACATGTCAAAGAAAGAGGAGAAAAGTCTGTCCATGTCTGATCAAGTTTAACCCACAGCTCAGTATGTGTGGCTTCTCCTACACCCCTTTTCACTGGTGAAAAGCAGTGGAGGAGGAATGGGCTTTCACAGAAGGAATTGTTCTCCCTCCTTAAAGTTCTAGCAGCCTTCACCAGAATGAAACGAGATACCACCAGAGTGACAAGAAGCCAGCAGAACACTAGCCACTCATTTTTAGCTGTGGAGTAGCTAGTGTACCCCTTATCCAATGTACTTCATGTTTGGATGAAAAATTATTCCTCGCAACAGACTTGGGGAAATTTTTTCAGAAGCACACAAATGACATAGGAACTTAAATCTGATTTACAAAAGTGGCACACTGGAGTTACTGCTAGGAAATAAATGGAAGTAACAGGAAATTTTGGATAGTAAAATGCAAATAAGAATCACTGAGAACCTTCTTCAAAGGAAACATGGACACATAGAAATATAGGGTTGGAAGGGAACTCAAAAGGTCATCTAGTCCAGCGGTTCTCAGCAAGGGGCCTTTCAGGGGGTCCACTTAGCAGGGGCAGCATTAGACTTGCTGGAGCCCAGGACAGAAAGCCAAAGCCCAACCTTGCTGCACACGGCTGAAGCCTGAGACCCATCACACAAGGTTGAAGCCGAAGCCTGAGCAACTTAGTTTCAAGGGGCCCCCTGTGGTGTTGGGCCCTGGGCAAATGACCTGCTTGCTATCCTCTAATGCTGGCCCTGGCTTTTAAATGCAGAAAATCAGTGATTGTGGCACAACTATACTGTGGAGTTTTTATAGCATGGGGTGGGTGGGGGGGCAGAGCACTCAGAAAGAAAAATGTTGAGAACCCTTGATCTAGTCCACATCACCCACACTGAAACAAGATTAAGTACTCCTAGGCCATCCCAAACTGCTGTCTGTCTAACCTGTTCTTAAAAAAACCTACAATGACATGAATTCCATGACCTGACTACGTTACCTGTTCCAGTGCTTAACTATCTTCATAGTTAGAAAGATTTTCCTAATATGTAGCCTAAATCTCCTTTTTTTCCCACTACAGCATCATACTGTTGGCTCCATATTCACTTTGTGATCCACTATAATCTCCACATTCTTTTCTGCAGCATTTTTGCCCAGACAGTTATTCCCATACTGTATTTGTGCATTTATTTTTTCCTTCCTACGTGTATTTCTCTTTGCACATGTTTTTACTCAATTTCATGTTGTTGATTTCAGACCAATACTCCAGTTTATCAAGATCATTTTGAATTCTAATCCTGCCCTCCAAAGGGCCTTCACCTTTCTCAGCTTGGTGACATCTGCACATTTTATAAGTGTACTCTCTACTGCATCATCTAAATCATTAATGAAAATATTGAATAGTACTGGACCAAGGAATGACCATGTGGGATCCCATTTGATACATCCTCCTAATTTAACAGCAAACAACTGATAACTACTCTTTGGGTTCAATTTTTCAACCAGGTTGTGCACCACCTTCTAGCAATTTCAGCCAAACCATATTTCCCTAGTTCGCTTATGAGACTGTCATGTGGGACTATGCCAACAGCCTTACTAAAAATTAAGATAACCCTACTGCTTCCACCACATGCTACTGACCTGACACCTTTAGTTCCAATACGGCTTCTTCATAATTAATATCATCTTGAACAAAACAGCTGTACTGTCCTTAAGGTGCCACAAGTACTCCTTTTCTTTTTGTCCTTCATCAGAAGGTCTGATATTGAAAATTCTTAAGGCAACATTGCCATTGGTGAGACCATCTTTCAAGAGCTCTGTCCTCTGCTGATATTCTGGCATCTGCTGCCCATACTGATCCTTTCCATCACTATAGCGATGAACAAATGGAGACAGCTGGGACCGGAACCATGTCACCTCCATGTTTTCAGCACTCATCTTGGGGGACAGGTGACAGGGTAACACAATCTCTTCTCCCACAATGGCAGTGACAGGCTGGTCAGGTCCAACCACTTTAAATTGAGCTAAGAAATGTACCAGGGTACAAGAAAGATAAACTCAGAGAAAGCATGGAAAATTCATATATATTTATTTAACAATACACACAAACAACAAGGTCTATTTCATGTATTTTATATTCCATGGGGCATGAAATTATATATGAAGTTTACAAGAAATAATGCATTTGCACAACTGTAACTTATTGTTATACCAGATGTAAAGTGAAACCTCATTGAATCTGGTGGGTGTAATAGCCACCTTTCATTCATGATAAATGTTAGAAGCAATGAAGCTCCTTTCTGGAGTAAGGTAGCTGAAACTATAGGAGCAATCACTCAAATCACATGCCATGTGGAAGTCTGGTCAAGAGCTGAGTTATGTGGGCAGAGTGCAAATGCAGAGGAATGGGTGTTGCTTTGGTAGAGCTGTGTGTTTGTGTGTGAGAGCAGAAGCAGAAAAAAAAACACCACAGAAGCAGACAGAAAAGGCTGCAAAGAAGGACCAGAGACAGCCAGAAAAGCACTTGGAGCATGTTAAAGCTAAGAGAGAACTTGTTGAGCACCATTCTGGCTGAAAGAGGCTTGGAATTGTGAGCAAAGAAATTGTCTCCTACTGTTTGATTCCCACTGTGTTCAATGATGCAGGACTTTGTGTACATTCTATACAATTAAAAAGGATCGCATCAAATAAATACTTGACTCCATCAGCAATTTTTCCTCCTAATGGAAAGAACCCACAAGACCCTGAATATTGGCTAGCTACTCATGTCTAAAGGGTTAATATTATGTTTATGTAAGCAGGGTCTGAATGAATGCCTCCCTGACAGCTAGCCGGGAGGGTGAGAAACTAGGGTGTGTTTATGTAAAATTCAGTTTGCTCCTGCTCTGCTTACATATTCAGTAGATGCAGAGGTGTCAAAGTGATCAGCTTTGGCTGGTGTTGGGTACAAATCACCTTAGTACTGAATACAGAGGTGATGAAATATGGTTACTGAGGTTGTAATTATTGTAGGAATACAGAGAAGCAGGATTGTGCTTAACCTGTCCCAAATGAGTGTGTGTGTGTGTTGGGGGGGCATCCTCAGTTTAAAGAGTCTTATTAAGCCAGGAGCTCGAATGTCAGAGCCCTGTGAAAGTAAGAGAGGTGGGGATAAGTATCCTAATGAGAGGGCTATACACCCTGACCAAGGGTCCTACCTAGACTGGTTCAATCTGTTCCTCCCCACAGTTCAAAGAATAGAGCTAAAGAGGCTTTATTAGAAGCCTCTTTGTTATTTTAATTGTTCAATCAGAGCTGAAACCACTTGTAGTAGGACTGTGTTTCTGCCCTGCCTGCCTAGATCTGGAAATCACTGAGAGATGAAATCATTTGTGGTGGGAGTGTGTTTCTGCCCTGCCTGCTAAGAGTTAAAATTACTAAGAGACTGATGTGCAGAGGTCACAGCAGAGAGGCAGGTGACAGCAGATGACTGACAGTCAGCTGGTGAACGAGTAGCTGGTGAGGCGGAGAGGTGCAACAAGCAGCCAGCAGGGCGGTGGCAGAGAAGTGTGATGAGTGGCCAGCAGGGCGGCTGATCAAGAGGTGTGCCAAGAGCGGAGAGCAGGCGGCCAGCAGGGTGACGGCGGAGAGGTGCAGCGAGCATGATGAACAGGCAGCCAGCAGGAGTGATCAGCGGCGGCCAGCAGGGTGGCTGGCAGAGATTTCTCGAGCAGTGGAGCAAGTAAAGTGCCTCTCTACCCCACCTCCACACAGGGTGGGAAGCGAACTCTGCAGATGCACCTCTGAACTCTGGGTATGCACTGACCAAGGACAGCAACTGTGAGTGGGGTGCAGAGAGGGGTTGGGCACATGAAGGGGGATTTTGGGTTGCTGGACTTAAGAACCTGAGGGGAAAAGGACACTGCCCAACCTACTTGGGGGTGGGTCTTTTACTCATGGTTTATGTTTATGGACCCTTGTTGCGGTGTTTTCCCAAATTAACACCAAGTTACTTCCATCCTCTTATTAAAGTTTCTTTTCTATACTCAGACTCTGTGCTTGTGAGTGGGAAAGTATTGCTTCTCAGAGGCGCCCAGGGGTGGGGTGTACATTTCCCAGGTTACTGGGTGGAGGATAGAGCCAGTTCTGTGTTGTATTGATGGAAAGGAAACCCTAGATATTGAACCTGGCCCTGGTTGCTGCTGGCTCCATCAGGCAGGATTACATTTTAAAAAAATACTGAAAATATTAAAAAAATTCCCAGCACTTGTCATGGGGAGCAAGTTAGAGGAACACAAAATGTCCCCAACCCCAGTGACAGGGTGATCAGGTTCAGTCACTCTACATTGTGCTGTGAAATGTGCCACAACATAAAGAAAATTAACTCAGAGAAAAAAAATTATTTTTCTTTTGCCTCCTCAGTCCTGTCAGCCTCATGCAGAAGTGTGCTATGGATATAAAATAGGATTAGATCTGATAAACTAGGCAACAAAATTTGGAGGAAATTTTAAAAGATGGAAACCTGATCCCAATCCCACTGAACCAATGGAATGGCTCTTATTTACTTCAATGGGATATGGATCAGCCCTACTGTCTCCTTCTTTTGTTGTTCAGGTTCACAGGCTGTGGAATCCTTTAATCTCCAGAAGACTAGTTTCAATTTAAGCTAGTGCAAAGTGTAGCATCCTACTTGGTTAGCTGTACTCTGCACATGGAACGCTGTGTACCTGAGCTCTGTGATATGCTCTGACTTCCAGTATATTTCCGGTGCACTTCAAGGCACTGGTTTTTGACATATGATGCATTAAGTGGTTTGGGACTAGGTTACTGCCTCTTTTTGAATGTGATGTCCCAGGGACTGAGAGCAGATGGAGTGTCTGAGCTAACAACCCCACTGGTTCTAATGGGACACTTTCAATGAAGAATCATCAGCTCTGTATTTCATTTACCCTCTTGACCAACCTACTGACTTGCAGTCCCTGCTCTCTAGGTGATTGAGAAGGGAGTGTGTGGAAGAGGATGTCAGTGCATTAAGGTGAGTTAGGCAGTTATTAGTCCTGAAGGTTTGGACAGGCAGTGAAGACACTTTTTAAAAAAAACACTGTTGTTTTTGTTTTGAATTTGGGGCATTTTTTGTTCAGCCTTCTGTCTACAACTAAACATCTTATTGGCCATCTTTTTAAACCCATGCTATTTATTTACTTAGATTTTTATCCTCCTTCAATAACAGAGTGTTATCGACTGCTGACAACTTTTAAAAATACATGCATGAATAAGTAAACCTATAAACTCTCCCAAGAGCAAATGAAACAACCCAGCAACAGGATAAGCAGAACAAAACTGAATAATGAAGTTGCTGATCTTGCTGTGTGGTTCAGTTTGTACACTGCAAATTGTTCCATGGACTTCAAATGAAGCACATTTGTAAGTCACTGTCAACCTAGATAAATCATTTAAGAAACTGCAGAAAGAGATGGGATTCCTACCTGATTCCAACCAGTTAACAGAACAAGTAATGAAGAAAATAATCAAACCAGGCAGAGAGCATCTGGCTGTGGTGCTGTGGCAGAATGAGAGAACCTGCATCCTCATGGGAACTTGGTCTAGATGACAGGATGGACATGGAGAAAAACAAACAAACATCATAGTGAACAAAACAGTGACTATGAGATGCTGGTTGTTGGATTTTGAGGGGCAGAAGATCACAGAGGACTCATAAATAAAATGGGATATATGCATTGCCAAGTAAATTCATTTTTGTATTATGCAGTTAGAGCAGCCATTCCATTAAAGTTGAAAATGTATTTCCCTTACGAGTCTGATTTTGTACCATTCCTCCCCAATCCACACTGCTCCCCACCTCCAGGTCCCTGCTTCCCCCACCCCTCTATATCCTGCTTCTCCTCTCTGGGTCCTCCCTGCCCAAAGATTCCTGCTTTACCTCAATTCCACTTTCCCTTCTCCAGGTGCCTGTTTTCCCCAATTCTGGGCCCCTGATTCTTCTCTCCCTCCATTTTCCCCTCTCCAAGGGAGGGCCCTAATAATTGGCTATTGACTAGTCTGAGGTGGAGTTTTCTCAATATTTCCTGTGGGATCTGTTCCACGTTGAATAAATAAAGAAATATTTATTGGAGCAGGAACTTGAATCTGAGTCTTCTACAGCTAACAGGAATGCTCTAACCACCAAGCCACCTTCTCTCCTCTACTGTAGCCCTGCTCTGTATAATTTAATACAGAGTGGAACAGCACCAACAAGAGACCCTGAGAAACAGAGACAGAAATGTACAGGAAATGAGCCAGAAAAGTCACAATACATTCAACTGCAGTGAGAGTCCTGGAGCTTCTTTTATTCCTTTGATAAATTCAGAACTTCTCTTTACGTCAGCAGGAGATTTGCCACGGTTAACTCCAGTTGCTAGTTACTAGTTCTGCCTCACTAGTATACCGTAACAGAAATATCCAAGAAAAATGCTCAGAGAGGTGGGATGCTTTCATGGAAGTATCTGAATGATCATATTACATGCATTCCCATTCATAGAATCATAGAATATCAGGGTTTGAAGGGACCTCAGGAGGTCATCTAGTCCAACCCCCTGCTCAAAGCAGGACCAATCCCCAACTAAATCATCCCAGCCAGGGCTATGTCAAACCTGACCTTAAAAAACTCTAAGGAAGGAGATTCCACCGCCTCCCTAGGTAACCCATTCCAGTGCTTCACCACCCTCCTAGTGAAAAAGTTTTTCCTAATATCCAACCTAAACCTCCCCCACTGCAACTTGAGACCATTACTCCATGTTCTGTCATCTGCTACCACTGAGAAAAGTTTAGATCCATCCTCTTTGGAACCCCCTTTCAGGTAGTTTCCACTATCAAATCCCCCCTTATTCTTGTCTTCTGCAGATTAAATAATCCCAGTTTCTTCAGCCTCTCCTCATAAATCATGTGCTCCATCCCCCTAATCATTTTTGTTGCCCTTCGCTGTACTCTTTCCAGTTTTTCCACATCCTTCTTGTAGTGTGGAGCCCAAAACTGGACACAGTACTCCAGATGAGGCCTCACAAATGCCAAATAGAGGGGAATGATCACATCCCGCGACCTGCTGGCAATGCTACTACGTATACAGCCCAAAATGCCATTAGTCTTCTTGGCAACAAGAGCACACTGTTGACTCATATCCAGCTTCTCGTCCACTCTCACCCCTAGGTCCTTTTCTGCAGAACTGCTGCCTAGCCAGTTGGTCCCTAGTCTGTAGCCGTGCATGGGATTCTTCCGTCCTAAATGCAGGACTCTGCACTTGTCCTTGTTGAACCTCATCAGATTTCTTTTGGCCCAATCCTCTAATTTCTCTAGGTCCCTCTGTATCCTATCCCTACCCTCCAGTGTATCTACCACTCCTCCCAGTTTAGTGTCATCTGCAAACTTGTTGAGGGTGAAATCCACACCATCCTCCAGACCGTTAATGAAGATATTGAACAAAACTAGCCCCAGGACTGATCCTTGGGGCACTCCGTTTGATACCGGTTGCCAACTAGACATGGAGCTATTGATCACTACCCATTGAGCCTGATGATCTAGCCAGCTTTCTATTCACCTTATAGTCCATTCATCCAGCCCATACTTCTTTAACTTGCTGGCAAGAATACTGTGGGAGACCATATCAAAAGCTTTGCTAAAGTCCACGAATAACACATCCACTGCTTTCCCCTCATCCACAGAGCCAGCTATCTCATCATAGAAAGCAATTAGATTCATCAGGCATGATTTGCCCTTGGTGAATCCTTGCTGACTGTTCCTGATCATTTTCCTCTTCTCGAAGTGCTTCAGAATTGATTCCTTGAAGACCTGCTCCATGATTTTTCCAGGGACTGAGGTGAGGCTGACTGGCCTGTGGTTCCCCCTTCTCCTTCCTCTCTACCCACTCCCTTCCCTCCCTATCCCTCTCCTCTGAACTTTGCTTCTATTCTTTACTTAAATTCATATTTTTTGTTTAACTAGTTGGTTTTCCATAAGCATATTTTGTTTATAAATTATTTAATACAAATAATTGAGGTATATTTTGACCATTCATATTATATATATAACTAAATGTTTTAAGTATGGCTAACATTAGGTAGCAAATGGTTAATATATTATGAGAATTTAATGTTTAGTTTATTATGTTTGTTTTTCTCTGTGTATATTGTGACAAAGCTCTGTCCTTGTCTCCATGGGTCCCACATTTCCTGGAGGATTTCACTAGCCTCAGAGGCTCACTGTGATTCTCCCTGTAGCCCTTCTCTCTCTACAGGCAAGGGTCACAGCCAATCTTATGGGGTTCCACAGGCTTCTGTATAGATTATTTAGGTTAATCTTTCTATCTACCCAATGGGACTCAGGGCTCAGTCTAGAAGATACCATCAGAGATGCTTAGTTTTGCAGTTCTCAGACTGTGAATCTGTGTCTCCAGAAATAACATGCTTGTTAACAGCAAAAAATGTTTTAAATAAATAATTTATAGACGTGAGAAATAACAGATCACAACCCTTTGTCCCTCTGAAAATTTGTGTACACAGAGTCAATCCCTTACCTTTCTGTAAAAGTGCAAAGTTTCAAAAAGTTCAATGAATAGAAGATTGTTGGGTGGGGAATAGATGTGGACAAGGAGAAGAAGTCTAGAGATAAATGTGAGAAGGGAGGGACAGGCAGTAAAAACAAAAATGAAACTGTTTGAGCAGCATATTCCAGAAGTCGTGAGGTCTTTCTGAGTGTAGCCTTCATTGATTTGAGATCTACCATACCATTCTCTCACTAGAAGGGAAAACCTATAATGGCAGCAGGCCGTAAAAGAGACCCAGTTTGGGAACATTTTAATGAATTTCCTCTACCTGTTGGTAAGACAGGCATGCGTGCAAAATGCAAACAGTACAACAAAGAAATGCAAGGCCTCGTTGCCGCAATGAAACAACATCACGAGAAGTGTTCCTTCTCAGGAGGAATCTGTGTTGAAGATGATGAAAGGAACATGTCTGAAACTGCAGGATCTTCAGGTTGGTAAACTTTTTTATTTCATACTTCTTTCTTAAGGACTGCCTGTCTTCCTTCTGGACTATTCTTGAATTCTCATGTTTGAGCAAAAAATATAGTTGTTATTCTATAGTACTATCATTTTAGATGCAGTTGTGATAAAAAATAAATAGCTGAAATAGGCAGATCCTTCTTTTACAATTTCACCTTAAAGTAGTACTGAGAGTGTCAGTGAATGCAATGAGTAATACCAAATGAGCAGTATGGTAATAATAATTAAATAACTGCATTGACTTATGTGTTTAGGAGAATCCAGCCTCAACATACAGGATTCTGAAGACTATCCACCTTCAAGATCACCATCATTTTCTATAGTTTCAGAGTTATCTGCCAATAATAGTGTTTCAATCACATCATGTATGTCACATAGCCACAGTATATCACCTGTATCAAAAAGAGAAAAAAATTTCCATCTTCCAGAAACAACCATAGATAAGTTTGTGATAAGAACCAGCAGATTACAAAAAGAGGTAATTGATGGAAAAATTGCTTTGTTTGTTTATGCAAAAAACTCTCCTTTACGTATGATTGAGAACCCATACTTCATTAACATGGTTCAGTCATTAAGACCAGGATACAGTCCACCCAACAGAGCAGATGTCACTGGCAAATTGCTGGATAAAGTATATGAAAGAGAAACTGAGCAGTGTGTAAAAAGTTTAGAGGGTAAAATTGTTAACCTGATGAGTCTTGATGGGTGGAGCAATGTCCACAATGATCCTGTTGTATGTGTTTGTGTGACAACAGAAGAAGGGAATGTCTTCCTTACAGAAACAATTGATACATCAGAAAATGCACACACAGCAGAATACTTACAAGAAGTAGCAGTAAAAGCTATAACAAACTAAAAAAAAAAATTCAAATGTGTAGCATGCATCTTGGTCACAGACAATGCTGTAAATGTATCCAAACTGAGAAGAAATTATTTAGAAGAGCCCCAAGCTAATAACATACAGTTGCAGTGCTCATTTGATGCCCCTCTTAGCGAAAGACTTCTGTGTTCCAGAAATAAAGGCTAATATTGTTGAAATTGCAAAATACTTCAGTAACAACCACTTTGCAGCAGCTGCTCTGAAAAAAGTGAGAGGAACCAAGCTAACACTCCCACAAGATGTGCGATGAAATTCAGTAGTGGACGGTTTTGAGCACTATATCAAGAACTGGCCTAATCTGAAGACAGTTTGTGAGCAAAATTGTGAAAAAATAGATGGCACTGTCACAGCCAAAGTTCTCAACCTGGGGCTTAAGAGAAATGTTGAACACATGCTGTGTACCCTGAAGCCTATTTCTGTAGCCTTGAACAAAATGCAGGGAAATAGCTGTTTTATTGCTGAAGCTGTTAAAATTTGGAAGGAACTGAGTGAGATCTTAAAAAGAGAAATATGCAATGACAGAATTAAATTACAAGCATTAAAAAAATACAAATAGGACAAGCACTATCTCCAGCTCATTTTCTTGCAAATATTAAATAAAATTATGAAATCTACAGACCAGTCAAAACACTAAAATAACAGCACTGTAATCATTAAAATTTTTTGAAAGAATACAATTATAGTGAATATATATGTGCATTGCACATATCAATAGGAAGTACCAAGTAACAACAACCAACAACAACAGTAATACAACTGTGTTTTGGGGAAGTGAAAGAGAGACAGAATGTGTGTGCTGAAGGAGCATGTGAGAGACAGTGTGTGCTGGGGCAACGTGAGACAGTGTGTGGGTGTTTGTTAGAGAGAGACAAAAAGTGTGTATTGGGGAAATGTGAGAGACAGTGTGTGTGAGTATGAGCATGTGAGAGACACAGAGAGTGTGTTGGGGGAGTGTGAGACACAACATGCTGTCACTTTAAGCATAGTACTCAATAGTTCAAGTGTTATTCAGTCCAATAGCTCCCACTCCTGACCCAGAGGCAGCAGCATAGACTCTTGTCCCACCCCCAACTCAGTGGAGATCGGGTACACAGGCAGGGGAGGCAGGGGGATGGGGATACCCTGACATCAGCCCCCTGTCCCCCACCCAGCAGACAGGAGGCTCCCAGAAACAGCTTGGCCAGGGGTGGTTCCAAGCGGGGAGGCGGGAGGGGGCAGAAGCAATGGTAGCTGCAGATGGCCGAAGAGCAGCGGGGGAAGGAGGGACAGGACACTCCTGCTCCGGAGACACCACCCACCACTTCTCCAGAATTTGGGCTACAGTAATGGCTGCAGCTCTTCTGCACGGCTTGGCACTACTAGAGACGTGTTCTGCAATGCTTGGGACTGGGAAGCAAATTCCCTGCTGCAGAACTGCTTTCCCTCCCTGCAGCCCCACCTCAGGGCCTGAGTTTAGTGGAAGACTTAGTGCTGGTTCCCATGTCATGCTGAACTTCGCCCAGAGCAGGAGCAAGTACTCAGGAGATCCCAGCTCCTTGGCCATGTGCCTCAGGCCACTACAACAGGCTGCCCACCATAACAGCATACCTAGGGAAGATTCACAACTGAAACACAAATCAAAGGAGAAAACAAACACCTGCCCCTATCTTAAGTGTCTGTAAGAAATGTCTCAGCACTTCCAGGATCCTTGTAGGTTCCCAGCTCCCCCTGCCTTAAAGATATAATTAACAAAGAACAGTCTAAACTATGAATTGTTTCAGTTGAGTGTCTGGTTTAAGTCCCGTGCTTTCTAGTGGGCAGTTGAATCTTCCCCTCACTCTATTGCAGTGGGTGAGGCCAAATAACATGGGGAAGAAATTACTCAGAAATCACATGATCTTAGTATCAGGAAAAGGAAAAAGAGAACTCCTTTTGTGGGAGGAAACACCCCTTACTGTAACAATGCACACAATCTATTTTACTCCTGGGAGAATTCTGCACCACTGTGGAGCAGCAGAAAAATGCCTCCTCCTTCCCCTCAGATTCTCTTTAATTTCTGCAGAAAATAGTTTCTGTGGAGAAGCAAAGAGAAGCTGCACTAGTGCTCACTCACCTCTCCCGGCAGCTCAGATGTTTCTCTTCAGCAGCCAAGGGAGAGATAAATCACTGGGGGGATAGGAGTCTGGGAATGCCCCAGTTGCCCAGTGTGGGGGAGAGGAGGAGGGCGGAGACGGAGTTCTACCTTCCCCTCCCCATTCCCTTCTCTGCAGTGAGCAGCCAGGGCTGGGTCAGATCAACCCACAGAAAATTCCCCTGGCTGCAGGAAGATGTGTCCCCTGGAGGGGGGGACAACTTGGTGAGGGGGTCTGGGTGTGTGGGGGGTGAGGCGTGGGGGGTGAGGCGGCAGATGCGTGGGGGTTAGGCTGACAGGGGGAGCAGCTCCCCATAGTGACCCCTTTTCCCACCCACACACCTGGAACCCCCTACTGAGCCCCCATGCATCAGGAGCCCTCCACACCCAGAACCCCTCCCCCCACCAAGCAACCTGAACACAAACCCCCACCCCCAAACCTCACCCCCTGCATCAGGAGCCCCTTGCACCCAGAACCCCCCCACACTAAGCCCCCCAAACCCTCACCACTGAGCCTCATAACATGCATAGGGAGGCCCTCCCAGACCCACAATCCACTGAGCCCCAACCAGCTGCACCCCAACTCCACCAATCCCCACTCCCCCAACCCCGCTAATGAGCCCTAACCACCCTCACTTTGACTCCCCTATAGAGTCCCAGTCCCCCTGCACCAAGCCCCTGTATATCCAGATTCTCACACACACCTGCCCCCACCCCGAGCTGCCCCCACCTAGATTGCACTGCACAGAACCCTGGTACTCTTGAGGAATTCTGTACCAAAAAATTAAATATTTTAAAATTCTGACAAGTTCTGCATATTTTATTTTTCAAAATGACACAGTAACAATAAAAATATAATCACACCATTTTTAATTATTTCGGTAATTTATTTCAAAATACTTGTCAGCAAGTAATTGAAAATGATGTGATTATACTGTGTTTTTTTGACAAATAAAATTTGCAGAATATTAAACTATGGTGGGCACAATTTTTAATTTTTGGCCCAGAATTTTTAATTTTTTTTATGCGGAATTCCCTCAGGAGTACTATTTGAAATCATCAGCCTTCACTCAAATCTGGTTTGAGCTTAGTCAAAAGAGCGGTTTCATTGATTTTCTGGCTAACTCCCCTAGCTCAGAGGACCAATCAAGGGTAGGGAAAGGCTGGGTGGAACAACAAGTTTTGAGGCTAAATTTTGGGTTGACTTTAATTCTGCAGCATTTTGCATTCCAGAGTCTCCTTGTGCTGCAACGTTAAACCTCACTTCCACCCTGGGGAGTTTTGGCAGACTTAACTCAGGATTTCTGAGGTTTGTCCACCGGGGAGAGCGACTTACCTCAGGGCTGTTAACTGTGACAAGAAGCAGGGTTACTAACCGCTCCCTGCCCCTTTCTGCTGGCTGCTTTGCAGTTCCTGAGCCTGCTTCAGCATCTGGATCTGCTCAGTGACATCTGCTGCAGCCGCTGCCTTCAGTCACCCTCAGACTCTGTTACAAAGTGGGAGGGAAGGGTAGACAGAGGGAGGCCAAACGGGAGGGGAGAGATGGCAGAATGTGTGTAGGTGCCAAACTGTTTCCAGAAAAGCATCAGACAGGTGGAGGCATGGGAAGGAGAGAGTCAAAGAGGCAAAGTCAGGGGTAGGAGCCAGGGTTCAGAACTGCAGGGATGCTGTGATAAATGAATTGGGGTGTGACGTTGCACTCCATAATGCTTTATAGAAATATGCTTATGAATGTAAATATGACATAACTGGAATATGTTTTCTGAGGGATATGCCATGTAACATATCTTTGCAAAGGTTATGATCTACTGAATATATTCATCCTATTTGTATGCCTGTATCATTTTTATATCTGAAGTTATGAGCGTTGGCTCTATGCTTGTATTTAAAATGATTGTCGTAGAGAACACATAAGGCAAATTTGGCCAACATAGTGTGAAAGGATTATTCAAGTAATTGGGAGTACTTAATGTGACAAAGTTCCTGCTCTACCTTGGTGGGTCTTGAGCTCATTGGCGGATTTGCTCGCCTTGGAGCTTCACGGCAACCCTCAGCTTGGCCCTTTTTCTGAATTCACAGACCAGGTCAACTCCTCCTGTGTCTGACCAGGAGTTGGAAGGATTTGGGGGGAACCGGGGCCCACCCTCTACTCCGGGTTCTAGCCCAGGGCCCTGTGGAATGCAGCTGTCCAGAGTGCCTCCTGGAACAGCTGTGCAACAGCTACAACTCCCTGGGCTATTTCCCCATGGCCTCCTCCCAACACCATCTTTATCCTCATCATAGGACCATCCTCCTGGGGTCTGATAATGCTTGTACACCTCAGTCCTCCAATAGTCCGCGTTCTCACTCTCAGCTCCTAGTGCCTCTTGCTCCCAACTCCTCACATGCGCACCACAAACTGAAGTGAACTCCTTTTTAAAACCCAGATGCCCTGATTAGCCTGCCTTAATTGATTCTAGCAGCTTCTTGATTGGCTGCAGGTGTTCTAATCAGCCTGTCTTAATAGTCTCCAGAACGTTCCTGATTGTCCGGGAACCTTCCCTGTTACCTTACCCAGGGAAAAGGGACCTACTTAGCCTGGGGCTAATATATCTTTCTTCTATTACTCTCCTATAGCTATCTGGCCCGACCCTGTCACATATTCCCCCCCTCTGCTCAACACTATGGGGACGTCAGGCAGTGTACGCATGACAAGCCATCTGCATTGCCATAGTGGCTTCCAGCCCAGTGTTGTATGGTGAATTGGAAAGGTTGTAGGACAGGAACCATTTGGTCGCCCTTGCGTTCTTCTCTTTATTTCACTGCATCCACTGGAGGGGTGCATGGTCGGTCACAAGGGTAAACCATCCCAGAAGGTAATAATGTAGTGTTTCCATGGCCCATTTCACAGCTAGGCACTCTCTTTCAACCACGGCATACTTCTGCTCTCTCAGGAGGAGTTTCCTGCTGAGGTAGAGGATTGGGTGTTCTTCATCTCCGACCATCTGCGATAGGACAGCTCCCAATCCTACTTCAGATGTATCTGTTTATAAAATGAATTCTTTGTTGAAGTCTGGGGCTATAAGCACAGGGTTACTGCAGAGGGCTGTCTGTAGATCCATGAATGCTTTCTCTGCGGCATCTGTCCACTTCACCATGTCTGGACCCCGGGCTTTTATCAGGTCTGTCAGGGGACACGCTCTGGTAGCAAAATGGGGAATAAATCGTTGGTAGTATGCCACCACACCCAGGAATGCCCAGACTTGCTTTTTCCGATTCGGCCGGGGCCAGTTTTGGATAGCCTCTAGTTTGTTTAGTTGGGGCTTGACCATGCCCATTCCTACAATGTAGCCAAGGTATTTAGCCTCGGCTAGCCCTGTAGCACTCTTGGCTGGGTTGGCTGTGAGGCCAGCCTGTCTTAGCGTGCCCAGAACCACTTCCACCTTTCCTAAGCGGGTTTCCCAGTCGGGGGTGTGAATAATCACATCATCCAGATATGACAGGTTTCAGAGTAGCAGCCGTGTTCGTCTGTATTCACAAAAAGAAAAGGAGTACTTGTGGCACCTTTGAGACTAACAAATTTATTTGAGCATAAGCTTTCGTGAGCTACAGCTCACTTCATCGGATGCATCCAGGTGTGCTGCTGCATAACTGGTATGGGCCATAGGAGCTTGTCCATAAGATGCTGGAAGGTGGCTGGTGCTGCATGCAGTCCAAAAGGAAGAACAGTATATTGAAACAGACCCTCTGGTGTAGAGAATGCCGTCTTTTCTTTTGCATCTTTGGCAAGGGGAATCTGCCAGTATCCCTTTGTTAAATCAAGGGTGGTCAAAAATCGGGCATTGCCCAGGCGGTCAACTAACTCATCGATATGGGGTATGCATCGAATTTGGATATCTCATTCAGTCGGCAAAAGTCATTACACAACCTAGTGGTGCCATCAGGTTTGGGCACCAACACAATCGGGCTTGACCATTGACTGTGGGACTCTTCGATGACTCCCAGCTCCAATATCCTTTTTACCTCTGCCTTGATCTCCTCCCTTTTTGCTGCTGGGACCCAATAGGGCCTTAAATTACCTTTGCCCCAGGGTCTGTGATAATGTGGTGATATGCTTCGGTGGTCCGGCCTGATTTGGTTGAAAACATGTCCTGGTATCGGTTGATCTCAGTTACTTCCTTCTTCTGGTTTGGTGTCAGATCAGTGGATATCCTGATCTGCTCCTGCATATTATTTCCCTGGATTGGGGTCCCTTGGGCCACTACACACGCCTCTTGTTGGTGCCAAGGCTTTAAGAGGTTAATGTGATAAATTTGTTCTTGCTTCCGGCGTCCTGGCTGCCGCACCTTGTATGTCACTTCCCATATGGGTTCAATCACCTCATAGGGCCCCTGCCATTGGGCCAAAAGCTTGCTTTCTGCCGTGGGTACCAACACCATCATCCGAATCCCCTGGTTGGAACTGTCAGACTTTTGCCTGGCGATGGTAATGGGTTCGCTGAGCCTCCTGCGCCTTTTCCAAATGTTCCTGTACAATAGGGGTGACCCGGGCTCTCCGTTCTCACATCTGCAACACGTGGTCAGTTATATTTCTCCCCTCATGGGGTTCCTCTTCCCAGATTTCTTTTGTAATATCTACTATGCCATGGGGGTGGTGTCCATATAATAATTCAAAGGGGGAAAACCCAGTTGAGGCCTGAGGTACCTCCCGGATTGCAAACATAAGGTAGGGTATTAGAGTGTCCCAATCCTTCCTGTCTCAACTTACCACTTTCCTTATCATTGCCTTGAGGGTTCAGTTAAACCTTTCTACCTGCCCATCGGTCTGCGGATGATAGACTGAAGTTCTCACGGTATGTATATGGAGCAGCGTACAGAAGTCCTTCATTAGCTTCAACATAAATGGGGTACCTTGGTCTGTAAATATCTCCTTTGGTAGCCCCACTCAGGCAAAGATCCCCACCAACTCTTTAGCTATCATTTTAGAGGCCGTGTTCCGCAGGGGGACAGCTTGTGGGTAGTGAGTAGCATAATCCAGAATGACAAGTATATATTGATTGCCCCGGGCTGTCTTCTCCAGGGGTCCCACTAGATCCATGGCTATTCGCTCGAAGGGGACCTCTATGATGGGAAGGAGTATTAAAGCTGCCCTCAAGTGGGGATGGGGACTGTGCAGCTGACACTCTAGGCAGGACACACAGTACCCCCACACTTCTTCATGTACTCCGGGCCAGAAGAATCGTCATAGGACCCATGCCAGGGTCTTCTCTATCCGCAAATGCCCCCCAAAAAGATGACTATGGGCCAGACTTAATACAGCATTCTGGTGTTTTTGAGGTACTAGGATCTGCTGTACCTTCTGCCCCTGTACTGGTGCAACCCGGTATAAGAGATTCTTCTTCATTATGAAGTAGGGACCTGGTCCCTGGGTTTTCCCTTCCACGGGGACCCCATCTATTTTGGTCACCTCCTTCCTAATCTTGTCGTATCTTGGGTCTTCAGACTGGTCCTGTCCAAAATTTCCTCTCCCGAGGCTAATCTGCCTAAGATCTAGGGGTCCAGTCTCTGTTGCCTCTACTGGTTCAGAGGTGTTAGGGTGTGGGTCAGACTCAGGTGTTTTTCCCTCCTGGGTGGTCTCCTTTTCAGCTGCTCGGGTCCGCCTACCTACAAGAGCGACCCTCTGGCTTTGGGACAGTATTCCAGTTCCCAAGGCCTTAGCTGCCCTTCTTTCCCTTTTTGTCTTTCTACGCTGTCTGGGAGTAGAGAACAAATCTGGGGATATTTCAGAGAAGGTTGGGGGTTGACAGTCTACTGTGGATGCCTCACTACTTTCAGGGCTTCCCCCTTTCTCCAATTCCCCTACCGGGAGTAAGTCTCCAAACCCTGGGAAGTCCCTCCCTATGAGCACTGGGTATGGGAGTTTAGGGACTACACCTGCTGCTACCTCAGTAGTGTTCCCCTGAATCTTGATTTTTACTGGGATGGTGGGGTAATAACCAACTGTCCCATGGATGCATGTTATCCCCGTACGCTTAGCCCACAGCAGCTGACTACGCTTCACGAGCTTCCCCAAGACAAGCGCGATAGCACTCCCCAAATCAACTAGTGCTGTGGTCTCTACCCCATTTAGCTTCACTGGTCTAGTGTACATATGTAGGGTTAGTGAGACCCCGCACAAGGTGGATTAGGGAGCATGGGTCTGCCCAGTTCCCTAGGTTACACTGCATAGGATCCTTGGCACTGGGATACTGTGCAGCTATGTGTCCCCACTCCCCGCAGGCATAACATCTGTATGGAGCCCTAGGCATTCCTCGGTCTCTTGGTTTGGGTAGTCTAACATCACGATCCTCTTCCCCCTCAGTGCTCCGAGTCTTTGTGGCTTCTGGTGGGCCATAGCAAATGGAAATTGTGAGCGTGGGCAGGAGGAAGATTACTGTGTGGAGAGACACTGGCGTACAGATGTCAGCTATCCACTAATCCCTGGTGGACCACAAATTCATTGACCCAGAGGCCCAAGTGACAGTGCAACCCTTTAAGACCAACTCTTTTAACTTGCGTACAGCCAGGTTGCCTGTCCAGCACAAGGGCTGGTCAGGAATATGGACTTTTGCAATCTATGATGATTATCCCATTCCCATGCTGCTGGGGGAAGACTTAGGCAACCATGTGAGGCTAACAAAATGGGTGGGGATGGTCACCCGCAGCCAGGCTAAACAGGCCTCCAAACCTAACTCCATTCCTGAGCCTCCTACAGGGAACCAGCCAGAGGTGGTGGAACCAGACCACAGACCAGAGTCTATGGCAGCAGTTGTAGATCCAGTTCCTGGAACCCAGCCAGAACCAGCCCAAGGATCAGAACTGGCGGAGCAGTCAGTACCAGAGCCCATGCTTGCAACCTCACCAGACTCAGGGGAGCCAACACCAAAGGGCACCAAACAGCCTGCACCTGCAGCAGCAGCTAAACTGGTGCAAGAAGCTCAACCGGAGCCTAAAATACCACCTAGTGCACCAGCAGAGAGTGGTTCACAATCAATGGAGACACCTGCATCACTTCCAGTGGGACCAAGCCCAAGTCCACAACCTAGTGAGGAACTGATGTCTCCAGCATCGAGGGAGCAGTTCCAGGCACAGCAAGAAATAGATGAAAGTTTCAAAGGAGCTTGGATGGTGGCACAGAGTGACCCACTGCCTCTCAGTTCTTCCAATAGGTCCAAGTTTGTCATAGAAGGAAGACTCTTATACAAGGAAACCCTTTCTGGTGGGCACAAGGAGGACTGGCATCTTCAGAGACGGTTGGTAGTTCCTACTAAGTACAGGGAAAAGCTCTTAAGCTTAGCCCATGATCACCCTAGTGGCCATGCTGGGGTGAACAGGACCAAAGACCATTTGAGGAAGTCATTCCACTGGGAGGGAATGGGCAAGAATACTTCTACCTTTGTCAGGTCTTGTGAAGAAAGCCAGAGGGTGGGAAAGCCCCAAGACCAGGTCAAGATCCCTCTCCAGCCACTCCCCATAATTGCAATTCCATCTCAGTGTGTAGCTGTGGATATTTTGGGTCCTTTCCCTAAGAAGACACCCAGAGGAAAGCTGTACATACTGACTTTCATGGATTTTGCCACCCGATGGCTGGAAGCAGTAGCTCTAAACACCAGGGCTAAAAGCATGAGCCAGGCATTGACACATTTTTGCCAGGGTCGGTTGGCCCTCCGACATCCTTACAGATTCGGGAACTAACTTCCTGGCAGGGACCATGAAACATCTTTAGGAAGCTCATGGGGTGAAACACTTGGTTACCACCATCAAACGAATGGCCTACTAGAAAAGTTTAATGGGACTTTGGGGGCCATAATACATACATTTGTGAACGAGCACTCCAATGATTGGGACCTAGTGTTGCAGCAGTTGCTCTTAGCCTACAGGGCTGTATCACATCCCAGTTTGGGATTTTCACCCTTTAAACTCGTTTATGACCACAAAATTAAGGGGCCATTACAGTTGGTAAAGCAGCAGTGGGAGGGGCTTACATCTTCTCCAGGAACTAACATTTTGGACTTTGTAACCAATCCGCAAAACTCTTCAAAGACTCGCTAGCCCTTGCTCGAGAAAACCTACAGGATGCTCAATAAGAATAAAAGGCCTGATATAATAAACATGGCAGAGAGTGTTCCTTCAAAGAGGGGGACCAAGTCATGGTCCTGAAAGTGCTCCAGACCAATAAAATGGAAGCGTTGTGGAAGGAGTCATTTATGGTCTGAGAGCGTCTGAGATCTGTTAATTACCTCCTAGCATTCCCAGACCCTATCCTAAAACCTAAAGTATATTATGTTAATTCTCTAAAGCCCTTTTATTCCCAAGAAATCAAGGTTTTCCAGTTTACAGCCCAGGAGAGAAATGATGCTGAGTGGCCTGAAGGAGTCTACTATGAAGGAAAAAGCAATGGTGGTGTGGAAGAGGTGAGCCTTTCCATCACTCGAGTGGATTTGGTGTCACTGCTTACAAGAGCTGTGCACCAGCTTTGTGCCAATGTTTTCAGCCACCTCAGGATGGACAGAACGGGTGTACCATTCCATTGACACAGGTGATGCTTGCTGAATTAGAGCCCAACCCTACCCGATGGCTCCTCAAGTCAAAAACGCAATAGAAAGGGGGATAAAGGACATGTTATAGATGGATGTAATCTGCCCCTCTGGCAGTGCATGGGCCTCTCCAGTGGTTCTGGTTCCCAAACCAGATGGGAAAATCTGCTTTTGTGTGGACTACCGTAAGCTAAATGCTGTAACTCAACCAGAAAACTACCCAATGCCACGCACAGATGAACTGTTGGAGAAACTGGGACATGCCCAGTTCATCTCCACCTAGACTTAACCAAGGGATACTGGCAGGTTTCGCTAGATGACCCCGCCAGGGAAAGGTCTGCCTTCATCACCCATGTAGGGCTGTATAAATTTAATGTGCTCTCTTTTAGACTGTGAAATGCACCTGCCACCTTCCAGAAACTTGTAAATAACCTTCTGGCTGGTAGCTGCTTCCCAAACTCTCCCAGGCCCCCTCAGTTTGGCCCCAGATCCCCTCCTGCAGCCAGACCGGACAAGTGGCCTGAGAGCCCTGGAGATTGGAGTTCTGTGTTTATCTGTGCCCTGGCTCCCTTCACACACACTTCCCTCAGCAAGGGTGCCTCAGTCCTAACTTGAGGGAGGAGAGGAGCTTGGTCTCCATGGTCCACTGAGTCCCCAGTCTTACTGCTGAGTTTAACAAAAAAAAAAAAAAAGGAAAAAAAATATCAATGCAGGCCTTGCTGAGTATGGTTTTGTGCGATGGGATCACTTGCCCCCACTAGACACAAGGCTGAAATCCTAGGACCTTCCACCAGGCTCCTGAGCAGCCATCCTACATATGGTGGTGGTGGGAGAGGCACTGGGTTGTTAAAATTGAAACCGACCAGCTAGGGAGAAAGGAGCAACTTCACCTGCTCAAAGCCCCAGTGATCTGGTATCTTACTTTATTTTCCCACAAGATAAGAGCAGGGACTTGCAGAGACAGTAGGTGTGTCATAAATGTAAAGGGAAGGGTACACATCCTTTAAATTTAAATCCCTCCTGGCCCGAGGAAAAACCCTTTCAGCTGTAAAGGATTAGGAAGCTAAGATAACCTTGCTGGCACCTGACCAAAATGACCAATGAGGAGACAAGAGGGGAGGGGGGAAGAAAACAAAGGGTTCTCTGTCTGGGTGTTGTTTTTGCTGGGACCAGAGCAGGAATGCAGGTGAGAACTCCTGTAAAGAGTCAGTAAGCAATCTAGTTAGATATGCGTTAGATTCGGTTTTGATTAAATGGCTGATAAAATAAGATGTGCTGAATGGAAATTCCTGTTTGTGTCTTTTTGTAACTTAAAGTTTTGCCTAGAGGGATTCTCTATGTTTTGAATTGGATTACCCTGTAAGGTATTTACCATCCTGATTTTACAGAGGTGATTTTTACTTTTTCTTTAATTAAAATTCTTCTTTTAAGAACCTGATTGCTTTTTCCTTGTTCTTAAGATCCAAGGTCTGTGTTCACCTATGCAAACTGGTGAGGATTTTTAATCAAGCCTTCCTCAGGAAAGGGGGTGTAGGGCTTGAGGAGATGGGGGGGCAGGAGACATTTCCAAGTGGGTCTTTCCCTGTTTTTGTTAGATACTTGGTGGTGGCAGCAATAAGGTCCAGGGACAAAAGGTAAAATAGTATGTACCTTGGGGAAGTTTTTAACCGAAGCTGGTAAAAATAAGCTTAGGGGTTTTTTCCATGCAGGTCCCCACATCTGTACCCTAGAGTTCAGAGTGGGGAAGGAATCTTGACAGGGTGAGAGATGTTTGAATCTTTTTTTCCTCATCTCTTCCTCTAAAGGGATCTGTCAGAAACAGCAGGTCCCAGGTAGAGATGCTTATCTAAGAAATGCAAAACAGACCTGGAGAAAGGAGGGGCTGTGAGCAGCTGGGTTAAAATGCTGAGCACAGAAAGTGTGCATTCAGAGGCAGCCTGAGCCTTTTAGAGCAGGCCTGAAAAATGACACTTTCACCCCTATGACATACTCAATTCCTGTCCATCATCATCACCTGACCCTGCACAGGGCTGGCCTAGTGACTGGGGCTAAGGTCAGTGAGGTGATATTAGAAGGACTTTACTGACTTTGGGTGTGTGTGCACGCATGTGCATCTGTGCATGCATCCTCTTTTATGAGGCTCCTGCTGCAGAGAAAGTGATAGCCAAGTAGTTCAGGTGTTAGTTAACCTGAGAGACCCAGGCTTAATACCCTGCTCTGTGCAAACTCAGACAAATCACTTCTGCCTGTGCCTGACTTTCCCTCTTCTAAAGTAGGAATATCATCCCTTCCCCACCTTCCAGAGGTGTTGAGACTGAACATCTTAAAGCTTGGGAGGTGCTCAGATAATGCAGGGATGAGAGCCAGAGAAGTACTTGCAGTAGCTAGAAGTGGAGCTGTTTCCTTCCCACATCAAATCACTAACAAATCACATTAGGTTGCCTCCAACTTTCCTGATTTCACCCTGACTCTTTCAATAACTGGTATTTCTCTTAATGCCCCAGCTCTTGCAATCCTATGGTTATAGGAGAATCTTGGCTCTCATTCTAACAGTCAGTTTCTTGCTCTTGTGGCAGAGTAGGAAAAACTTGAGAACACAACTAGAAAAAAGGAGTACTTGTGGCACCTTAGACTAACATTTATTAGAGCATAAGCTTTCGTGAGCTACAGCTCACTGCATCCGATGAAGTGAGCTGTAGCTCACGAAAGCTTATGCTCTAATAAATTTGTTAGTCTCTAAGGTGCCACAAATACTCCTTTTCTTTTTGCGAATACAGACGAACACGGCTGCTACTCTGATACCTGACAACTAGAACAAAATCTCAGTGCTCAGAAAAACAACAAAGTCCAAAATGTATTTTTTTAGAAAATAAATCTCATGTTTCCTTTAGTTAATCATGATTTTTGAACACTTGATGCTCGCAAAATTGCATTGGCATTGATCAGTTTGTTTTCCAGTCTCTTTCCAAATAGTGCAAATATATCAAAATACCAGATTTATCATAACATACAAAGTAAGTAAAGAGTGTTAAAATAAAGGGAGGGGAGGAGAAGCAACTTACCTATGTTAAGGGTCTACATTAATATAGACTTCTAAAAAGCGAGGCCAAATGGCTTTGAATTTTTCAGGCCTTCCCCTTGTACAGAATGCTGGTCATTCATTAGGTTTGAGCTCAGCCATATCACTGAGCCGGGCATAAATGTTTGGTGTGGACTGAGTTGTCCATTTTTGCAGGACTAATTTTCCAGTAACCAAAGCTGCATACTGGAACTACACCCCCTTCTTACAAAATATTGTTGATACATGGAGGTTATGTCCAAGAATAAAACATAAGAGGGAGGGCTCCAACTTAGCATCCAATATCAATTTGGCTCTTTGACCCACCTCATACCAGAATTTCCCCAAAGCATATGAGCTAATGTAACACCAAGACAGTTATATTTCTAATAGCGATCAACATTTAGGAAGTCCACTACCATTAGCCTATGTGGGGACCCAGTGTATTTGAAAGGTGGTCTGCAGTTGCTTTTTTTTTTTTTTTTAAACATTAGATACAATTGTATTCCATTGGATTGGAGATATTTGTATCCAAATCTCTATTCCAAGCAGCTCTTGAATTATCAGTCTTTGACTGAGCTTTAGGCCAGAAAACCGTAAAAGGATATTGCTGGCTGAATAAATCCAGAAAGTTTCCTACAAAATAATAAAAGTTCTGGAGCTCCCAATACATACAGTCCAAATACATTAGTAAATCAATGTTTTAACTGGAATTATTTAAATGTTCCAGAGCAGGGCAAGATAAATTGTTACTGTAGGTCTACAAATGGTTTAAACTGATTATTGTCCATTAGCCAAGATGCAGTCATAATTCCTCTCTCCATCCAATCCCTCCACATCAAAGTTTTGCTATTGATTTTAAATACAGGATTACACCATAGAACTGCTTCTACATGGAAGGAAGGATGGAAGCAGAACTTTCTAACCACATTTGACCAGGCTTGTTCTGCAGCAACTATTATAGGAGCTCATGAGCCAATAAATCTATGATAATTTGAACCTAGAATCATAGGTGCTGACTTTCACTGTTCCTGGTGGGTGCTCGACCCTGCCCCTGCACTACCCTGACCCCACCCCCAAAATCCCCACCCCTTCCTGCCCCTATTCCACCCCCTTCCCTGAAGTCCCAACCCCTGCCCCCCCATCTTGTCTGCCTCCTCCCCTGAGCCTGCCACATCCCTGCTCCTCCCTGGAAAGTCCTAAGTGCCACCAAACAGCACTGAGAGGTAGGCAGAGGAGCGGAGATATGGCTTGTTGGGGGGTGGTGGTGAAGTTGAGATGGGATTGGGGGTGAGGGGAGCTTGGCTGCCAGTGGGTGCAGAGCACCCATTAATTTCTCTGTGGGTGCTCCAGCCCCAGAGCACCCCTGGAGTCGGCACCTATGCCTACAATGCATGAAACGGGGAGAGAGAACTAATTCTCGTTCAATGTGAATTCACGGTGGGGTTGGTGTAGTTCTATGCAACAGCCACAAAGAGGACTTAACAAAAAGGAGATAGAATAATTAAGACTAAGTTGTGTAATAAACTAAAATTCACAAAAGCCATGACCTGTGTGACACTTGCTGCTGCAGCTTCATGGTTTCTCCTGCCATGATGGTGGCTGGGAGCTGTGGGGGTTCCCCCTGCCCCTCCCTATGTGCAAGGCTAACATGCATGTACATCGCTGGAACCCTGCCAGGGCCCTGCTGGCTGCCAGCTCCAGTCCCTTGGCCCCAGGGGCTGAAGCAGAAAAAGTCAGGATTCCTTGACTTTGTGACCTCCATTACAAACATAGCAAAGGATAATTAGTCAATTAGGGGAAATGAAATCCCGCCCAGGAGACAGGGGGAAGCTGTAATTTGTTCAGAGCCAGGCTAGCCTGCTCCTGAAAGAAATATTCTAAAAGTATTGAATTTTCTTTAAAATAAAAGAAAGGAAATAGGTCCTCAGCTGTCTCCCTATGACATTCTGGCAACAATGGTAGTTGCCAAAGCAGCCTTAATGTCACTGAGAATCAGGCTTTTAAAACAGGTTTCAGAGTAACAGCCGTGTTAGTCTGTACCTCTAAAAAGAAAAGGAGTACTTGTGGCACCTTAGAGACTAACAAATTTATTAGAGCATAAGCTTTCGTGAGCTACAGCTCACTTCATCGGATGCATTTGGTGGAAAAAACAGAGGAGAGATTTATATACACACACAGAGAACATGAAACAATGGGTTTATCATACACACTGTAAGGAGAGTGATCACTTAAAATAAGCCATCACCAGCAGCAGGGGGGGAAAGGAGGAAAACCTTTCATGGTGACAAGCAAGGTAGGCTAATTCCAGCAGTTAACAAGAATATCAGAGGAACAGTGGGGGGTGGGGTGGGGGGGAGAAATACCATGGGGAAATAGTTTTACTTTGTGTAATGACTCATCCATTCCCAGTCTCTATTCAAGCCTAAGTTAATTGTATCCAGTTTGCAAATTAATTCCAATTCAGCAGTCTCTCGTTGGAGTCTGTTTTTGAAGCTTTTTTGTTGAAGTATAGCCACTCTTAGGTCTGTGATTGAGTGACCAGAGAGATTGAAGTGTTCTCCAACTGGTTTTTGAAAGTTATAATTCTTGAGGTCTGATTTGTGTCCATTCATTCTTTTACGTAGAGACTGTCCAGTTTGGCCAATGTACATGGCAGAGGGGCATTGCTGGCACATGATGGCATATATCACATTGGTAGATGTGCAGGTGAACGAGCCTCTGATTGTGTGGCTGATCTGATTAGGCCCTATGATGGTATCCCCTGAATAGATATGTCGACAGAGTTGGCAACAAGCTTTGTTGCAAGGATAGGTTCCTGGGTTAGTGGTTCTGTTGTGTGGTGTGTGGTTGCTGGTGAGTATTTGCTTCAGGTTGGGGGGCTGTCTGTAAGCAAGGACTGGTCTGTCTCCCAAGATCTGTGAGAGTGATGGGTCGTCCTTCAGGATAGGTTGTAGATCCTTGATGATGCGTTGGAGAGGTTTTAGTTGGGGGCTGAAGGTGATGGCTAGTGGCGTTCTGTTGTTTTCTTTGTTGGGCCTGTCCTGTAGTAGGCGACTTCTGGGTACTCTTCTGGCTCTGGCAATCTGTTTCTTCACTTCAGCAGGTGGATATTGTAGTTGTAGAAATAAGCTAACTACTATATGCCACAAGGGCCACAACAATGGTTCCCGTAACCCACCCAACAATATTGTTAATCTATCCAACTATACTCTTAGGACAGATTCTTCTGCTGGGCTATCTCGGGGCCTCTCCTTTTGCCCCTCCACCCCCATGAACATGATACAGTTCTGTGGTGACCTAGAATCCTATTTTCGACATCTTCGACTCAAGGAATATTTCCAACACACCTCTGACCAACATATTAACCCACAGAGACCTTCCTGCCAACACTACAATAAGAAGGATTCTGGGTGGACTCCTCCTGAAGGTTGAAACAGCAGCCTGGATTTCTACATAGACTGCTTCCACCGACGTGCACGAGCTGAAATTGTGGAAAAGCAGCATCGCTTACCCCATAACCTCAGCCATGCAGAACACAGTGCCATCCACAGCCTCAGAAACAACTCTGACATCATAATCAAAAAGGCTGACAAAGGAGGTGCTGTCGTCATCATGAATAGGTCGGAGTATGGACAAGAGGCTACTAGGCAGCTCTCCAACACTACTTTCTACGAGCCATTACCCTCTGATCCCACTGAGAGTTACCAAAAGAAACTACAGAATTTGCTCAAGAAACTCCCTGAAAAAGCACAAGAACAAATCCGCACAGACACACCCCTAGAACCCCGACCTGGGGTATTCTATCCGCTACCGAAGATCCATAAACCTGGAAATACTGGACTCCCCATCTCAGGCATTGGCACACTGACAGCACGATTGTCTGGCTATGTAGACTCCCTCCTCAGGCCCTTCGTTACCAGCACTCCCAGCTATCTTCGAGACACCACTGACTTCCTGAGGAAACTACAGTCCATTGGTGATCTTCCTAAAAACACCATCCTAGCCACTATGGATGTAGAAGCCCTCTACACCAACATTCCACACAAAGATGGACTACAAGCCGTCAGGAACAATATCCCTGATACTGTCACGGCTAACCTGGTGGCTGAACTTTGACTTTGTCCTCACCCATAACTATTTCACATTTGGGACAATGTATACCTTCAAATCAGCAGCACTGCGATGGGTACCTGCATGTCCCCACAGTATGCCAACATTTTTATGGCTGACTTAGAACAATGCTTCCTCAGCTCTCGTCCCCTAATGCCCCTACTCTACTTGTGCTACATTGATGACATCATCTGGACCCATGGAAAAGCTCTTGAGGAATTCCACCATGATTTCAACAATTTCCATCCCACCATCAACCTCAGCCTGGACCAGTCCACACAAGAGATCCACTTCCTGGACACTAAGGTGCTAATAAGCGATGGTCACATAAACACCACCCTATATCAGAAACCTACTGACTGCTATTCCTACCTACATGCCTCTAGCTTTCATCCAGATCATACCACTCGATCCATTGTCTACAGCCAAGCGCTACAATATAACTGCATTTGCTCCAACCCCTCAGACAGAGACAAACACCTACAAGATCTCTATCATGCATTCCTACAACTACAATACCCACCTGCTGAAGTGAAGAAACAGATTGACAGAGCCAGAAGAGTACCCAGAAGTCACCTACTACAGGACAGGCCCAACAAAGAAAATAACGGAACACCACTAGCCATCACCTTCAGCCCCCAACTAAAACCTCTCCAATGCATCATCAAGGATCCACAACCTATCCTGAAGGACGACCCATCACTCACAGATCTTGGGAGACAGACCAGTCCTTGCTTACAGACAGCCCCCCAATCTGAAGCAAATACTCACCAGCAACCACACACCAAACAGAACCACTAACCCAGGAACCTATCCTTGCAACAAAGCTTGTTGCCAACTCTGTCCACATATCTATTCAGGGGATATCATAGGGCCTAATCACATCAGCCACACAATCAGAGGCTTGTTCACCTGCGCATCTACCAATGTGATCTATGCCATCATGTGCCAGCATTGCCCCTCTGCCATGTACATTGGCCAAACTGGACAGTCTCTACGTAAAAGAATGAATGGACACAAATCAGACATCAAGAATTATAACATTCAAAAACCAGTTGGAGAACACTTCAATCTCTCTGGTCACTCGATCACAGACCTAAGAGTGGCTATACTTCAACAAAAAAGCTTCAAAAAACAGACTCCAATGAGAGACTGCTGAATTGGAATTAATTTGCAAACTGGATACAATTAACTTAGGCTTGAATAGAGACTGGGAATGGATGAGTCATTACACAAAGTAAAACTATTTCCCCATGGTATTTCTCCCCCCCACCCCCCACTGTTCCTCTGATATTCTTGTTAACTGCTGGAATTAGCCTACCTTGCTTGTCACCATGAAAGGTTTTCCTCCTTTCCCCCCCTGCTGCTGCTGATGGCTTATCTTAAGTGATCACTCTCCTTACAGTGTGTATGATAAACCCATTGTTTCATGTTCTCTGTGTGTGTGTGTATATAAATCTCTCCTCTGTTTTTTCCACCAAATGCATCCGATGAAGTGAGCTGTAGCTCACAAAAGCTTATGCTCTAATAAATTTGTTAGTCTAAGGTGCCACAAGTACTCATTTTCTTTTTACATGCTAAAAACTTAAACTGGAATCAGTGTTTTAAAAGCAAAGGAGTACTTGTGGCACCTTAGACTAACAAATTTATTAGAGCATAAGCTTTTGTGAGCTACAGCTCACTTCATTGGATGTGGCTCACGAAAGCTTATGCGCCAATAAATTTGTTAGTCTCTAAGGTGCCACAAGTACTCCTTTTCTTTTTAGAGATACAGACTAACAGGTGCTACTCTGAAACCTGTTTTTAGCATGTGAATTTCACTTCCCTCCTTAGACACACATCCCCAGCTCCTGCAAGCTCATCACAGGCAGATGCTAATGCCCATATGAAGCCCCAGTGACTCCACACCAGCACAGGGGACTGACTGCAGGATCAGAGTCCTAATGGTATTGTTTTCACAAAAGCCTCCAGGGCTGTAATGTTACTAGCTTTCCCGCTTTTTCAATTCTCAAAGTTTCTCAACTTTGAATGAACTAGTCATTGACCTAAACTAGTTGAATAAATTCTAAAGAAAATATTCTCTACACCTGCATAAGAGAACACTGCTCTCATAAGCTGGTTTGGCATTTCAACAAACTCTGGTTCCAGGTTCCTAGCCTGTGACTTCCACCAGTTCAGTGGTTTGCCTTTCTTTAAAACTTCAGGACATGTGTACTGCTTGAATATTTTATGTATATTTAATTTAAATGCTTTTAATAGATTAGAGATTGAATTTAGGCCATAACATTTGTCATAATTTTCCATTTAATTTTCATTTGGTACATTTTGAGCTCTCAGGGAGCACTTAGGCCATAATCTTAAACTTTTCTCTGGAACCATGAGGGCTAGAAATGTAATTCTACTTTAAATGAATTCTGCACAATCTCAAAACTAGAGGTGCCAGGCTTCAGAAAAGTTACCAAATATTTGAGAGACAAAATAAAAATCTCCAAACTCAAGAAAATTATGTGAGCTGATAATACTGTAGTTGGACAAAAAAGTTCAAAAATGATTTCACTGATTTTTAGGAAAAATTCAAAATGATTTTTGATCATTTCAATGAAATTATGCTAAATGAAAAAATTTCACATCGATTCAAAATGACATTAAATGGAATCAAGATTTTATTCACCAGTTCTCCTATCCTTTCTAAAAGGATAATGGAGGGGGAAATGATAATTGAAGAAAAAACAATTGTTTTAATAATGTGATTAAAAATTGAAAAATCCCTAAGATTTAAATTTTAATACATTTTCACAATTCCATTTTTCCCAACTAGCTTTACTTCTATGGGTCTCTTTATGAAATCTCACCTCCAATGGATTTTCATACGAGATAATCTGTCACACAATATATAAGTTTGCCTCTTATGTTATGAAATCCCCTTTTCAGCAACACTCTCAAACACAGGATCAAACTTAGACACATGCTTAATTCCCATGATTTAATGAGGAGAAAAGGATGCAATTTTCTATTTTGATTTCCAGAATCAATTATCCTTTTTTCCCTTGAAAGTATTAGAAGCAAAAGGATTCAGCTTCAGTCAGCTCTAGAAAATTGAAACAGGCAGAAAAATAGACCGATAACCATTGGATTTGGCACAGTAACTTTCTTCCTGTATTCTAAATACAGGAAGTTATTTTGTTGCAAATCTTTTCACTGACATCAGAGTAAGGCCCAGTGTTCTACAACAAAATAGCAAAAGAAACATTATTAATTCAGCCTGCTGTACAAATCTTGTGGTACATTGCTATGAAAATAATGAGCAATGCATTTGAATGTTAATCATTTTGAATGTACATGTATTGTAGTGTTAATAATGAGTGAAACAAATCAGAGGATTATTTAATCTTCAAATTGTCCAAGCAACAAGCAGTGTATATTAGGAGTTGGTTACAAAGTCATTCTGAAGCAAAATTAACCTACCTGATTGTAAAACTGCTCAGAGCAGTCTTCAAGATGTGGTCAGACGTCTCTGGTTTTGTTGAGAGTTCTGTTTTGAGTCACTATTCCAGTTTATCAAATTTTACAGCTAATTTGGTAATAAACTACAGAATTCTCATTGCTTTTCCTTACACTTGTTTAAATAAATCTATTTGTGTTCCAGACCAATAAATGTGCTTTCTTGCAGCATTTGCAGAGTTTGAAAGAAAGTAAAACAGCAACTAGAAAGTTGCAGTAATTTCAAATCTTGTCACAAGGGGTGATTAGATAGATTAAAGAAAAAACCACAGTCCTGCTGAGCTAGAAGCACATGCACAAGCAGAGTCAAGCATTCAGGTGTCCCAAGTTATCTGAATCCATTAATGATTTCAAAGAGACTTCCTCCTTTTTTGTGAGCTACAATAAATTGAATGGGAAAAAACCCACTTTTGTTGTCAGAGTTAAGGTTTCCCAAAGAAGCTCATACCCTTCCAGAACATCAAGTGCCTCAAAAGTTGTTTGCAATGTTATTGTAGCCATGTTGGTCACAGGATATTAGATGGACAAAGTGGATGAGTGGACTAAGTTCTATTGGTAATAAAGACAAGTTTGAGCTATAAAGACCTGAAGAAGAGCTTGAAAATTTGTCTCACCAACAGAAGTTGGTCCAATAAAAGATTACCGTACCCACCAGGTGTCCAAGTTCATCAAAACTCAGACTTCTGAAAGCCAGGAAATACAGAGTTAATGCAGACTTGACTCTGCTCCATTGGAGCTGGCAATACTTACTATGAATTTTCTGCATACACTCCAACTGCATTCACTGTGTTAGGTACAGCTGTGTTGAGTGGTGGAGGAATTAGGTGGAGCACCTTGGGAGATCTCAGATTCTGATATGAGGAGAGTGGGGGGTTAGTTTGAGAAGTGTCAAAGCTCTGATTGTGATATGAAAATCGGAGTCTGCACCCCCCACACTCCATATATGCTATCAAAGGAAAGAGGGGCATCTTTAAAAAAATCTAGCCATTAGAGACCAATTCTGCTTCCTTGTATCTCACATTCTCGTTGGCTTTGTTGGGAGTTTTGGTGGTGCAGAGAGTGGAATTGCTGGACCTCAAATTATCAGCATTACAGTAACTCCTCACCTAACATTGTAGTTATGTTCCTGAAAAATGTGACTTTATGCAAAATGATATTAAGCAAATCCAATTTCCCTATAAGAATTAAATAGGGGGAGCTAGGTTTCAGGGAATTTTTTTTGCCAGACAAAAGATATACATATACAGTACAAGTTTTAAACAATTTTAAATTAACAGTTTAATATTATACACCGCTATAAATGATTGTGAAGATTGGTTGAGGTGGTGGAATATTTTCCAGGGAATGCCTTGCTGCTAAATGATGAAGTAGCATTTGGTTGAGCCCTCAAGGGTTAATAGGCTGTTAATGTAGCTGTACACTCTCCTGCCTCAGTCCATGCTACCTTGCAAACAATAGATGCAGGGCAGTAGCTGCAAACACTTCCCAGCAAAAACTGAACATGAGCCCACACTATCCAGCTGGAGTGCACTACTCCCTCCTCCTGACAGGACATGCACAGCTGCTGACTTTCCAGAGTGCTGGGGGTGCATGCATCAGTACAGAAGGTACATTATAGCGAGAGTGGATCATGTCCTGTATGAAACATTCCAATATATTAACCCTTTTGTTGATGGGATGACATACAAGGCATGTTCAAATATTTAAGTTTTTAAAACAGAAAGTGACAAGGAATTGGGTGAAAGGGGGAGGGGACTTAGAAAGGATGGGACATAAGAAAGGAATAAAGCTTGAGAGCACTGTTCTCCAGGCCATTTCACATGTTTAAAGTCTGTGAACATGGGAAAGCATCACCCTTGCTCTGTGGGCTCTGCCTGGTGAGTATTCTACACAAACTGGAACTGTGCATATTCACAATATATTCAAGAACAAAACTGTATATTCCTTTTACATTCCACAAAAAATGGCTATACATTATGCAGCCAACTGAATAAATGTTAAACATTCAGACAATGATCTGAGTTACAAGACTGTGCTGGAGAAATATCTGCAAGTGAAAAACAAAACAAATTCTGATTAGGAAACTAATAGTGTGATTTACACATTGTGACACCTCCTTCCCACAATCAGTTGTGCCTTATGTTTTCCTGATGTATGGCTTGTCTACACAAACATGTAGATAACTAATTTGATTTAAATTCACACCTTATATTTGCACTGAAACAGGTGTGAATTTTAGAAAGCTTTTTCCACCAATTTTAATTAATCTGGTACAATTTTTGCATGTAAACAAGGCATGTCATGAAGCATGAGGATTTATGGGTCAGCTGTATTTATGGATGAAGGGAGTCACACTGGATTTATACCAGTTGAATTTAGATTAGGTGACCTAATTAAAATTACATGGGTGTAAATCCAAACTCCATTGATATCAATGGAGTTATTCTGATATAGGATGAATTTCATCCTATGGTAGTTAATGAGCTACAGCAATCTTGGATCTGTTAGCAATTATCTTTGATATCTCATGGAGGATGGGTGAGATCTCAGAGAACTGGAGAAGGGCAAACATAGTACCTCTCTTTAGAAAAGGGAACAAAGACAACCCAGGGAATTAAACTGATCAGCCTAATGTCAATGCCTAGAGAGATACCACAACAATTATCAATGTTTAGGCACCTAGAGGATAATAGGGTTATATGGAATAGCCAGCATGGATCTGTCAAAAACAAATCTTGCCACACCAACCTAATTTCCTTCTTTGTCAAGTTACTGGCCTGGTGGATAAAGGGGAAGCAGTAGATGCGATACATCTTTATTTTAGTAATGTTTTTATAAAGTCCCAAATGATGTTCTAATATGCAATTTAGGGAAATGTAGTCTATATGAAATTACTATAAGGTGGGTGAACAACTGGTTGAAAGACAGTAAATCAAAGAGTGGTTCTTAATGATTCACTGTCAGACTGGGAGGGTATAGCCAGTGGGGTCCTGCCAGGGTCAGCCCTGGGTCTGGTACTAATCAATAGTTTCATTAATTACTTGGATAATGGAGTTGGAGAATATGCAAATAAAAACTGAAAATGAAACCAAGCTAAGAGGGATTGCAAGCACTTTGGAGGACAGGATAAAAAAATCAAAATATCCTTGAAAAATTGGAGAATTGGTCTGAAATCAACAAGATGAAATTCAGTAAATACAAGTGCAAAGTACTTCACTTGGGAAGGAAAAAATCAAATGTGCAGCTATAAAATGTGGACTCACTGGCCAGATGGTAGTACTGCTGAAGAGGATCTGGGGGTTATAGTGGATCACAAAGTGAATACAAGTCAACAATGTGATGCAGTTGAGAAAAAGTCTAATATTCTGTGGTGTATTAGCAGGAGTGTCATATGTAGGACACAGAAGGTAATTGTCCTGCTCCACTCAACACTGGTGTTGCCTCAGCTAGAGTACCATTTCCAGTTCTGGGCACCACACTTTGGTAAAGATGTGGGCAAACTGGAGAGTCAAGAAAGCATCACATAGAAAACCTGAGCTGTGAGGAAAAGTTACAAAAAACTGGACATTATAGTGTTGAGAAAAGATGACTTTGGGGGGACTTGATAACAGTTTTCAAATATATTAAAGGCTGTTTTAAAGAGGATAATAATCATTCTACATGTCTACTGAAGATAGGAAGTTTTTTCCTAATATCTAATCAAATTCTCCCTTTAAGATTCAGCCCATTACTACTTGTCCTATCTCTAAAGCTAGTTAAGCTCTCAAATAGACTTCCAAGGCAGGCTGTGGAATCCATCACTGGAGGTTAACAGGTTGGACAAACACTTGTCAGAGATGGTATAGGTTTATTTGGTCCTGCAACAGATCAGGGGGCTGGACTTGAACACTTCGAGATCCCTTTCAGCCCTGCATTTCTAGGATTCTAAATCTGTTAACAAAATCTGGCCCAATATCTGCAACTGACCCTATGCGTCATCTCCAGATACACACAGACCCATATACAATTAAAATTCAAAAGAAATTTTGGTGTTCTGTTCCTTTTAAGGTGATAGCAGAACAAGCCCATACATAAACATCAATAATCTGACAAAAAAATAGGGTTATATATTTTTAATAGTTAAGTCCCAGGCAGACTGCAAAGAGTTAAAAAGGGATCTCAAAACTGGGGAACTGGGCAACAAAATGGCAGATAAAATTTAATGTTGATAAATGCAAAGTAATGCACATTGGAAAACATAATGCCAACTATGCATATACAATAGTGGGGTCTAAATTAGCTGTTACCACTCAAGAAAGATCTTGGAGTCATTGTGGATAGTTCTCTGAAAGCATCCACTCAATGTGCAGCAGCAGTCAAAAAAGTGACCAGAATATTGGGACTCATTAAGAGATAGATAATAAAACAGACTATATCATATTGCCTCTATACAAATCCATGGTATGCCTACATCTTGAATACTCCGAGCAGATGTGGGCATCCCATCTCAAAAGATATATTTGAATTGGAAAAGGTTCAGAAAAGGGCAACAAAAATTAGGGGTATGGAACAGCTTCTGTATGAGCAGAGATTATGAGACTGGGATTTTTCAGCATGAGCAGAGATTACTAAGGGGGAAATATTCTTGAGGTCTACAAAACCATGACTGGTGTGGAGAAAGTAAATAAGGAAGTGCTATTTACTCCTTCTCATAATAGAACTAGGGGTCACCAAATGACATTAATAGGGAGCAGGTTTAAAACAAACAAAAGGAAGTATTTCTTCACACAATGCACAGTCAACTTGTAGAACTTTTTGCCAGAGGATGTTGTGAAGGCCAGACTATAACAGGGTTCAAAAAAAGAACTAGATAACTTCATAGAGGATAAGTCCATCAATGGCTGTTAGACAGGATGGGCAGGGATGGTATCCCTAGCCTGTTTGCCAGAAGCTGGGAATGAGTGACAGAGAATGGATCACTTGATGATCACCCGTTCTGTTCGTTCCCTCTGGGGCACCTAGCATTGGCCACTGTCAGAAGACAGGATACTGGGCTAGATGGACCTTTGGTCTGACCTAGTATGGCTATTCATAATTTTAAAAAGAACAATTGAAATGTTTTCTTCATTTATGTGTTCACTTTTCACTCTTTAGGCTCAAATAGTGAAAGAAAAACTTTTGAATGTAGTTTAATTTCCTCATTTTTAGTAATATTTCAGATGCTTTTTTTCTGCTAAGTTGTACATGTTAAAAAGTTGATCCTCATCAAAAAAAGAAGACTCTCAGTGGATTCTGGATGAGGTAACTGTCTATCAAGGTGTGGCAGGCCTGGCACCACACCACCCTTTTGTGGCAGGAGTGGAATGGGGCATCAGAACATTCACATGTTCAACTCTCTGTGGGCAGCCTAATGTGGCCTAATGGCCTCTCTCCACACAATCACCCCTTGGCAGGGTAGTGTGCCCTAACAGCCAGAGTCCATATAAATCACTACCAGCATTGGAGCAGTGGGGCTCAATGGCCAGAGTCCATACAACTTTTCCCTCACAGGTGGGGTAGTGCAGCCTAGCAGCCAAAGTCCACACAACTCTCCCCAAGTGTGGGGGCAGGGCTGCCCAATGGCCAGAGTCCATATAAATCCCCCCTCACAGGCAGGGTAGTGCAGCCTAGTGGCCAGAGTCCACATGATTCCCATGTGGGAGAGATAAGGGGGACCCAGGCCTACCCTCTCCACCTGGGTCCCAACCCAGGGCCCTGGTAGTGGCAAGTTCCCCTTACCACCAGCTCTGCAGGGATCCACCCAAAACATGCCACACACCTGTACACTCTAACACCATTTGCCTCTAAAGATCACCTGGGTCACTTCCTACCAGAATCACAAGGTTCTCCACTTCAGGGGATCTACCAGTCTATTCCCCTCTGGTGGCATACTCCATCTGGGCCTCTGGAGTACAGGCTGTCCCTCTTCAGGAGCTAGTGACATACCTCCTTCCCCTCCAGCAGTCAGCCTAGACTAAGGCATTATTCAGGCTTTTATACCGGTTCTCCAGTTGGAGCATGCCCAGCAGAGCCTCAGAGGTGTGGCTTCCTCTGCTAGGAAGGAAGGGTTAACCTCTGCGGTACCAGTGCGGGGCCATTCTGCCCCATCACACAAGGGCATAGCCCAATAGAGGAAAATAGCCTGGTCCTGGTCAAAGCATATATTGATTTGTTTCTGTTCAGTATGGTGGAACATTATAATGATTGCAAATATACCATGGATTATTTGATTACTAGTTTTGTAAAGCTTTACCTCAGTATGTTAGCCTTCTCAAAAGTGGGATGACTGAAATACAAACCATGTTGAAAATTTGAATGGTTTTATTCCTGTTTATATTTAAGCCACTTTACATTGCTTTGATAATGCTCTCTGGGCTTTGCAAGATGAGTTTTGTAATCAAACTATATATATATATATATATAGTTTAGAGGTTAATATGCAGCTCCTTGCATAGGCAATGACTCCGAAGCTGGAGCTACAGATGCTAACTTTCCAATGTGCTGTGGGGTGCTCACTGCTCAACCTCCTGCTCTACCCCAGGTCCTGCCACCACTCCACCCCTTCCCCCAAGGTCCCTGCTCCTTCCCCCAAACCTGCTATGCCCTCACTCCTCCCCCTCCCCCCCAGAACCTCCTGCACACTGCAAAACAGCTGATTGTGGCTGACAGAAGGCATGGGGAGGGAGGGGGAGGCGCTGATTGGCGGGGCTGCCGGTGGGCGGGAGGTGCTCGGGGATGGAGGAGGGTAGCAGATGGGGGGCTGCTGACATATTACTGTGGCTCTTTGGCAATGTTCATTGGTAAATTCTGGCTCCTTCTCAGGTTTAGGTTGGCCACCCCTGATATATATAGTTTAATCTGCATAATACACTATTTTAGCTGTACCATCTATAATTAGGTAGGCATATGTAAATAATATGAAATATTTTTAAAAATCTGATCAGAAACTGCAGCCAAGATTGGAAAAGGCACTTCTGGGAACAAAGTACTTCAAAAGAATGGGTGCACTAACCTTTAGAAGTAACTATGTTTTTTCAGGTTTCAGAGTATCAGCCGTGTTAGTCTGTATTCGCAAAAAGAAAAGGAGTACTTGTGGCACCTTAGAGACTAACAAATTTATTAGAGCATAAGCTTTCGTGAGCTACAGCTCGCTTCATCAGATGCATTCAGTGGGAAATACAGTGGGGAGATTTATATACATAGAGAACATGAAACAATGGGTGTTACCATACACACTGTAACCAGAGTGACCACTTAAGGTGAGCTATTACCAGCAGGAGAGCTGGGGGCAGGGAGGGGAACCTTTTGTGGTGATAATCAAGGTGGGCCATTTCCATCAGTTGACAAGAATGTCTGAGGAACGTGGGGGGGGGGGGGATAAACATGGGGAAATAGTTTTACTTTGTGTAATGACCTATCCATTCCCAGTCTCTATTCAAGTCTAAGTTAATTGTATCCAGTTTGCAAATTAATTCCAATTCAGCAGTCTCTCGTTGGAGTCTGTTTTTGAAGTTTTTTTGTTGAAGTATTGCCACTTTTAGGTCTGTAATCGAGTGACCAGAGAGATTGAAGTGTTCTCCAACTGGTTTTTGAATGTTATAATTCTTGACGTCTGATTTGTGTCCATTTATTCTTTTACGTAGAGACTGTCCAGTTTGGCCAATGTACATGGCAGAGGGGCATTGCTGGCACATGATGGAATATATCACATTGGTAGATACATCAGCCACAATATCAGAGACTCGTTCACCTGCACATCTACCAATGTGATATATGCCATCATGTGCCAGCAATGACCCTCTGCCATGTACATTGGTCAAACTAGACAGTCTCTACGTTTCCCCATTTCCCCTCCCCAATGACATTTTTTAGCCATGGATTAAATGCTGTTTTTGAAATGTTGGGGTAACTCCTTTGTATTTTATTTCTTTAGATATATACACACTATTAAAGGGCAACTATTTATGTTCTATAGGTGACCTTGTGTGGCTGCAAACACCCTAATGGCATGGCTCAGTGTAGCAGTGGTTCTGCCTCTGTTTCCTTTTGGGCTACTAGGATGATCCAAGGAATGGAAAACCTACCTTATGAGAGGAGACTCAAAAAGCTTGGCTTGTTTAGTTTAACCAAACAAAGGAGAGGGGAGGTATGATTGCTCTCTATAAATATATAAGAGGGATAAATACCAGGAAGGGAGAGGAGTTATTAAGTTAAGCGCCATTGTGGATACAAGAATAAATTGATATAAATTGTACATCAACAAGTTTAGGCTTGAAATTAGGTGAAGGTTTCTAACCATCAGAGAAGTGAAGTTCTGGAACAGCCTTCCAAGGGGAGCGATGTGTGTGGGAGGGGGGGAGGGAGGCAGGGGGGAAATCTTAACAGGCTTCAAAACTCAGCTTCATAAGTTTATGGAGAGGATGGTATGATGGGACTGCCTACAATGGCATGTGGCCCATTGGCGACTGCCAATAGCAAAAATCCCCAATGGCTGGAGATGGGACACAAGATGGGGAGGCTCTGAGTAACTATAGAGAATTTTTTCCAGGTGTCTGGCTGGTGTGTCTTGCCCACATACTCAGGGTCTAACTGATTGTCATATTTGGGATTGGGAAGAAATTTCCCACAGGTCAGATTGCCAGAGAGTCTGGGGTTTTCTCGCCTTCCTCTGCATCATGGGGTACGAGTCACTTGAAGGTTTAAACTAATGTAAATGGTGAATTCTCTGTAACTTGAAGTCTTTAAACCATGATTTGATGCCTTCAGTAACTCAGCCAGAGGTTATGGGTCGATTACAGGAGCAGGTGGGTGAGATTCTGTGGCCTAGAATGCACAGGAAGTCAGGCTCACGATGGTCCCTTCTGACCTTAAAGTCTATGAATCTATGAGCTGATCTGCCCAGCTTCCCACACCTTCCACATTGAGGTGACTTAGCCCTGCAACCAGGTACCATCCTTCCAGGGTACCCAAAGTCAGCATTAAAAAACAGAAACTTTTCCGTGTGGTCAAGCAGGTCCTGATAGGCAGCAGTATTCCCCAGTTCCTGGCTGCAGACAGCCTTCATTCCAAAAGCAGGAGCTCAAGATCTGCTCTTCCTCTCACCCCAGCAGCAACTGAGCTGGACTCTCCCTTTTTATCTCCTCCCTCAAAGCTGACACAAGGTTCAGGTATCACAATGCAGAGCTGATTGGGCCCCAAGCATCCTATTTACCTTTTTATGAATGATGTGGAGTTTGTACACCCCATCCCATCTTGGTATAAATTAAAAATGCCACACAACTAGAATAATAGAACCATAGAAGTGTAGGGCTGGAAGGGACCTTGAGAGGTCATTTAGTCCAGCCCCCTGCACTGTGGCAGGACCAAATAAACCTATACCATCTCTGACAAGTATTTGTCCAACCTGTTCTTAAAAACCTCCAGTGATGGGGATTCTATAACCTCCCTTGGTAACCTCTTCCACTGCTTAACTATCCTTATGGTTAGAAAGGTTAGAAAGGTTTTTCTAAATTAAATATCCCTTGCTGATGATTAAGCTGATTATTTCTTGTCCTACCTTCACTGGACATAGAGATCAATTGATCACCATCCTCTTTATTACAGCCCTTAACATATCTGAAGGTCTCCCTCAGTCTTATATACTCTGAGACATGGACAGAAAATCAGTGAGACTTCTGTGGCATGTGAGATATGGTCTTGGTCTCTCCCAGAGCTAAAAACTCTAACTGCTTTCAGCTTAAAACCTGCTTTCCAGCAGCCCAAAGGAAAAAAAATATTTCCTTTTAAAATCGGTGCTTCTGGTTCAAAAAAATCTCAAATTGATCTCAAAATGATTTGAAGTTAATCCCACCACTCTGCCATCATGTCAAGATTCCTTCCCCACTCTGAATTATAGGGTACAGATGTGGGGACCTGCATGAAAACCTATGCTGTGCTACAGTGCCTTCATACCACCACGGGAAATAACAAAAAACTTATTCGGTGGAGTTTAGCTCTCCAAGATTTTGATTTTGACATCCAACACATCTTAGGAGCTTCTAACAAAGTGGCTGATGCACTCTCCCGTGAAAGTTTCCCAGAATCAACTGGTTAAAATTGTCCTTGAGATGTGGAAAATATTGTTGGTCTTTATATACTTGATAGTATATTTAGAGGTGCATGTGTCTTATTAACTCTGTTTTCTCCTAGAGCTCCAGGAAGAAATCCCAGCCAGCGTTTCACCCTATCTGTGATTTGGGGGGCATCATAAATATAAAGGGAAGGGTAAACACCTTTAAAATCCCTCCTGGCCAGAGGAAAAACCCTTTCACTGTAAAGGGTTAAGAAGCTAGGATAACCTCGCTGGCACCTGACCAAAATGACCAATGAGGTCAACTTTTTGAATCTGATTACCCTGTAAGGTATTTACCATCCTGATTTTACAGAGGTGATTCTTTTACTTTTTCTTCTATTAAAATTCTTCTTTTAAGAACCTGATTGCTTTTTCATTGTTCTTAAGATCCAAGGTTTTGGGTCTGTGTTCACCTATGCAAATTGGTGAGGATTTTTATCAAGACTTCCCCAGGAAAGGGGGTGTAGGGTTTGGGGAGGATTTTGGGGGAAAAGACATTTCCAAGCAGGCTCTTTCCCGGTTATATATCTGTTAGACGCTTGGTGGTGGCAGCAATAAAGTCCAAGGGAAAAAGGAAAATAGTTTGTACTTTGGGGAAGTTTTAACCTAAGCTGGTAAAAATAAGTTTAGGAGGTTTTCATGCAGGTCCCCACATCTGTACCCTAGAGTTCAGAATGGGGAAGGAACCTTGACATGCCCTAATTCTCTCTCTCTCTCTCCAGCGAATGTGACTCTGGATCCAGACACGGCTCATCCCTAACTTATCCTGTCTGAGGATTGGAAAAGTGTGAGATGGGGACTCAGATGGCGGAATGTTCCTGACAGTCCCCCGAGACTTGATACTCATTGCTGTGTGCTGGGATGTGAAGGATTCACCTCAGGGAGACATTACTGGGAAGTGGAGGTGGGGAGTGAAGGAGGCTGGGCTGTGGGGGTCACCAGCAACTCTGTGAAGAGGAAAGCAGAGATCAGTTTCAACCCTGAAGAGGGATATGGGCTGTGGAGTGGTGCAGAGGTCAATTACGAGCTCTCACCTCCTCTGAGAATCTCTTTCTCCTAAGTCTGAGTCCTAGGAAGATTCAGATTTCTCTGGACTATGATGGTGAGAAGGTGACATTTTTTAATGCTAATAGTGGAGCCCTGCTCTACACATTCATGGGAACCTCTTTCAATAGGGAGAAAATCTTTCCTTTCTTCTGGGTTTGGATTTCAGGATCCCAGCTTACACTCTTTCCTTGAGCCAGGGGACAATATGTCCCATCTGAACCCATAATGTGGATTTGTTAAGACTCTGGCAGCCTGGTCTCTGTAACCCTGGAGGATTCTCAGATTCTTTCAGACACTGAATGTGCAAGGCAGATAGGCCAGGAAAAAAAATCAGTACTGCAGCACATTTGTCTCCTGCCTGTATCTCTAACTCTGGTGGGTTATGGCATCCTCCAAGGTTCAGAGAGATTGCAGGCAGGCTGTGTGCTTGGGGAAGGTAGCCTCAGAACTCAGAAGGTCAAGAGATCCAATGGGAGACTAAGGGTGGATCCCTGTATCGTCAGAACTAGCTTCAGGCTGGGAGAAGATCCTAATAAACCTTGTGGTTCTGTGTCATCATGAGAACTGTATCCAGATAACTTTGGGGTCAGGAGGAATAAAGGTCAGGAACTTGAGGCAGGAAGCCTCAGGGCTGAGGACTGCACACAGTGGATTCCTGGTTCACCAACCAACTGAAATTTGAATTTATATATGTCTGAATGCTATCATTTATGTTATACAATCTAGGGCAGATGTATAGAGATATTAATTCAAACTAGCAGTGGCAGATGAGCAATAAGGTAGAGAGGGGCAGCACAAATGCAGTGAGAGCCTGGGTTTTCTGCCTAAGAAAAAGAGAAACTGCAGAGCCTAAGAATATCATCCAGCTGACACTATCCATTGGTTTCCTCTATTCCATTTAAAGAGTTGGACTAAACTCAGATAAATAAATAATCAGAAAAAAAGTATCGCCTCCACTGCATTTGAATCTGTTGTAAGAACTCCCTCCAGAAGCTACTTGGGGTATATCTACAGTGCAGCTGGCAGGTGTCATTTCCAGCTCAGGTAGACATATACAAACTAGCGTCAGCTGAGCTAGGACACTGAAAATGTCAGTGTAGCTGCGGTGGTATGGGCAGCATCTTGGATTAGCTGCCCTAGCACATATCTTGGATCTCAGACAGGATTGTACAGATGGCTAGCCAGAGTCACTGCTTCTCCTTGCTGGGATAAAATCCAGGCCCTTCACCTACCAAGGAATGGATTCTATTTTAGGGAAAAAGGTACCTCCTTAGGAACATCCTGCCATATGACTTGCTATCTCCCCAACTCCATGAGGAGGTAGCTGTAATACACTCTTAATCTCTATATAGACCACCCACTCGATATGAACATGATAGCCTGAATTCAACATTAGATAAAGGTGGGATTCAAGGATTGTCTGTCCAGCATTTATGTGACACCACTGGTTTTAAAGCCTGGCAACCCAAAATCATGGGATTACAGGTGTGGAGGTTATGAGTGATTGTAGGCTCATCATAACAGAGTGGTGACTAGAGAGGGAATCCAGGTTGGAATTTGGGAGAAGGTGAGGCTTGTAAGGGAAATGAGGAGTAGCATTTTTACCCATAAAAGCCTAACAGGCATAACTGTGCTTGTGCTGTTAAATAAATCTCATATTCCCTAGTTATGAAAAAGATGATGGTATCTTCTTTCTGTTGTTCACACAAATATACAATATCACTGCCACACTCTTAGGCCTCACATTTACTTATTGTAAATAAAAAAAATATATAAAAATTCCCCTTCTTTTCTTTTTTGTTATTTCAGTTTCTATTTTATTTTTGAGTGAGGTCAGTGGAGATGCTTCCCCTCTGGGATTCATGACCCAGTTAACAATGGAAAAACTACAGCTGCCAGTGTGAGACTAAGTCAAATGTTGTTATGCCCAGGTCACTATCTGCAACTCTGAATTCATACTTGGGGAGAAGAAGAGGAAAGATTAATGTGAATGCCTCCTGAGTCCTGATCATGATATTATAACACAGAATATCAGAAGTGTATATGTACAACTAATATTAATAGAACTGGGTGAAACTTTTTGGATGACTTGTGTATTTATCAAAAAAAGAAATCTCAGGTCAACCAAAACTATTTGTGAATTTGGTGAATAATTCCAGCCAGAAAGAATGGGAAAAAAAATAAAACAAGTTGAATCAGTTCATTGCAACCTTTATGAAATGTTATGACTTTCCATTTTGAAACAATGTTTTGGTTTGAAATTTAGAAAAAATTATTTAAAACAAGCAACCAAAACAAAAAAGGCATAAAAAAACCCACAAAAAAACTAAATAAAAAGAAAAGAAACCTCCCACATTTTTTACTTAAATGAAATATTTCATTTGACCCAATATTTTTTATTTTGTAATTCATCCTGGGAACCAAAATGTCAATTATTCTTTCAATTCTAACTGTTTCTCTCTCTCTCTCTCTCTCACACACACACACACACAAAGCTCAAACTATCTAAATACTCCCCCCCACACTTTCCAGAAAGTACTGGATTGGGGGTGAGAGTAATGCACAGAGGTGCAGTAAACTATTTAGACTGTGATTTTCAAAAGGAGGTTTAGGGTAGGATGTATACATCCACATCCAATTGAAATTAAATGGGAACAGGGGATCTAAATCCCTAAATCCCTTAAACACCTCTAAAACTAAGCATACAAGCACTCCTAATGATTTCAGTGAAACTACTCCTGCTTACAGTCACACAGATTCTAAAGTACTTTGCTGGTTTGGGACCATAACAAAGGCAATTTCACTCCAAATGGAATTCATTTGAGAAACTGAATAAGGATTAAATTGAAAATGTGATAGTCGCCAGTCTCTTGCTCCTCTTATGATATGACTTAATGTCTGTGCTATTCAATTTAAATAAAAAAAATCATCCCATGCAATGAGAATAGGTGAAAGAAACAGAGGAAGAGAAGGTAGACAAACAGGAAGCAGAAAGGCCAAAGGGGACCAAGGGAGATTATATAAAGGGAAGGAAAAAAGAGGGGAGAAAGGATGGAGATATGAAGAGTAAAATGGGAAACAAATATCAGTCAAAGGTAGGAGTAAAGTGGCCTAAGGCCACATGTCTATGCTTCACCTGCTGCAGTGCCCCTGTGATGCTATCTTGACAGAAGGGGGTTTTCCATTTCTGTAGTTAATCCACTCCCTTGAATTGTGGTAGTTAGGTTAATGGAATATCTTCTGTTGACTTAGCAGTATCTATATCAGGGCTTTGGTCATAGAATCATGGAATATCAGGGTTGGAAAAGTCCTCAGAAGGTTATCTAGTCCAACCCCCTGCTCAAAGCAGGACCAACACCATCTAAATCATCCCAGCCAGGGCTTTGTCAAGCCGGTCCTTAAAAACTTCTAAGGATGGAGATTCTACCACCTCCCTAGGTAACCCATTCCAGTGCTTCATCACCCTCCTAGTGAAATAGTGTTTCCTAATATCAAACCTAGACCTCCCCCACTGCAACTTGAGACCATTGCTCCTTGTTCTGTCACCTGCTACCACTGAGAACAGCCTAGATCCATCCTCTTTGGAACCCCACTTCAGGTAGTTGAAGGCTGCTATCAAATTCCCCCTCACTCTTCTCTTCTGCAGATTAAATAAGCCCAGTTCCCTCAGCCTCTCCTCATAAGTCAAGTGCCTCAGCCCCCGTCAAGGGGCACTGCAGCACATGTAGCATAGACATGGCTTTAGGACTAGGAAAGGAATTTGTGCCTTAGGGAAGTTTTTAACCTAAACTGATAGAAATAAGCTTAGGGGGGTCTTTCATGTGGGTCCCCACATCTGTACTCCAGAGTTCAGAGTGTAGAGGGAACCCTGACACCTTCTCTATTCCTTACTTTCAAATGATTCATTTTAAAACTTAAGCAACATTTTTAATATAGGGTGGGGGTTTTGTTTTTTGATTTATTTGTGTCTGTGTGTTTGTTTGGGTATGTGCTCCCATAGAAGGAAGAGAGAAATTACTGAAGTGGTTAGAAGTCCTAAACTCACAGCTACTCTGAAATCTATGCAGACCTGAAATACACCAGAGGCAAGAACATACACCAGAGGCAAGAACATCCCATTACATTAATGAAGGCAACTAGTTTCATGTGACTTATTTTTGGCCCTAGTCCTCTCACCCAACCAACATTTTTTGGCCCCTTCATTTAAATAGGTAAACAGATACCTTACTATCTTTAGAATCATATAGTAATAGAATCACAGGATTGGAAGGGACCTCGAGAGGTCATCTAGTCAAGTCCCGTGCACTCATGGCAGGATTAAGTATTATCTAGAGCATTCCTGACAGGTCTAACCTGCTCTTAAAAATCTCCAGTGATGGCGATTCCACAATCTCCTTAGGCAATTTATTCCAGTGCTTAACCACCCTAACAGTTAAGAAGTTTTTCCTAATGTCCAACCTAAACCGCCCTTGCTGCAATTTAACCCCATTGCTTCTTGTCCTATCCTCACAGGTTAAAAAGAACAATTTTTCTCTCTCCTCCTTGTAACAACCTTTTATATACTTCAAAACTATTATGATGTCCTGTCTCAGTCTTCTCTTCTCCAGACTAAACAAACCCAATTTTTTTTCAATCTTCCCTCATAGGTCATATTTTCTAGATCTTTAACCCTTTTAGTTGCTCATCTCTGGACTATCTTCAGTTTGTCCAAATCTTTCCTGAAATGTGGTGCCAGAACTGGACACAATACTCCAGCTGAGGCCTAATCAGCATGGAGTAGAGCGGAAGAATTACTTCTTGTGTCCCACTTACAACTCTCCTGCTAATACATCTCGGAATGATGTTTGCTTTTTTTGCAACAGTGTTACCCTCTTGACTCATATTTAGCTTGTGATCCACTAAGACCCCCAGATTCCTTTCCGCATTACTCCTTCCTAGGCAGTCATTTCCCATTTTGTATGTGTGCAACTGATTGTTCCTTCTTAAGTGGAGTACTTTGCATTAGTCTTTATTGAATTTCATCCTATTTCCTTCAGACCATTTCTCCAGTTTGTCCAGATCGTTTTGAATTATAATCCTATCTTCCAAAGTACATGTAACCCCTCCCAGCTTGGTATCATCTGCAAACTTTATAAATGTACTCTCTATACCATTATCTAAATCATTGATGAAGATATTGAACAGAACCGGACCCAGAACTCATCCCTGCTGGACCCCACTCATTATGCTCATCCGGGATTACTGTGAACGACTGATAACTACCCTCTGGGAATGGTTTTCCAACCAGTTAGGCACCCACCTTATAGTAGCTTCATCTAGGTTGTATTTCCCGAGTTTGTTTATGAGAAGGCCATGCAAGACAGTATCAAAAGCCATACTAAAGTGAAGATATACCATATCTACCACTTCCCCCCATCCACAAGGCTTGTTACCCTGCCAAAGAAAGCTATCAGTTTGGTTTCACATAATTTGTTCTTGACAAATCCATGCTGACTGTTACTTATCACCTTATTATCTTCTAGATGTTTGCAAATTGATTGCTTAATTATTTGCTCCATTATCTTTCCGGGTACAGAAATTAAGCTGACTAGTCTGTAATTCCACGGTTTGTCCTTAGTTCCATTTTTATAGATTGGAACTATATTTGCCCTTTTCCAGTCTTCTGGAATCTCTCCCATCATCCATGACTTTTCAAAGATAATTGCTAATAGGTCAGATACCTCCTCAGTCAGCTCCTTGAGTATTCTAGGATCCATTTCATCAAGCCCTGGTAACTTGAAGACATCTAACTTGTCTAAGTAATTTTTAACTTGTTCTTTCCCTATTTTAGCCTCTGATCCTACCTCATTTTCACTGACATTCACTATGTTAGACATTCAATCACCACCAACCTTCTTGGTGAAAACCGAAACAAAGAAGTCATTAAGCATCTTCGCCATTTCCACATTTTCTGTTATTGGTTTTTTTCCCCCTCATTGAGTAATGGGCCTATCCTGTCCTTGGTCTTCTTCTTACTTCTAATGTATGTTTTCTTGTTACCCTTTATGTCTCTAGCTAATTTGATCTTGTTTGTGTCTTGGCCTTTCTCAATTTGTCCCTACATACTTGTGTTATTTGTTTATATTCATCCTTAGCAATTTGACCTAGTTTCCACTTTTTGAAGAAAAACAATGTGGAATCTGGTGGCATTTTAAGGACTAACAGATTTGTTTGGGCATAAGCTTTTGTGGGTAAAAAGCCCCACTTTTTCATATGCTACCCCTCTGAGACTTGGCACTGTTTGAAGGACTCTTTTTTTGATTTTTAGATAATTGAATATCTCCTGTTTAAGCCAGGGTGGTCTCTTGCCATACTTCCTATCTTTCCTACACAATGGGATGGTTTGCTCTTGTGTCCTTAATAATGTCTCTTTGAAAAACTGCCAGCTGTCTTCAATTGTTTTTCCCCTTAGGCTTGCTTCCCATGGGATCTTATCTACCAACTCCCTGAGTTTGCTACAGTCTGCCTTCTTGAAATCCATTGTCTTTATTTTTATTGTCATGTGAAGCTGTCCCTGAAATCTAAAGTCCTAAATCTAAAATCTAAATCTAAATGATACCCAAGAGGAGTGATAGGTGGAGGGTAGCATCTCCTCATTGCTGAGGTGACAAGGTTGGGCAGGGCTGGTATCGCTCAGGGGAGAATGCGAGACTAACTGACAGGCTGGTTGTGCTAGGGAGCTAACACCCAGCTGGCAGCCAAGACTATCTCATGCTGGAGGCAAGTGCCAGCAAGGTGACTCAGAGCCCTTGGTGCCCTAAATAGCATCCTAGCTCCTATCTCTTATTGCAAACTCAGAGCTGGGAACCTCTCTGCTGGAATCAGGTGTGGAAGCTGGAATCAGGTGTGGCAGACACCTAGCTCCATACAGAACAGCCAGAGGAGAGGAGGGTGATTTCTTCCTTAAACTTTTAGCCTAGGAGTTAGAGCAGTGACCCTGAGGTGGGAGACCGAGGTTCAATTCCCTCCTTTACCTGACTGGGAGAAAGGATTTGAACAAGTCTCCCACAACTCTTAGGACAGTGCTCTAGCCACCAGGCCATGAAATCTTCTAATGTGGGGCTCCCTCAGTCTCTCCTGTTGAACCTGTTATGCTTTAGATAAGTCATTACATAGTCCTTGGGAGAGGGGACTGGACTGTCCCAGATGGGTGCCCCAACTCTCAAACTGCAGAGTCAATCTCTCTCTCTGCCCCAGGGAAAGTCCTCACTTGGGCTGGGCACAGCAGTGGGCATTAATGAAGGTTCCTACCCAGCACAGACCTTGTTGGGGGAGTAGCAGCTGCTCAGTGTTTTGTGTGCATTGAATGCATTAAATTATTGTAGAAACTTGCTGGCCCAATCTACAATGGAAAGACTTTAATAAAGAAGTGACACAACCTTCATTCTGGTATTTACATACAATAGCCCTGAGGTTTAACTCTGCAGCATGTTTTTCCAGATCACAAAAGGACTTTCTTTATTAGTGCTGAAATATAAAATAAAAATTGCTGTCACATTGATAGCAAATTGTGACAGGTATGCCCCATCTGTCATAATTTGCTGCCATGGGACCAGAGGATGAGGAAAGATTGTGGTGGTACAACCATTATAGGTGAACCCATATCATCACAATTTGTTACCCATGGACCAGGAGATGGGGAAAGGTAGAGGATGGGGAAAGGTGAGAGGTAGAAAATTGTGATGGGAATGGTCCCATTCATCAGAATTTGCTACACCTGGACCTGGAGAAAATTAGAAGTGGGGAAATTGGTTTAGACAATCTCCTATCCATCACAATTGGCTACCCCCGGACTAGGAGATGGGCAATGGGGAGGGGTAGCAAATTATGATTGGATAGGAATGCTACCTCTAGACTACAGGATGGGGAGATGCAGAGGCAGCAAATTGTGCTATGGTACCAAAAGACAGAATACATAGGTGTCAGTAACTACTACCAGTACCATATTGTGCAAGCAGTAGTTTGTAATGTTACACTAGCCAGGAGACGGGCAGCAGGTAGCCCTCATGGCAGGGGTGATGGTGGACTTGAGAGGGGTTTGCCTAGGACCCTATGATGGGTTAATTCAGCCTTATAAATAACCAGAGGAACCTCATGACAAAGCAGTGACAGCTCCATGAGCTGAGTTAAGGGAGCAGAGCTTGTAACTCCAGCCCAGGGCTAGTAGCCAGTGAGCCTTGTGTGGAAACAAAAGACCATCTCTGACAATCTGCTCCCGGTGCCAGTCTTTTACCAGAGCAAAATCACATACAGAGTCAGTGTCATCAAGACATTTGTCCCCTGTTACTCTGGGCTCTAGACAGATTATCTAGGATCAGGACCACATTACCCCCGGTTCCCTGTTCATACTAGGGACTCTCTGGAACAACCCCCCAAGTCTCCACAGAAACCCCCCTTTCCCCCACTCTTGGGGACCTGGACATTTCCTTTCTGTCCTCCCACCATTGACACAGTGACTTCTGTGCACAATGCTAATTAATGCTGAGAGGGTCTGGAGAAGGGTAGCTGCAGTGCAATTTTTCGTTTGATTTTATTTAAAAAATAATTTTCATAAAGAAAGAAGCACGAATGACAGAAAATGGGAAATGACAGACAACTTGACTGCCTTCCCAACCCCATGTTTTGCCCAGGAGAGCCAGGGAATTTATTCACTTATAACTTGACAACTTGTCAATGCTGCAAGACCAGGCAATGCAGAATCAGACAATATTACACAGGCCTGACATGGTAGGGTGTATTTGTGTGTGTTTGTTGGGGAGGGGGGAGAGACAACAATAGAATTAAACATAAATCATGATGTGAGAACTTCAGAAACTCAGGCAGAGGTTAGGGATGGCTAGGTGAGTTTCTGTGGCTTGTAGGGTTGCCAACCCTCCCGGTTTTGCCAGGAATCTCCCAGAATCAGGCACCATCTTCCGGAGGCTACTGAAGCCAAATGTGGAGATTTTAGTTGCTGAAAATCCGGTGGTGCAGTGGGGCTAAGTCACACTCCCAGCCTGCCTACCCTGGCCCCGTGCCACTCCCAAAAGCAGATGGCATGTCCCTGTGGCTCCGTGCACTGCCCCCTCCTGCAGCGCTGACTCTGCAGCTCCCATTGGCTGGGAACTGTGACCAATGCAAGCTGCCGGGGGAGTTGCTTGCGGGCATGGGCAGAGCACAGAGCCCCTTCCCCACCCCCATCCCGGGTATCACTAGGGCGCAGAAGGAGCTGGGTGGGAACGATGCCTGGGGTCGCTCAGTCCCAGCAGCAGGAAATGAATTGCACTCACTGCAGTGACTCTGGGGCACTGTGGGAAGCTCATGTTCCTTATAAGATTCCCGAGCCCCTGCGGCGGCTGCTGGGGACCCCAGAGCCCTGGCTGCAGCCAGGAGAGGGGAATCTCCAGTAGTAACATTCCTGCTGCTCCCAGGAGCCTCTCCCAGTGCAGAGACCCCAGCCTGGCCAGGACCCCTGTCATAAACATACAGCTAAGGGTAGCCTAGAATTCCTCCTTACCTGTAAGGGGTTAAGAAGCTTAAATAGCCTGGTTGGCACCCTGACCAACAGGACCAATGGGGAAAGAAGATACTTTCAAATCTTGGGAGGGGGGAAGGTTTTGTTTGTGTTCTTTGTTTTGTGTGGTTGGTCTCTCTTGGGACTGAGAGGGACCAGACAGAAATTCATCTTCTCCAACCCATCCTAATCCAAGTCTCCAGTATTGCAACCAATATAGGTAAGCCAGGCAAGGTGGATTAGTTTATCTTTTGTTTTTCTTGTGAATTTTCCCTGTGTTAAGAGGGAGGTTTATTCCTGTTTTCTGTAACTTTAAGGTTTTGTCCAGAGAGGGATCCTCAGTGTTTTGAATCTGAATAACCTGTAAAGTATTTTCCATCCTGATTTTACAGAGATGATTTTTACCTTTCTTTTTTTTAAATGAAATCCTTCTTTTAAGAACCTGACTTTTTTCCCATTGTTCCAAGACCCAGGATTTTGGGTCTTTGATCATTTTGTAACCAATTGGTTAGGATATTATTCTCAAGCCTCCTCAGGAAAGGGGGTGTAAGAGCTTGGGGGGATTGCTGGGGGAAGAGGAACTCCAAGTGGTACTTTCCCCTGGTTCTTTGTTAAATCATTTGGTGGTGGCAGTATTACTTAAACTCAAGGTACAAGGGAGAATTTGTGCCTGGGAAGTTTTTAACCTAAGCTGGTAGAAATAATCTTAGGGGGTCTTTCATGCGGGTCCCCATGTCTGTATCCTAGAGTTCAAAGTGGGAGACCTTCCCATTCCACATCCCTCCCGTTTCCAGGTTCCACCCTGGTTGCAGGAGGAGAGTTTAGTCCCAAACTGCTCCCAGTGGAGCTGGCTGTGATTTCCTGCCCTGTGACCAGGAAAGCTGCAAGTGTAGTGTGAGAAACTGCTACCACCTGTAGGAATCTGCTACATGTAGCAAAAAGAAAAGGAGTAGTTGTGGCACCTTCGAGACTAACAAATTTATTTGAGCATAAGCTTTCGTGAGCTACAGCTTACTTCATTGGATGCAAGTGAGCTGTAGCTCACGAAAGCTTATGCTCAAATAAATTTGTTAGTCTCTAAGGTGCCACAAGTACTCCTTTTCTTTTTGTGAATACAGACTAACACGGCTGCTACTCTGAAACCTACATGTAGCAGTTACTGATAAGTAAAAGATTGTAAAAAATCACTATTGTAAAAAACAGCTATCTGATATAATTTGCTACCAGTAGCAGCGAATTGTTAACAGTAGCAGTTACTGATATCTGAGGTTGTTCTTATTTTCTGATTTGTCCTAATTTGCTAAAACTTGACAGTAGTGTGGGATGGAAATATAAAGTCTTCGGCTTCCAAACGACCCTGCCTGGTGTACATGTGTATCAATTACCTCTTAACAGAGGATTATAAAATATAGAGTGAGGTCATTTAAACATCATTTATTTTGCAGCTTCATTTACTGTGCTAACAATGTAGCATCCTGACATTGATTCTTGTGCCCAGGTGACCTGTGGGTTGGATTAATTTTAGTGGGACGTGGAGGATAATTTAAACTCTTTATTTCCTTAGGGTTTGCCTTCAATATACTTCTATGCTGGTGCGATCTCTGACCATTACAGTTCACCAACTCAGCAGCAATGCCCTGTCCTGTTGCCTTGACTGAGAAGGTTTCTGATCAAAGGGAGCACAGATTCCATTCCAAATTAGAAATCACAGTAAAAAACATAGCAAGTGCAATACTAGCAACACAGATGTCATTGCTAAAACTACTAGCAAGTACTTATTTATACATATTTTCAAAGAGTATTTGCTGTTAAAATATAAATTAAATAGCACAATGACATGCATCTGCACAGTAACTAATGATAGCTAAATGATGAAGTGCTAAGAGTAATTCAGGGAATCCCAGCAGCAGATAAGACAACTTGGCCAACTGCTATGAGACTCTATGCAGTCAGATACACTAGTAAGGGATTCTTTGTTTTTGAGGGCATATATGTGTGTTTCACTGAATTAAGTCTCCTACAGCACCTCAATAGGTTACATCAGACAAAGAGGAACGGCAGAGACTAGGCATTGGGATGCCTGCCCTTTAAGAACCCAGCCCTGGGAAGCCCATGCTGAGAGGTACTGTTCTGTGGGAGGGGAAATAAAAAAGCCCTTCTGCTCCCCCAAACCTATTTTTTTTTGCAAACACTGGTGTCTCAGTTCACTGAGGTAACTGTTACCCCCTCTGCCCCTCCCTGTGCCAGGGTTTTGCCTTCTGTCACCCTCTGCCAGTGCCTCACCCCGGGCTTAACCCTGGCTCCTTCCCTCCCGCATCCCTGATTTTGTTCTTCAGCCCGTATCCTAATCCTGCCTCCAGCTGCTTGACCTAAACTTGATACTAAACTGGGAGGAGTGGTAGATACGCTGGAGGGGAGGGATAGGATACAGAAGGACCTAGACAAATTGGAAGATTGGGCCAAAAGAAATCTAATGAGGTTCAATAAGGATAAGTGCAGGGTCCTGCACTTAGGATGGAAGAATCCAATGCACCGCTACAGACTAGGGACCGAATGGCTCGGCAGCAGTTCTGCGGAAAAGGACCTAGGGGTGACAGTGGACGAGAAGCTGGATATGAGTCAGCAGTGTGCCCTTGTTGCCAAGAAGGCCAATGGCATTTTGGGATGTATAAGTAGGGGCATAGCGAGCAGATCGAGGGACGTGATCGTTCCCCTCTATTCGACACTGGTGAGGCCTCATCTGGAGTACTGTGTCCAGTTTTGGGCCCCACACTACAAGAAGGATGTGGATAAATTGGAAAGAGTACAGCGAAGGGCAACAAAAATGATTAGGGGTCTAGAGCACATGACTTATGAGGAGAGGCTGAGGGAGCTGGGATTGTTTAGTCTGCAGAAGAGAAGAATGAGGGGGGATTTGATAGCTGCTTTCAACTACCTGAAAGGGGGTTTCAAAGAGGATGGCTCTAGACTGTTCTCAATGGTAGCAGATGACAGAACGAGGAGTAATGGCCTCAAGTTGCAATGGGGGAGGTTTAGATTGGATATTAGGAAAAACTTTTTCACTAAGAGGGTGGTGAAACACTGGAATGCGTTACCTAGGGAGGTGGTAGAATCTCCTTCCTTAGAGGTTTTTAAGGTCAGGCTTGACAAAGCCCTGGCTAGGATGATTTAACTGGGACTTGGTCCTGCTTTGAGCAGGGGGTTGGACTAGATGACCTTCTGGGGTCCCTTCCAACCCTGATATTCTATGATTCTATGATTCTATGACCCCTCCCTGACCAATCAATTTCCGCCCTCTGCTCCAACCCTGGCTGCCCTCCTCCTCCGATTCACCCCCTTTGCCCCTTATTAACCCCTGTCAAAAGCAGTCAGCAGACTCTTATGCCAAGTAAGGGCAGGGTGAAGGGCAGTGGCTTCAGCAGATGTTACTGAGCATGATCACAAAAAAAGCCCCTCAGATCAAATAAAAAAGCCCCTCTCCCTTGCCCCTTCCCGTTTCTGAAATTAAATGCTGTCATGTTGGCCTGCTGTGGTGTTTTTCCTGCCACAGGGATGTTCAATTTAATTATATTATGGTCATTATTACGAAGTGGTTCACCTATATTCACCTCTTGGATCAGATCCTGTGCTCCACTGAGGACTAAATCATGAATTGCCTCTCCTCTTGTGGGTTCCAGGACTAGCTGCTCCAAGAAGCAGTCATTTAAGGTGTCAAGAAACTTTATTCCTGCATCCCGTCCTGAGGTGACATGTACCCAGTCTATAGGGGGATAGTTGAAATTCCCCATTATTATTGAGTTTTTTATTTTAATAGCCTCTCAACTCTCCCTGAGCATTTCACAGTAAACTATCACCATCGTGGTTAGATGATATATCCTCACTGCAATATTCTTATTATTAGAGCATGGAATTACTATCCATAGAGATTCTGTGCTACATTTTAGTTCATTTAAGATTTTTACTTCATTTGATGCTATGCTTTCTTTCACATATAGTGCCACTCCCCCACCACCACAACCTGTTCTGTCCTTTCAATATATTTTGTACCCTGGTATTACTGTGTCCCATTGATTATCCTCATTCCACCAAGTTTCTGTGATGCCTATTATATCAATATCTTCATTTAATATGAGGCACTCTGGTTCACCCATCTTATTATTTAGACTTCTAGCATTGGTATATAAGCACTTTAAAAAATTGTCACTTTTTAGCTGTCTGCCACTATATGATGTAATTGATTGGGATTTTTTTTCATTTGACTGTTTCTCATCAGATCCTACCTGTATTTTATCATCTTCCATCCTTTCCTCCTTACGAGGACATAGCAAATCTCCATTAATAGATCCTCCCCTAAGGGATGTCTGTGTCGGAACCATGTGCTCCTCCACACCTGTTTGCTTCCCCCCAGCCCTTAGTTTAATAACTGCTCTATGAACTTTTTAATTTTAAGTGCCAGAAATCTGGTTCCATTTTGATTTAGGTGGAGCCCATCCTTCCTGTATAGGCTCCCTCTTTCCCAAAAGTTTCCCCAGTTCCTAATAAATCTAAACCACTCCTCCCTATATCATCATCTTATACACGCATTGAGACCCTGCAGTTCTACCTGTCTACCTGGCCCTTCATGTGGAACTGGAAGCATTTCAGAGAATGCTACCATGGAGGTCCTGGACTTCAATATCTTACCTAGCAGCCTAAATTTGGCCTCCAGGATCTCTCTCCTATTTTTCCCTATGTGATTGGTACCTACATGTACCATGACCACTGGCTCCTCTCCAGCACTGCACATAAGTCTATCTAGATGTCTCGAGAGATCCACAACCTTTGTACCCTGCTGCATATTGCAAGTTCATTAGTGTCTTTCATATGCAAGCTTTCCCTCTTAGCCTTTGGACCAGTCTCTTCAGCTCCAGCATTCTAGTTGCCTTCAGTGAAGGTTGGGGAGAAGAGAAAGGATGAAGCATGGAGCTACTGTGTTCTGTTTTATACCCTTAGTCCATGTGCTTGGAGAGCACAAGTCCAGGCTTGGAAAGTATCAAATCTCTCAGGATTGTTGGGAAGATCCTGTGGGGTATGTCCATCTCTCACTTGTTTCAGATCCTCAGACAGGATGAGCCAGGGATTTGCTGTGTCTGGATCCAGAGTCATGTTCACTGGGGAGAGAGTCACAGAGTCAGTGCCAGAGTCAGGGGCTGGTCACTGGGATGAAAGGAAAATTAACCTGCATTCCCATTAATCACTGAGTCATGGGGCCCCCATGCAATGCCAGGAGGAAGAATATGCCCCAGGGGTCTGAGGGGAACCAGAGAGTTGTGGGAAGGAGCAAGTGTGAGGGGGTTGGATCAAAGGCTGGCAGATGGTTGGGCAAGGAAAAGGGTTTCCACTCAGGGGGAGAGGGAAGGAACAGGCACCAGAAGGACAGAGAGGATTGAGGGGTGGTGCGGGTGTCAGGGGGGCAATAGGGAACAAGGGGAGGTGTAGTCACTGAGGGGCACAGAGCAGAAGAGAGAAGGTGCCTGAGGAAGAGGAGGTGAGGCAACGGGGAGGCACCAGCGGGACAGAGGAGGTTGAAGGGAGGGGCCTTCATGGGGAAGAAAGTGTTTGAAGGAAGGGCCAGGTATCAAGAGGGCAGATGGAAGGGGCTTGCACCAGTGAGGCAGAGGGGGTGAGCAGAGAGCCAGATGCTGTGGGGGAGGGAAAGTGCAGGTATTAGAGGGTGTGGTGGGGTAAGAGGAAGAACAGGCATCAAAAGGTGGAAAAGGCAGGTATCAGTGGTAAGAGGAGGGAAGGGGCAGGCCACATGGGAATAGAGGCAGAGAAGGGAGGATTGGGACAGTCAGCAGAGGAGAAAATGGGGGCATGGGAAGCCCTGGGCACCAGAGGTTAAAGGAGTGGTGAGAAAAGGGGTGGGCACCCAGGGTTAGAGGGGGACAAAGGAGAAGGGTGGGCACCAAGTGGGCAGATAGGGAGAAAGAGAGGGGCAGGCCCAGTGGGGACTGAGGGGGGACAAGGGAAGGGGTGGGAACCATTGAGGCAGATGGAAGCGAGAGGATGTAGCTGATCTGCAACTGCTAGCAGCCAATATTTCCAGCACCCGATGATGGGACACTAGATGGGGAGGGCTTTGAGTTACTACAGAGAATTCTTTCTCAGGTATCTGGCTGGTGGGTCTTGCCCACATACTCAAAGTCTAACTGATCCCCATACTTGGGGTCAGGAAGGAATTTTCCCCTCAGTCAGATTGGCAGAGATCTGGGGGATTTTCACCTTCCTCTGCAACATGGGGCATAGGTCACTTGCAGGTTTAAACTAGTGTAAATGGTGGATTCTCTGTAACTTGACATCTTTAAATCATGATTTGAGGACTTTAGTAACTCTTCCAGAGGTTAGAGGTCTATTTCTGGAGTGGGTGGGTGAGGCTCTGTGGTGTGCAATGTGCAGGAAGCCTGACTAGATGATCATGATGGTCCCTTCTGACCTTTGAGTTTATGAGTAAAGTAGATCCCAGAAGGGGACTTTTGTTTCAGATTTTTCAGACTACATGGAGTAATTTAAGTAGTGCTGAAGAGGGTAAACTGAGGCAGGGTACTTGCAGGGCCATCCTGAGGCAGCTGAGTGGGATACTTAAATGTGCTTCCCCCGACTACATGGTATCAGAAGTGGAATCTGAGATCCCATTCCACCAAGAAGGGATGACCAAGCAGCATGGCACAAGCACTTCCATGATGGTGGGACATTCACTCTCTCAAGGTAGTGTCAGGAGGGCCAGCAACAACTATGGGAGTTCCAGCTCCCATATTTTGAAGTAACTAAGCAACCACAGTGGTGCCTTAAAGAAGGTCAGTGATTTGAAATAGTCAGCCACCACAGACAACCACAAGAGAAGAAGGCACAAGACTGGTCCAATATTAGGTACTGACGTTGGGAAGATGGGCAAATAAGATGGGGCTGGCCCCCAGAAACCAGGATGCTGAGACTGGCCTGGTTTCCCAGAAGAGTTAGAGAAGAGGGGAGTTCCAGGTTATTAAATACTTCCTGCCATGGGGAAGTCAGGCCTAGCTACCGTCATGTCGAAATAGAGGACGGTAGGAATCCCTTTTTGCACCAGGAAGAGTGACCCCTTCATGGGTTAATTTGTTTCAAATGTAGGGAAAGGGGCATGTAAAATAGTGCTTTCCTACAAGAACTTTGGATTTTGGAAAAAGGGGTGTTGCTATGGGGCAGTAAGAATTTCTAATACTGGGCAAAATGAGTAGCTAAGAAAGCAGGTCCTGGGGTATAAGCTTCAGGGGAAGAGGTCAGCCATGAGCTTCAGACTTCCCTCCACTTACCAGGGATATCTTAACTTCACTCCCAGATTCAAAGTTTGGGAGTTTGGGGAGACTGAGTAGCTCCCTCCAGAAGTCTGAAAGGACTCCAGTAGAAAAAGGTGCAACAAGAAGTTCTAGAGAACAGCAGGCTCTCTGGGCCAGGGCAGCTGGGGAGAAAGATAAATGTGATTCAAAAGTTATGGTGGTCCCGAGAGATGGGTGTTATAAGAACTCTGAGAGGGATATTTAACAGGTATGTAATTAGCAGGCCCACGTGTGGACTTTCTCATAGAAACTGGCCAAGCAATGGGAGCAAACCCAGTAACCAGTGGACAGGCAGAAGGAGCTACTCACAGAGCAGGAGAGAAGCCATCTGGTTGTGACTAAGGAGAGTAAATGAATCAAGGCTCTGAAAAAGGAACATGGCATTCAGCAGAAGAAATTCTGCTCTAGCTTCCAGAAACCCAGCAGTTGAAGATAAAGCTCCAAAACCCGTGTGAGCCAAGTATTGGGGAGATTATTCAAATGTAGGAGAAACTCATAGCTGCTGAATGTATCAAGTACCAGGCACCACACCACAGGGATGAAATGGCAATTGCAATTGGCAGTACCCCTTGCCAAGGATCCCTGGTCCTAAACAAGAAACAACACCTGGAGCCCTGAATAGTTCAGCCAAGAGAGGAGCAAAGCAACAGGGAGACGGCAAACAAGTGTCTCAAGACAACCAAACTGCAGGCAGCCAAGGTAGAAAATGAGCCATGCCAGGGGAAAGCTACCCAGGAGCCAAAACTGAAAGAGCTTGAACAAGCCCTAGGCCTTGTGAATGAGATGCTCCAGAAAGGGCTACAGAACATGAGTAGTGTGGCTGGAAAACTAGAAGAGTGTTTGCTGGGATATATGAGCCTGCTACGCTGGTTAGATGGAAGTAATCAGGAGACCTTGAAACTGAGGATATGTCTGCATTTGAGCTAGGAGATGTAATTCCCAGCTTACGTAGACATACCCTCACTAGTTCTGCTCAATTTAGTGTGCTAGCTGGGGAAGTACAGGCAGATTGAGTCACCCACTTGAGTACATACCGAAGAGGTCCAGGTGAGTTTGTACTTAGGTGGCTAGGTCAATCTCCCACCTGTGCTACCCTGGCCACATGGCTATCTTTAGGCGCTAGCCTGGGTATGTCTACGTGAGCTGGGAATCACCTCCCAGCTCAAATGTAGATGTATCCTGAGACAAAAGAAGGAACAGCTCCTAGAACAAGTTAAAGGACTAGAAAGGCTAAAGCTGATGGTTCAGGAGATGGCAAAGATGCATGAAGAGGGCTCTGGTATGTGCGAGAACACAGAAAGTCCAGCAATAAATTACCAGGAGGCTGCATTTACACAGTGGAGAGGAGTGATGCTGTGGGTGTCCTAGGAGACTTTTTAGGGGAACAAGTTGATCACCCACAGAAGGGCTGGATGTTGATGGGCAAAAAGACAGAGTTGGGGGCTACAAGGGAAGCTGCACTAGTGGCCATGTCCTCTATAAATACCCAGCAAAGCCATCCACTAATGAACTGGAGAGAGCTAGAAGAAAAGGTTGCTGCTGCTGATGGGAGCAGGGCAGAAGGCCTTGCACAACTAAACACCCTCCAGGCCCAAAGGCTGAGGTCTGGCAGGTGCCAGAGGAGATGCACTGCTCAAGGGACTGGATCTCAGCCCAAGCCATCCAGCAGGAGCAGGAGCTGGCCTGTCTTAGCACTGACAAAGTGACCGGGGAACAGCAGTGTTTGTTGTTGCAAAAAGAGATGACAAAGCTCCAGAACCAGCTTAAGATTGAGGGTGGAATGAAGCCCAATTCTGAGACACATCCGATATTGGAGATCCCAGAGGCTGAGGTGATGGCCTTGTGGCAAGAGCTGAAATTATGCCAGAGAGAAAAAGCATGGCTTCTCCAGAAAACTGAGCAGTTGGGCAGTGAGGTATACCAGCCAGCTGGAGAAAAGAACAGCACTGAGGAGGGTTTAGAGGTACAGGACCATTGGGTGGAAGATGGGCTGTCTGAGGAGGGGATTCCACATGCTGAAAGGAAAAGCCACCATGTTAATTACTTTAAAACACACGTTCAAGAGGAATCTGAAATAAGAAGGGACAAGACAGCGGACCTCTCCCAACAGAGGCCTGAAAGAGCAACATAAAGCCTGAACCAGAGCTGGTCTAAAAAGAAGTCCATCCTAAAGGAAAGGATGTCCACCCCAGGGGAGGAGCAGAAAGGTACTTTTCCAGCTGATAACATTGCACACAGTCATGTGGGCCGACGAGGATCTGAAATGGACTCCCCTAGCTCTTTTATTGAAGGCTTCAGGAAAAAAAGATTCAGTGTTTAATAATTAGAAACATTAACAAGGAGATAGTCTGAGTAAAAGATAAGGAGTACTTGTGGCACCTTAGAGACTAACAAATTTATTAGAGCATAAGCTTTCGTGAGCCACAGCTCACTTCATCGGATGCATTTGGTGGAAAAAACAGAGGGGAGACTGATATACACACACAGAGAACATGAAACAATGGGTTTATCATACACACTGTAAGGAGAGTGATCACTTAAGATAAGCCATCACCAGCAGCAGGGGGGGAAAGGAGGAAAACCTTTCATGGTGACAAGCAAGGTAGGCTAATTCCAGCAGTTAACAAGAATATCTGAGGAACAGTGGGGGGTGGGGGGGGGAGAAATAACATGGGGAAATAGTTTTACTTTGTGTAATGACTCATCCATTCCCAGTCTCTATTCAAGCCTAAGTTAATTGTATCCAGTTTGCAAATTAATTCCAATTCAGCAGTCTCTTGTTGGAGTCTGTTTTTGAAGCTTTTTTGTTGAAGGATAACCACTCTTAGGTCTGTAATCGAGTGACCAGAGAGATTGAAGTGTTCTCCAACTGGTTTCTGAATGTTATAATTCTTGACGTCTGATTTGTGTCCATTCATTCTTTTACGTAGAGACTGTCCAGTTTGACCAATGTACATGGCAGAGGGGCATTGCTGGCACATGATGGCATATATCACATTGGTAGATGCGCAGGTGAACGAGCCTCTGATAGTGTGGCTGATGTGATTAGGCCCTATGATGGTATCCCCTGAATAGATATGTGGACAGAGTTGGCAACGGGCTTTGTTGCAAGGATAGGTTCCTGGGTTAGTGGTTCTGTTGTGTGGTGTGTGGTTGCTGGGGAGTATTTGCTTCAGATTGGGGGCTGTCTGTAAGCAAGGACTGGTCTGTCTCCCAAGATCTGTGAGAGTGATGGGTCGTCCTTCAGGATAGGTTGTAGATCCTTGATGATGCGTTGGAGAGGTTTTAGTTGGGGGCTGAAGGTGATGGCTAGTGGCGTTCTGTTATTTTCTTTCTTGGGCCTGTCCTGTAGTAGGTGACTTCTGGGTACTCTTCTGGCTCTGTCAATCTGTTTCTTCACTTCAGCAGGTGGGTATTGTAGTTGTAGGAATGCATGATAGAGATCTTGTAGTTGTTTGTCTCTGTCTGAGGGTTTGGAGCAAATGCGGTTATATCGCAGAGCTTGGCTGTAGTCAATGGATCGAGTGGTATGATCTGGATGAAAGCTAGAGGCATGTAGGTAGGAATAGCGGTCAGTAGGTTTCCGATATAGGGTGGTGTTTATGTGACCAAATCTTATTAGCACCGTAGTGTCCAGGAAGTGGATCTCTTGTGTGGACTGGTCCAGGCTGAGGTTGATGGTGGGATGGAAATTGTTGAAATCCTGGTGGAATTCCTCAAGGGCTTCTTTTCCATGGGTCCAGATGATGAAGATGTCATCAATGTAGCGCAAGTAGAGTATGGGCATTAGGGGACGAGAGCTGAGGAAGCGTTGTTCTAAGTCAGCCATAAAAATGTTGGCATACTGTGGGGCCATGCGGGTACCCATCGCAGTGCCGCTGATTTGAAGGTATACATTGTCCCCAAATGTGAAATAGTTATGGGTGAGGACAAAGTCACAAAGTTCAACCACCAGGTTAGCCGTGACAGTATCAGGGATACTGTTCCTGACGGCTTGTAGTCCATCTTTGTGTGGAATGTTGGTGTAGAGGGCTTCTACATCCATAGTGGCTAGGATGGTGTTTTTAGGAAGAACACTACAATGGACTGTAGTTTCCTCAGGAAGTCAGTGGTGTCTCGAAGATAGCTGGGAATGCTGGTAACGAAGGGCCTGAGGAGGGAGTCTACATAGTCAGACAATCCTGCTCTCAGGGTGCCAATGCCTGAGATGATGGGGCGTCCAGGATTTCCAGGTTTATGGATCTTGGGTAGCAGATAGAATACCCCAGGTCGGGGTTCTAGGGGTGTGTCTGTGCGGATTTGTTCTTGTGCTTTTTCAGGGAGTTTCTTGAGCAAATGCTGTAGTTTCTTTTGGTAACTCTCAGTGGGATCAGAGGGTAATGGCTTGTAGAAAGTAGTGTTGGAGAGCTGCCTAGTAGCCTCTTGTTCATACTCCGACCTATTCATGATGACGACAGCACCTCCTTTGTCAGCCTTTTTGATTATGATGTCAGAGTTGTTTCTGAGGCTGTGGATGGCATTGTGTTCTGCATGGCTGAGGTTATGGGGTAAGCGATGCTGCTTTTCCACAATTTCAGCTCGTGCACGTCAGCGGAAGCACTCTATGTAGAAATCCAGGCTGCTGTTTTGACCTTCAGGAGGAGTCCACCCAGAATCCTTCTTATTGTAGTGTTGGTAGGAAGGTCTCTGTGGGTTAATATGTTGGTCAGAGGTGTGTTGGAAACATTCATTGAGTCTGAGACTTCGAAAATAGGATTCTAGGTCACCACAGAACTGTATCATGTTCATGGGGGTGGAGGGGCAAAAGGAGAGGCCCCGAGATAGGACAGATTCTTCTGCTGGGCTAAGAGTATAGTTGGATAGATTAACAATATTGCTGGATGGGTTACGGGAACCATTGTTTGGGCCCCTTGTGGCATGTAGTAGTTTAGATAGCTTAGTGTCCTTTTTCTTTTGTAGAGAAGCAAAGTCGGTGTTGTAAATGGCTGGTCTAGTTTTTGTAAAGTCCAGCCACGAGGAAGTTTGTGTGGAAGGTTGGTTCTTTATGAGAGTATCCAGTTTTGAGAGCTCATTCTTAATCTTTCCCTGTTTGCTGTAGAGGATGTTGATCAGATGGTTCCGCAGTTTCTTTGAGAGTGTGTGGCACAAGCTGTCAGCATAGTCTGTGTGGTATGTAGATTGTAATGGATTTTTTACCTTCAGTCCTTTCGGGATGATGTCCATCTGTTTGCATTTGGAGAGGAAGATGATGTCTGTCTGTATCTGTACGAGTTTTTTCATGAAGTTGACAGATTTCTACTCTATACAGCTAAATTCAGTGCCTTGCATAATGACAGGTTTCAGAGTAGCAGCCGTGTTAGTCTGTATTCGCAAAAAGAAAAGGAGTACTTGTGGCACCTTAGAGACTAACAAATTTATTAGAGCATAAGCTTTCGTGAGCTACAGCTCACTTCATCGGATGCATTTGGTGGAAAAAAAACACCACCAAATTTTTCCACCAAATGCATCCGATGAAGTGAGCTGTAGCTCACGAAAGCTTATGCTCTAATAAATTTGTTAGTCTCTAAGGTGCCACAAGTACTCCTTTTCTTTACTTTGTGTAATGACTCATCCATTCCCAGTCTCTATTCAAGCTTAAGTTAATTGTATCCAGTTTGCAAATTAATTCCAATTCAGCAGTCTCTCGTTGGAGTCTGTTTTTGAAGCTTTTTTGTTGAAGGATAGCCACTCTTAGGTCTGTAATCGAGTGACCAGAGAGATTGAAGAATTCTCCAACTGGTTTTTGAATGTTATAACTCTTTACGTCTGATTTGTGTCCATTCATTCTTTTACGTAGAGACTGCCCAGTTTGGCCAATGTACATGGCAGAGGGGCATGCCATCACCTTCAGCCCCCAACTAAAACCTCTCCAACGCATCATCAAGGATCTACAACCTATCCTGAAGGACGACCCATCACTCTCACAGATCTTTGGAGACAGGCCAGTCCTTGCTTACAGACAGCCCCCCAATCTGAAGCAAATACTCCCCAGCAACCACACACCACACAACAGAACCACTAACCCAGGAACCTATCCTTGCAACAAAGCCCGTTGCCAACTCTGTCCACATATCTATTCAGGGGATACCATCATAGGGCCTAATCACATCAGCCACACTATCAGAGGCTCGTTCACCTGCGCATCTACCAATGTGATATATGCCATCATGTGCCAGCAATGCCCCTCTGCCATGTACATTGGCCAAACTGGACAGTCTCTACGTAAAAGAATGAATGGACACAAATCAGACGTCAAGAATTATAACATTCAAAAACCAGTTGGAGAACACTTCAATCTCTCTGGTCACTCGATTACAGACCTAAGAGTGGCTATCCTTCAACAAAAAAGCTTCAAAAACAGACTCCAACGAGAGACTGCTGAATTGGAATTAATTTGCAAACTGGATACAATTAACTTAGGCTTGAATAGAGACTGGGAATGGATGAGTCATTACACAAAGTAAAACTATTTCCCCATGGTATTTCTCCCCCCCACCCCACCCCCTGCTGTTCCTCAGATATTCTTGTTAACTGCTGGAATTAGCCTACCTTGCTTGTCACCATGAAAGGTTTTCCTCCTTTCCACCCCCCTGCTGCTGGTGATGGCTTATCTTAAGTGATCACTCTCCTTACAGTGTGTATGATAAACCCATTGTTTCATGTTCTCTGTGTGTGTATATCAATCTCCCCTCTGTTTTTTCCACCAAATGCATCCGATGAAGTGAGCTGTAGCTCACGAAAGCTTATGCTCTAATAAATTTGTTAGTCTCTAAGGTGCCACAAGTACTCCTTTTCTTTTTGCGAATACAGACTAACACGGCTGCTATTCTGAAACCTGAGTAAAAGATGACCTTGACTCCAAAGGGTGCCTGTGAGTCTACTGGGGGATGCTGCTGTCCCAGAGACCAGGAGGCAGCCTTATGCTGATTGGGCCAGAAGGCTTGACTGACAAACAATACAGTAATTAATTGTAGTGTAGACATGCCCTTACAAGGGGTACAAGTTGTTGTGAGCTACTCCATGCTGAAAACTATGGGAGATTTTATCCACCACATGAGCTACATAGAATGTTGGGGACACAACTCCTGGTCTCTTCATGCTTCAGAATAAAAATATGGCCAAGGGCCTTTCAGATTTCCTTGTGGCAGCAGGGCAGGAAGTATCCCCTGTAGAATATAACCAACATTACCCATGGTCAAGTTTACCTTTGGGTACAGGGGGGATATGTCACAGGGACTAGCCCTTTAAGGGGAATCATTGCCCAGGTTACGTGTGACATGCTCACGAAAAGGAAAACCAGCCATCTCAAACCCAAATGGAAGTAACTAAATCCTTAGGTGGGTTACCAGAGCTCAGCTGAAGGGACCCCAGAAAGAGGAATTTGCTGAGGAGAGGGGCTCCCAGGAGAGCTCACTAGAGCCTGGAAGGTGTGCTCCAAGAGAGAGGAGCTCCCAGAGCTGACTATTACAGCAGCAGCAGCTGTAGCAAGACAGAACCCTGCAGGTGAGGGCTGTAGGAAAAAAGGTGCAGTCTGAACTGAACCCAGCTCCAGCAAGGAGGGCTGCAGGTTCCTGACTCAAGGAGTATGAGGAGCTTGAGTGAGAGCCAGGGGCTAGAGCAGAGTGAATGAGATTTTATTTTTGGTGGTTTACATGGACTTAAAATAGGGGACTTTTATTTAGATCTTTCAGACAGTGTGCAGTGGCACTGACCAGTCAGGGGCTGGTGGGGTGGAAGGAAAGGGTTAATACCAGCACACAGGTGCTTTGCTGCCTGGCCCTGGCTGGTCTCTGCCCTCTGGGTGCCCTCTGGGCGTGTGTCTCTGAGCAGATTCCTGCCCACTCGCCCAGGCCATTTGTCCCAGGCACAGAGAATCCAGGTGCCAAGGAGAGGAGCAGCCCCAGCACACCGCATTGGCCCTGGCACATGCTGAGCCTGGGAGTGAAGCAACAGAGGCAATGGCAGAGACAGGGGCCGTTCAGAGCAGTGTCAGTGATCTGCAGGAGAGGTGTCAGTGCTGGGACAACAGGCTGGGCTGAGTCAGGGTCTGGGAGCTCTGGCAGTGAGTGCAGTGCCAACACCAGTAGCCCTGCTGGAGACCTGGGCCTGGCCAGCCTGGAGCAGCCAGCTAGTCTCTGAGCTTCTGAGACCCTGCCCAGAAGGGGACTGTTGGGGGGTGACAGAAGACTCCCCAGGGGCTGGAGAGTCCCTAAAACAAGGCATTGAGGAGTCAGGTTCAGAATCCTGACAGACTGTGGGGCCAGGGGTCTGAAATGGCCCAGAGCCCAGTTTGGTGCCTGGAAGGAGCATCTGGCCTTCCTAACTCTTGCCTTGCCCTGCAATTCTGTTCTGACCACTACCACCCAGCTCGTCCTCCTCACAACCCTGGCCACCTCACACCCATTGCAATCCCCTTCACTGGCTCCACTCCTTGTCCCCTGTCATTGCCTCACCACATCCAGTCCAGTGTCCTGTCTGTTACTGGAATAGTGAACAGATGCTTTTGTGGTTAAAGTGCTGACCTAAGAATCATCAGATCTAGGCTCAGTTCCCAGCTCTGTCACTGACTCCCTGAGTGACTTTGGACAAGTCACTGAATCTCTCTGTGTTTCGGTTCCCCATCTGTGAAATGGGAATAATCGTCCTTCCTTCCTCCACCCTGTGTCCATCAGGTCTATTACTCAATGGGGGGGGGGAATAATAACAGGAAAAGGCAGAGGTGCCTAATGACTTCTTTGTTTGGGTTTTCACCAAGAAGGTTGGTGGTGATTGGACGCCTAACATAGTGAATGGCAGTGAAAATGAGGTAGCATCAGAGGCTAAAATAAGAAAAGAAGAAGTTAAAAATTACTTAGACAAGTTAGATGTCTTCAAGTCACCACAGTCTGATGAAATGCATCCTAGAATAATCAAGGAGCTGACTAAGGAGATATCTGAGCCGTAAGTGATTATCTTTGAAAAGTCATGAGAGATGGGAGAGATTCCAGAAGACTGGAAAAGGGCAAATACAGTGCCAGTCTATAAAAAGGAAATAAGGACAAACCATGGAATTAAAAACTAGACAGCTTAACTTCTGTACACAGAAAGATAATGGAGCAAATAATTAAGCAATCAATTTGCAAACATCTAGAAGATAATAAGATGATAAGTAACAGTCAGCATGGATTTGTCAAGAACAAATCATATAAAACTAACCTGATAACATTCTTTGACAGGATAACAAGCCCTGTGGATGGGGGGAAGCGTAGACGTGGTATATCTTGACTTTAGTAATAAAGCTTTTGATACTGTCTCACATGACCTGCTCATAAAGAAAGTAGGGAAATGCAACCTAGATGGAGCTATTTTAAGGTGGGTACAAAACTGGTTGGAAAACTGTTCTCAGAGAGTAGTTATCAGTGGTTTATAGTCATGCTGGAAGAGCATAACAAGTGGGGTCCCGCAGGGATCAGTTCTGGGTCCGGTTCTATTCAATATGTTCATCAATGATTTAGATAATGGCATAAAGAGTACACTTATAAAGTTTGCAGATGATACCAAGCTGGGAGGGGTTGCAAGTGCTTTGGAGGATAGGATTAAAATTCAAAATGATCTGGACAAACTGGAGAAATGGTCTGAAGGAAATAGGATGAAATTCAATAAGGAAAAATGCAAAGTTCTCCATTTAGGAAGGAACAATCAGTTGCACACATACAAAATGGGAAATGACTTCCCAGGAAGGAGTACTGTGGAAAGGGATCTGGAGATCATAGTAGACGATAAGCTAAATAAGAGTCAACAGTGTAAAACTGTTGCTAAAAAAAGCAATCATTCTGGGATGTACAGCAGGAGTATTGTAAGCAAGACATGAGAAGTAATTATTTCTTTCTACTCCGTACTGATTAGGCCTCAACTGGGTTATTGTGTCCAGTTCTGGGTGCGACATTTCAGGAAAGATGTGGACAAATTGGAGAGAGTCCAGAGAAGAGCAGCAAAAATGATTAAACATCTAGAAAACACGATCTATGAAGGAAGACTGAAAAAAACTGGGTTTGTTTAGTCTGGAGAAGAGAAGACTGAGAGGGAACATGATACCAGTTTTCATGTACGTAAAAGGTTGTTACAAGGAAGTGGGAGAAATTGTTTTTCTCAATCCCTGAGGATAGGACAAGAAGCAATGGGCTTAAACTGCAGAAAGGGAGGTTTAGATTGGACATTAGGAAAAACTTTCTAATTGTCAGAGTGGTTAAGCACTGGAATAGATTGCCTTGGGAGGTGCTGGAATCTCCATAATTGGAGATTTTTAAGAGCAGGGATGGTCTAGATAATACTTGGTCCTGTCATGAGTGCAGGGGACTGGACTAGATGACCTCTTGAGGTCCCTTCCAGTCCTATGATTCTGTGATTCTGATTCTATTCAGACTGGAAGCTCTGTGGGGCAGGGATGGTCTCCTGTTATGTGTCTTCACAGCTCCCAGCACTGAGGCTCTGAGCCTGGCTGGAAACTCCATGAAAATAACATTAGTGTTTTTATTACTGTTTAATAATATTTAGGACTAGATTCTGCCATACTTTTGCTGAGCAGCCCCTCGAGTCCCATTGTGCAAGGATGGCAAAATCTGGCCTTTAACTCGATAAGAAATTCTATTTGTTTTATGCTGCCCTCCGATTTCCCAGGTGCTGCCGATGTCCATGTTGCAATCTGTGTCTGGAGTGTGGAGCTGTCATGGGGAAGCTGGAGTCTGGACAGCCGAATAGGGGGTAGTTAGGGCTTGTGGTCCAGGGGAACAGAGGGGAGGGGATGCTTCTCCTCTTTCCCTAGGACGTAACTTTAAAAGGTCCTATCTACACAGGGAAAAGCTCTGAGTAGCTAGTGAAGAACAGCTAGTCAGCACAGGCTGCCTATGCAGACACCCTTATTCCGTGCTAAGAGTGCCCTTGTCTGCTTTGGGTTAATCCACATCGGGAGGATCTAAGTGCAGAATAACAGAGTCCACCTGGGAAGTTAGTGTGGAATATCATGCAGAATAGTAGTTCCACACTAGCTACGCTGGCCTCTTCCCCGTGAATTCCCATACCAACAAGCCTGAAGTGTGGGGAGAGGCAGTTTGAAGTCCTGGTTCCTCACCCCAGCAACCCTTCTAGAGCCACCAGCTGCCCCTCTGCCCTCCATCCACTCTCTGTCATCACATCCATCAGGGTTGGATAAGCTCATCAGCTAGATGTTTCTGCCAAAAATGGTCAGCAGTGAAATAAACAATTCATTGACTAGAGGCTATAAAATAGCAACAGACAGCAGGTCAACAATTGTTTGTACCAGCTTCCTCTCACAGCAGTTACCTTACGGGGGGGTGTCAATACCCAAAGCTCCTCAGACTTTCACATGAACAATGACATTTTGCCCATACCCCTTAGTTATTTTGAGAGCTGTATGAGGACTGAGCAGAGACTGAATATCCCAGGGGGATGGGACTGAGAGTGACTGAAGCAGTATCAGCATTAGTTACCTGCATATCTTCAGGCTCTGGCAAGTCCTGAAATAATCAGAAATGAGAATTTGCACAAATGAAATAGATTCAACAAGTCACATACTGTGAAAAACAAACTCCACAAACCAGAAACGGAGCTTACCCCATTCTGCCAGCGGGTCCATAGGAGTAAAAAGGGAAAAAAGAGAAAAAAGACATAAAGGAATGGGTGAGATTCTCGATAACAAATGCACCCAGTTCTAAATTACATTGGCTTAGTATGAATTTTGCTTGAGTGAGGACACCAGGGTCGGGCTCCCAATCAGCAGTTAGATCTTCTGCTTTATTGCATCTAATCCTGTAAACTCTCCCCACAGAAATCAATGGGACTGCACCTGTAGGGATCATTCTTGTGAGTCAGGATGGCAGAATGGAGCCCTTAGTGATAAAGGGCCAGATTCTCTCCTCTACTCTGGTCACTATGTGCAGGGATCGTGCAGACTGGCTGGAACCAGGCCCTGGATATCAGAGAATTTCCCTGGCATAGGGAGTGCTCAGCTGGGTAAAGCAGTGTAGCTGGCTCCTGTGGCAACTGACCCCCCAGCCCCCACCCCACCACCCTGGTGTAGGGGGTATGTCTGGATGGGAGGGTTTGGAAGGATGTGTGTTGGACCAGAGCAGAGCACATCACCAATTCTCAGGGAACACAGCCAACTGGAGTAAATTAGAACAGCCCCTGGGACAGCCTGAGAATCAGAGAGCCAAGACCAGTTCCCTCACAGTCCTCATCCCCCTCCCTGAGCAGATCCTGGCACCGCAGAGAATCTGGGCCTCCAGTTCAAAGAACTCTTCCTGTATAAGTGTCTTCATAATCTGGATGATGCTGGCCTGACCCCAAGGGGTGCTGAGTGCCTGCAACTCCTGCCGGCTTCAGTGGGTCAGACCCATGTGCCTGATCCTACAGCTGTGGTGTGTGGATGCCAACAGGATTCAGCAGGCCCAATCATCCTCCAAGGAAACCAACATCTGCGGAGAGCTCACAGGACTGGGCCCTATTTGTATAAAACAATTATTGTTCTTGTTACACTGTCTCTCTGGTGTCAGTAAGTGAAGTTTGTTTTTACAAGTGTAAGCGGAGTCAGGATGAGCTGTACCCTGACATCTGGTGGCGAGTCATGGTGGGTTGTGGAAAAGAACTTCAGGGGCTGATCTCATTTGCATTGGCACACCCACCCTGCCTAGATGGTCACTTTGGCTGCTGTAGGAGCCCCAGTTTCTCTGTTATTGGGGCAGGAATAAACTGTTATTATCCTGATTATGTGAATCAAGGACAGTGGAACTGTACTCTGCCTTTTGTTATGATGGAGGGACTCACCATCAACTAAGAAGTACTCACTAGGCAAGAGTCATGGATTCCAAAACCCAGTGACTGGAGAGAGGCTGGGGATAGGTATTAGTACTTGGTGGTGAGGGCTTTATGTGCTAATTGCAATTCCTCCTCTCTCCACTGTGGAATATCAGAGCTAATTTTGATTTCGTTAGGAGTCTAGTTGCAGACTGCTGAGCTGAAATCACTTTGGGCTAATGGTGCACCAGCACTGAGGCTCCCCTACTACAAGCTGAAATCACTGAGTCTTGTGTTAAGTAGTGGGGGAGCCTGAAGATATATGGCAGAGCAGTTTGTGGGATGATGAGCAGAGCATTGCAGTTTGCGGGATGGCGAGCAGAGCAGTTTGTCGGATGCCTGGAGCAGCTCACGGGGGTGGCTGGCAGAGCCCCATGGAGAGGTGGGGGCAATCAGCTTTGGACCACATAAGGTGCCCCTTAACCCCTCCCCCCATCTCCACCCAGGTTGGGAGGCAAAGATAAACTTTCAAACTCGGGGGCTGCCCTGACCAGGGACAGAGACTTTTGGGTCATTGGACATTTGGGACTTTGGGTGATTTTGGGTTGCTGGACTCAAGAACCAAAGGGAAAGGTAATGGCCCAATTTGCTTGGGGTGGGGTTTTTGTACATGGGTTGTGTTATGAATCCTGTTGGTGGTGTTTCCCCAACATAATGCCACATTGTTTCTCTCTGTTATTAAAAGGCTTTTTGCTACACTCAGACTATGTGCTTGTGAGATGGGAAGTATTGCTTCTTGGAGGCGCCCAGCAGGGGTGGTATATAGTTGTCCCAGGTCACTGGGTGGGGGCTCGAGCCGGTTTTGCATTGCGTTATTGGAATGGAACCCCTAGATCCTGAACCCAGCCCTTGTTGCTGCCAACTCTGACGGGCAGAAGGGTTACACAAGTATTTTCAAGAGTTAATATGAAAAATAAAACTGATAATATGCATATTTCATTGCCACAGATTTTCTATTTATTATTTCTGGGTAATATCTGTATATTTGTTTCTTATCACTCCTTCCTCTGGATTTCCCCTTGTCTTGTAAATTACGTTACAGTAACACAGATAAACCTGGACCAGAGAGCAGGGCTTGCTGGCTCCAAGTCACCGCTCCATGTCCCTCCCACCTGATCCCTGCAACCTCCTCCCCACCTCCCACTCTTCATCCCCCATCCTCTGCACAGACACACATGCCTTTAAGCCCCACCCCAGGCCATATCTCCACATCCCATGCTGGTCTCCTGCTCCCACAGCACATTATTATTTACATTCCAGTAGCATCTAGAGGTCACACTCAGGGCTGGGCCCCACTGTGCTAGGTCCTGTACACACACACTCAGGGCCGGGGCCCACCACACTAGGTCCTGTACACACACACTCAGGGCTGGACCCCACTGCGCTAGGTCCTGTACACACACACTCAGGGCTGGGCCCCCACTGCTCTTGGTTCTGTACATGCACACACGCAGGGCCAGGGCCCACTACACTACGTCCTGTACACACACACTCAGGGCTGGGCCCCCACTGCGCTAGGTCCTGTACACACACACTCAGGGCTGGGCCCCCACTGCACTTGGTTCTGTACACACACACACTCCAGACTATAAAGACACAATCCCTACTCCAAAGAGTTTACAATCTAGGGTCCTGACCCTGCAAAAGCCCAGGTATAACTTTACTTACAAACCTGCTCCTCTTCCCCACACCTCTCCAACTACTGCCCCATCTTCCTTTCTGGGTTGTTTCTGCTACCACATCCCCCACCCTCTTATTGTCCCTCTACTGAGACCCTCACCCCTACCAAGCACCACACCAGCACAAGCTAATAGTCTTTGCCATTAGTCCCTTCACCATTCAGCCCTTCCTTGTCTGTCAGATCCACCAGCTTTACTGAGCTGTCAACACTGTCTTCCCTCTGCATAGAAAACATTTTTTGCCCTGTTGGGCAAAATGGTGAGGGCTGCTCCTGGTAGGCTGGGTCACCCACCTGTCTGCTTCTTCCTCAAACACCTCAGTGTTTTCTCCCCCTCCATGCATGGAGAAAATGCCCCATCAATATTTGTAAAGCTGCTCCTTTATTCTCTCTTAAATCCCTCCTCCAAACCCAGATGTGCTGTGGCCCCAGGAATCTCTCCTGTCTCAAAGCGGCTGGGCAAGTGATGAGCTGGACTTTGGTTTTTTTTTTTTTAATCATTACCTCACTGCTTGCCCTCCCAACCACTCACCTCCCTTGTGTTTTTCATCCCCCTGTTATATCCTGTCTGCCATGCAGAGGGTGAGCTCCCTGGGGCAGGTGTCTCTTTGTTATATGGAATTTGTGTGAACTGAAGGGAGACAGTGGGTGTGTCTGGGAGGCCATAGAAAAAGCTGAGCTGGGGACATCATAGAGGTCATTAGAGACTTTGGTGAGAGTGGTTTCAGGGGAGTGCATGGGGAAGAAGCTCAATTGGAGAGGGTCTAGGTCTAGGACAGGAGCGGCAGAAGATTCCTAAAAGTGCGGAGCCCACCAGCACCCCAACCATGGACCCTCCCCCTCATACCTCTCATTCCCCAAGGCCCCTCCCTCATGCCGCCCATTCTCCCGTGGCCCCGCACTCGCACCGCCCCTTCTTCCTGAGCCCCTGCGCTGCCTCTTCCTCCCAAGACCCCCGCTCCCCGCTTGCTCCTCTGTGCCCCCTCACACCGTTACTTGCCCTTATGACTGGTTAAAAGTGGAGCTCCATGTCCCCTTGGTGCCCCCTATTCCAGCACTCCGGTCTAGGATGGAACAGGAGGAGAGAAACTCCAGACTGTGATTATAGGCAGAGCATTCATTGAGCTTAGAGGTAGAAGGGAGAAGGGGCAGTAGGTAGAGAGGCAATTAGGATCAGGGATGGAAAATTTTAGGATGGGAGAGACTAAGCGTCACAGGGTGGCTGGTCCTTTAAGGAGAGTTGGGGCCCAGTTCCACCCTGAGATTAATCAGCTGATGCTGAGGCCAAGGATCAAGTGATGGCTTGAAGATCTCCTGGTCCTAATAAAAGCCTGGCCAGCAAGCTCTTCAGCTAAGGGAGAGCTGCAGGGAGCAGAAAGACTCCAAGAGGAGTCCCTAAGGCAGGAAAAAGAGCACAGTTCCGGTATGATTGTCAGGCAGACAGCCGGTGGGGTGCAATCTTGCAGGGACGGGCTAGGCCCATGCAGAAGACCCCAGCTCACAGGAAATGACATGTCTGTTGTGCTGGGGAGCAGGACGAGGTGGTTATAGAGTGAGTCTCAATTAATATTTGATTAAAGTTTAACACCTTAAACAAAACAGACGGAGTGAGCCTCATATCAGAATATCCCATAGCCTGGTAGTTAGAGCACTGTCCTGAGACTTGGGAGTCCCCTGTTCAAATCCTTTCTCCTCTTCAACCAGAGTCTCCCACATCTCGAGTGGGTACCCTAACCCCTAGGCTAAAGGTTGTAAGAGAGTTTTGCCTCTTCCCCTTCTCCCATCTCTGTTCTTTGTGTGATTGGGTGGCCTCTGAGCATGTCTACAGGATCAGTCTTCATAGGTGAGACAGATGCTCCTTCCTCCAGTTTGTGGGTCACTTTGGGGCTCGGGTGGGAGATAGGTGCCTAAACATCTAGAGCAAGGCAGCCATGTGTATGCCCAGAAGCAGAAACTTAGACACTGAGAGAATTTTTACAGTAGAGATTTATGTCCCGAGTGAGTTTAGGCACCCACACAGTTATGCATCAGCCAAGAGGGGTCTTGTGGATCACGGTGCCTAAAACTAGGATTGAGATGCCTGTCTCTGGGTTTAGGTGCCTAAGTCTCTTTGCAGATCTGTGCCATAATGCACAATGCAATTCCCCTTCATATGGAGTTAAAATTGAGAGGACATGTACTTGTAGCTTAAGGGTAAAAGTCATTACAGGAATCTTGTAATTATCCCCAAACCAAATGTTATATACCCAGAAAATACAGAATTATGGTTATATTTAAAAGAAATCCAAACATTTCATGGTCTAAAAATGCAGCTAAGGCACTTAACCTTAACTCTGCACTGTAGTAACTTCATGAGGGGGGAAATTGGAAAATACCCTCAAAACATTGTGTTCCTATAAATCAGTTTCATTTAATGTAGAACCACAGACACTGTTCTGCATTGATCAGACCTGTATGGTTAATGCATGGAGTTGCTGTAGAGTGGAGCTGAGGTTGTGGGTGTACATGCTCACTGCAGGTGAAATCCTGCCCTCTCCCTCATTACATGTGTATGGAAGAGCCACAACACAGGGAGATTCTGAGTGAGGGATCCTGTTAAATATTGGACAAGACTCTCAAGGTTCATCTACATCGCAAAAAAAAAAAAACCCAAAACAAAACACAACAGTGGGGCCCAGAGACTAGGCCAACTGACTCAGGCTTGGGGAGCCCATGCTACAGGGCTAAAAATAGCAGTATAGACATTCCTGCTTGGACTAGCACCTGTGTTCTGAAACCCAGTGAGGCAGGAGGGACTCAGAGCCTGCATTCCAGCCCAAGCCAGAATGTCTAAAACATTAATATTTAGCCATGCAGTGCAAGCCCCAGGATCTGAGATTTGCCGTGGATGGGTTTTTTGCAGTATAGACATACCCAGTCTCCAGCAATGACACTGGGCCAGGATGGCTAGTGTTATTCAGGGCCCTGGATTCAGAGAACCATTTCTATAATTCCCATGGGCTTTATTAGGAGAAATGGACCCTTCACCTTCAGAGCCATTTGCGTCAGCATGAGCAGCCCCTGAGCTCACTGCTTGGGCCCTGGTGCCAATATGGAGATGTTCCCCATCACTCATTAAAACAGGCTGTAACTCTATCAGCTAAAACTGAGCTAAAGGTGGTAAACTGTGACTACTCTGCATCAAATGTGTCTTTCAATTGAGTTAAGTTGGCTTCACTGAGCTAACTCGACTATCATGACATGAAATCTTCAACCCACCCCATTGGTCCCAGACACAGACCTTTCTGCCTCTTCATCGCAGAGTCTCTAGAGGAAGAAAAAGGCAAGAGGTGATATTTCATGCTGTTGTGTTTATAACAATACACTCATGGCTAATGTAACTGTTCCACACACTCAAAGGCCACCACTGGAAGGTTCCCAAGGGAAAAGGACAAGATATATGATTGTTCTACCCTAGTACAAGCCTAGGAGGTGCCTTCATGCCCCTTGGTACCTGGAATGCACATGCTCAGAACAAGATACGGAGTACACCTTGATACAGAAAAACTGATTGAACAAATCTAGTTTCAGAGGACACATACAGTACCTTTTACTTAGGATATAAAAAGGATAATTTTGGAAGAGTAACTTTGAGTGCACACCTTCTGTGTAAGGTGAATTTAACAATGCTGCACAAGATGGCTTCCTGGACACAGGTATCGTAATGAGCCTTTCTTCCTCTACTATACTATTATTGAGCTTTAGCAATAAACCTGACTGATACTGGTTATTTGGTCTCTTGAATATATTTCATAATGAAACAAAGTGTGGTTAAACGATTGACTATACAATTTTTCAACAGAAAAGATGTGTATGTGCACAGAATTGGGCCCTAAGAAACTTTCTTCTCTCCTACTTTGCATTGTTTTGTCTGCAAGCAAACAAGTTAGATATGTCAGAGCTCCAAGTATAGCTTACTAAACCTCACATGGGTGTTTCAAACTGAGCAATGCCGATTCCCATGGAATACTTCAGAATCACATTCCATTGGGAACTGTTAGTGAGATCTGACAGGATGAACCCACTTGACACTTGTGAGTTAAGACATGAAATCATAATTTATTCAGATATCCATTGTCCCAAACTCTTCCAAACATTTAATCAAAGCACCTCAATCCTGGCATCTCCATTTTTGTTTTTAAATCTCTGACTGGTCAAATTGCATTCTCCCATTGTCATAAATATATAGGGAAGGGTAACAACCTTTATGTATGCAATAGCATAAAATCCCTCCTGGCCAGATTAACTGAATCACTTTACCTGTAAGGGGTTAAGAAACTCAAATAACCTAGTTGGCACCTGACCAGAAGGATCAATAAGGAAAGAAAATACTTTCAAATCTGGGGGTGGGGGGGAAGTGTTTGTTTCTCTTTGTTTGTTCTCTCTCTGGATGGAGAGAGAGACCAGAAAGGTAAAACATCTCCTGAAAACATACCTGAAATGATTCATCTAAGATTACAAACATTGTAAGTAAGGGTAAGGAAATGCATTAGATTATCTTTTGTTTTAGCTTGCGAGTTTTCCCTATGCTAAGAGGGAGTTGTGACAAAGCTCTGTCCTTGCCTCCATGGGTCCCATGTTTCCTGGTGGATTTCGCTAGCCTCAGAGGCTCACTGTGACCCTCCACGTAACCCTTCTTTCTCTAGAGACAAGGGTCACAGTCTACTGAGCCATTTTCATCATAAGCCAGAGAGGGAGGTGAGGAGAAGTTATCTTTCCTTGCACAGCCTTTGTTGTCTCCCAGTCTCAGTGATTAAACAGGGGGCAAAGGTGGGGGGGAAGCCCAGGCCCACCCTCTACTCCGGGCTCCAGCCCAGGGACCCTAATAGTATCAGCTATGGTAGCTGACCTTTTAGGAACATGACATGTACAATTCCTGGGCTACTTCCCTCACAGCAGCCCTCACTTCCTCAAGCTCCACTTCACCCTTACCTCAGGGCCTGATATGTACCTTGTGCCTGATATGGTGTGTACTACTCAGCGTCTCCAACAGCACAACTTCTTCCCACAGTTCCTGACATGCACACCCACCTGACTGACTGGGAGGCTTTTAACTAGTTTCAGCCAGCCTCTGATTGGCTTCAGGTGTCCCAATCAACATAGCATTCTCCCTGTCTTCTGGAAAGTTCTTAATTGGCCCCAGGTGTCTTAATTGACCTGGAGCTAATATATCTATCTCCCACTACTTTTCTATAATTCCATCTTAGTCCCAAAGCCCGCCGGGGATGTCAGTTGGCGGCTCCTTCACGGAGCCGTGAGCACGGGCGTGTACTTGGCGCGGTTCACCACAATCCCAGACACCTGCCCCTTTTGCGGCGTGAGGGATACCCTGGCACATGTCTACCTGGAGTGTGCCAGGCTGCAGCCCCTATTCCGGCTCCTCACCAATATCTTATTACGTTTTTGGTTGCACTTCTCCCCTCACCTTCTCATTTATGCACTCCCTATCCGTGGCCCCACAAAGCCCCGGGATCTCCTGGTCAACCTCCTCCTGGCCCTAGCTAAAATGGCCATCTACAAAACCAGAGTGAGGAGGTTGGCCGATGGAGTCTCCTGTGACTGTGGGGCCTATTTCCGATCCTCGGTCCGTTCACGTATCCGGGCAGAGTTCCTCTGGGCGGCGTCCTCTGACTCCCTTGACGCCTTTGAGGAGCAGTGGGCTCTGTCCGGGGTTCTCTGCTCGGTGTCCCCGTCCGGTTCCCTTCTTTTGACCCTTTGACCGCACTCCTGTCCCTGTTCTTTTATTAGTTGTCCCCCGGAATTATTTGGGTATCTAGGTCCTGTGGATCCCCCTTTTAGGCTGGGGGGGACCCTTTAGCAGTGGACGGGCTTCGCCCGCCCACTTCCCGGATCCCAATAAGACTACTTTTCTATAGCCATTTGGCCTTGCCCTGTCACATATCCTCCCCCCCGCCCCTCCCCCGCTCAACACCATAGAGTTGGGCAACTTGGGACGCCAGGCAGTATGCTTATGACAGACCATCAGCATTGCCATGGTGGCATCCAGCCCTGTGCCGTATGTGGAACTGGAATGGTTGGAGGGATAAGAACCACTTGGTGACCCTTGCATTCTTTTCCTTATTCTGCTGCATCCACTGGAGGGGTGCATGGTCCGTCACAAGAGTAAATCGCCAGCCTAAGAGGTAATAACGCTGTGCCTCCATAGCTCATTTGACAGCAAAGCATTCTCTCTCGACTACTGCATATTTCTGTTTTCTTGGGAGAAGCTTTCTGAGTAGGTAGAGGATCGCGTGTTCCTCTTCTCCCACCATTTGCAACAGAACTGCTCCCAACCCCACCTCGGAAGCGTCTGTTTGTAAAATAAATTCCCTGTTAAAGTCTGGGGCTATGAGTACAGCGTCATTACAGAGGGCCATCCGAAGGTCTGTAAATGCCCCCTCTGCTGCGTCGGTCCACTTTACCATGTCTGGACCTTGGGCCTTAACCAGGTCTGTTAGGGGACTTGCCCTAGTGGCAAAGTGGGGAATAAACCATCAGTAGTAGCCCACCATGCCTAGGACGCACGGACCTGCTTCTTTCAGGTCAGCCAGGGCCAGTTTTGAATTGCCTCTAGCTTATTTGTTTGGGACTTCACTATGCCCCTTCCCACAATACATCCCAGGTACCTAGCCTCTGCTAGCCCTATGGCGCATTTAGCGGGATTAGCAGTGAGGCCAGCCCGCCTTAAGGTGCACAATACTGCCTCAACTTTCTCCAAGTGGGTTCCCCATTCTGGCATATGGATGATGACATCTAGGTATGCACCTGCATAACTAGTATGGGGGTGCAGCAGCTTATCCATGAGGCGCTGGAATGTGGCTGGGGCCCCATGTAGCCCAAAAGGGAGTACGGTGTACTGGAATAGCCCATCCAGGGTGGACAATGCTGTCTTTTTTTTAGCTTCTTTGATCAGAGGAATCTTCCAGTACCCTTTTGTCAGATCCAGTGTAGTCAAGAATCAGGCACTACCTAGTCAGTCAACCAGTTCATCGATGCATGGTATGGGGTATGCATCAAACTGGGATATTTCATTCAGTCGGCAAAAGTCATTACAGAATCTCATGGTACCATCAGGTTTAGGCACTAGAACAATTGGACTGGACCACTGACTGTAAGATTCTTCAATAACCTCTAATTCTAACATTTTCTTTACTTCCGCCTTGATTTCCTCTCTTTTGGCTGCTGGGATTCGGTAGGGTCTCAATGTTACCTTGGCTCCAGGGATCGTGCGGATATGGTGATAGGTCTCAGTCGTCCTCCCTGGTTTTGTAGAGAACACATCTCTGTTGCGATTAATCATGTCGGCTGCCTCGATCTTTTGGATTGGCGTCAAGTTGGATGATATCCTCACTTGCTCGTGTAAGTTATCCTCCTGGGGAAGGGTCTTCTGCATAACTAAGCATGCCTCTCGGTCGTGCCAAGGTTTTAGAAGATTGATGTGGTAAATTTGCTTCAATTTCCGGCGGCCTGACTGCCACACCTTATAGTTCACCTCTCCCATGGCTTTGATTATTTCGTAGGGTCCCTGCCACTGGGCCAACAGTTTACTTTCTGCTGTGAGCATCAGTACCATCATCCGATCCCCTGGTTGGAACCATCGAAGCTTCGCTTGGTGGTTATAATGAGTTCGTTGGGTCTCCTGTGCTCTCTCCAATTGTTCCCATACAATGGATGTAACTCGGGCTATCCGATCTCTCATCTGCAGTACATGCTCAACTATGTTCCTTCTGGGATTTGGTTCCTCTTCCCAGGCTTCTCTGGCTATATCCAATATGCCCCGAGAGTGGCGCCCATATAGTAGTTCAAATGGAGAGAAACCCGTGGAGGCTTGTGGAATCTTCCAGATGGTGAACATGAGGTAAGGCAATAGGGTATCCCAATCTTTCCCATCCCGGCTCACCACTTTCCTGATCATGGCCTTGAGGGTCCTATTGAACCTTTCTACAAGGCCATCTGTTTGCGGGTGGTATACAGAGGTCCATAGGGCTTGTACCTGGAGCAATGAACAGAGATCTCTCATCAACTTGTACATGAAAGGTGTCCCTTGATCAGTCAATATCTCCTTGAGAAGCCCAACCCGGGCAAAGATCTGTACTAGCTCCTTAGCTATTGTCTTGGAAGCTGTGTTGTGCAGGGGAACAGCTTCCGGGTACCGGGTTGCATAGTCCAGTAAAACAAGCACATGTTGGTGGCCCTGAGCGGTCTTCTCTAGGGGCCCTACCAGATCCATGGCTATCCGTTCGAAAGGAACCTCTATTATTGGAAGAGGTATCAAAGGAGCCCGCAAGTGCGGGCGAGGGCTATGTAACTGACACTCCAGACAAGAGGTGCAGTAGCACCAAACATCTTCATGTACTCCTGACCAGAAGAACCTCCGCAGGATCCGTGCCTGGGTTTTCTCTACCCCTAGGTGTCCTCCAAACAGGTGACTGTGGGCGAGACTCAATATGGCTTTTTGATGTTTTCGTGGCACCAGAAGTTGTTGTATCTCTTGCTCCTGCATTTGCACCACACAGTACAGGAGATCTTTCTTCACTATAAAGTAAGGTCCGGGACCACCGACCTTCCCATCCACGGGTATCCCATCGATCTCAGCCACCTCTTTCCTGGCGTTATCATATCTGGGGTCCTCCACCGTGTCCCGCCCAAAAGTCTCTCTCCCGGGACTAACCTGCCCAAGCTCCCAGGGGCCAGCTTCTGCTTCTTCCAATGGCTCGCCACCATCATGGCTGGGGACAGCTTCTGGCTTACCTTCTGTGGTGGAAGTTTCTCTGTTGGCTGTTCACATCCATCTGCCTACTAGGGAGGTCTTCTGGCCCTGGGTCAGGATCCAGGTTCCCAAGGCCTTCGCGGCCTTCCTCTCTTTTTTTGTCTTCCGGGACTTTTCGGGGGCTGAGAACAGATCCTGAGAAATCTCAGCAAACATCGGGGGTTGACATTCCCCCGGTGACGAGTCGCTGTCCTCAGGGTCCCCATCTCCCTCCAGCCTCTCCGGGGGGAGTAAATTATCAAACCCTGGATAGTCCCTCCCAATGACTACAGGATATGGGAGTTTAGGAACTACGCCCACGGTCACCTCAATGGGGTTTCCCTGAACCTCTATCTCCACTGGGATGGTGGGGTAACGATTCACGGCCCCATGCATGCATGTCACTGCTACACGTTTGGCTTGTAGCGGCTGACTATTTTTACCAGCTTACCTGATGAGGGTGATAGCACTCCCAGAGTCCACAAGCGCTGTAGTCTCTGCTCCATTTATCCTCACCGGCCTGGTGTAATTATGCGGGGCTAATGCAACCCCCACAAGGTGGATAAGGGAGCATGGGACCTCCCAATCCCCTAAGTTACATTGCATAGGCTCCTCGGTGCTGGGACACTGTGCTGCTATGTGTCCCTACTCCCCACATGCATAACATCTATAATTGCTTTTAATCACTCCCCTATCCCAGGGGTTAGAGGGTTTAGTCCCGGGGTTCCCCCCACTCAGGCCAATCCCTTCCTTCTGGGGCCCCGCTGGTTTTTAGTCCCACCCTTCTTCCACCTAGGACTCCCCGGGGGTTTGGCTGCCCAACCTTCCAGGGTTGGAGTCGGGAGCTTGCTTCGAAAGGGGCCTTCCTTGGATAGTCGGGTCAGTTCCCTGGCTGTCATCCATCTTTCTACCAGTGTGATCATCTCATCGTACGTGGACGGATTGTTCTGGCCTACCCATTTGCGGAGATCTGGTGGCAGTCCCCGCATGTAATGGTCTATGACTAGGGTGTCAAAAATCTGAGGGGGGGAGAGACATGGCAGCAGTGGAGGTCACCCCAATGCCCGTCGCTGCTGGTGCCCCAGCGGAGGCGATGGTCACCCCAATGCCCCGGCCTCATCTCCAGCTGGGGCGCCCCTCCCCGCTGTTCCCTCCACCAGCTCTGCAGGTGTCCCTCCCTTGGCCCCCAGAGCATACCCCTAGGTGGCGGCAGCCCCCCCCCGCCTGCCGCTATGTCATCTCTCCTGCCCACTGCCTCCACTACCATCTATAGCGGCCGGGGCCCCTTTCCCACCATGACCAGGAAGCATGGTGTCCGTTGCCTCCTGGTGCCCGCCTCGCCCCACGTGGAGACCTATGTACGGGCGTTGGCGAGGGTGGTGGGGCCCACGGCCATTGTCGCGGCCTCCAAAATGTATGGCAAGGTCGTCTTCTTCTTAGCATCGGAGGCCGCCGCCCAGGAGGCGGTGGAGAAGGGCCTGGCAGTTGGGGGCGTCCCCTTAGAGCCGCTAGAGGACCTGGGCGTCTGCCTGGTCCTGACCTCCGTCTCTCCCTTTCTCCCCAATGCCACCCTGTTACCCACCCTTTCTACCTTGGGGAAACCCATCTCTGTCATCAGTCCTCTCCCATTGGGCTGCAAAGACCCCACCCTCCGTCACGTCCTCTCGTTCCACCAGCAAGTGCAGCTTCAACTGCCGCTGGCGGCACGTGATGGAGAGGCGCTGGAGGGGTCCTTCCTAGTCCCCTACCAGGGGGACCATTACCGGGTGCATTATTCCACGGGGGAGGCCCGGTGCTACCTCTGCCGGGCGATGGGGCACGTCCGGAGGGACTGCCCCTTGGCCTGGGAAGGAGGGACATCCAGGACCCCCGAGCCCAGGCAGGGCACCGGCCCCGTCATCGCCGACACCCCTGGCTGCCTGGCGCCCGAAACCACCCCTCCTCCTTCCCAGTCCACCATTGCTCCCGCTCAGGCCCAAGGGGCACCTCCCCAACTATGCCCAGACGAGCGGGAGAACCCCGCCCCCGCTGTTTGCAATCTAGTGGGGCCTGTGGAGGAGGGTGCGGCAGGGACACCGCCAAGCATGGGAGAGCGCCCGCCCCAAGGGGAATCTTCCCTCCCTTGTGCTGCCCCACCGTTACCCCCTCGAGTCCCTGAGCCATCACCTCTGCCCCCTGACACAACCCCTGCTAGCCAGCCCCCAGATGATGCCATGGAGGGCTGGGCCCTAGTCCAGGAAAGCGGGGCAAGCGGAAGGCTCGAGCTCCGCTCCTCCCATCTGACGCGGAGGCCCCCCGGAAGACCAGGAAGGGGGGCACCGATGCCGAGCCTTCCGCTCTACCCATGGGTGTGTTCCATCCACCAGAGCAGGCTGGGGAAGATGTGGCAGCACTGGAAGGCAGTATCTCCCCACCACGGGAGTCCCTCCCCTCCAAGACCCCCGAGGCACCATCTGAAACCCCAGTGTGCTCCGAAGTAACCGTCGCGTCAGGTGCCGGCGGGGAGAATCCCGGGGTAGCGGAAATCAATTTCCCGTCTATATATGAGGAAATCGAGGCCCTGGGTCTGACCCCGGTCACCCAGGGGGAGGACGATCCTATGCCAGCGGGCCTCGATCTGGGCGACTTCACTCCAGCCGCCCTTTCCCCATGTTCCCTCCCCCTAACCGTTGCTTCCGCTCCCACCTCCAAGGAGCCCCTGGTCTCCTCCATCAAACCGGCTGCAGAGGGCACCCCGCTGAGAGCCGCCGAGCCTGTTGAGGTGACGGCCAGTGCCACGCGGCTGGAACCTGAGCCACCAGGGGCATCCCTCGCTGGTGAGGAGCATTCGACTTCCTTCCCGGGAGAGGACCCTACAGAAGAAAGTCCACCTCCTGATGCCGTGGCTGCCAAATCCACCAGAGAGCTTGCGCCCGGCATCAGTGAGAGCCCTCTCCCAATGCAGACTCTCACCTCTACCCCTGCCCCTGCCCTTATCCCGTCCACCTCCCGAGTTGTTATTGCCACCCCTGGGACTGTCTCCTTCCCCTTTCCAACAGATGACTCCCAGGGAGCAGCCTTTGTGTTTACCCGTCACGACCCACCAGGGGCTGCTATCCTCCCTCCGCCGCCCCCTATCACCCCAGCATTCAGGTCAACTCATCAGGAGCCCCGTCGGGGGTCCGCACCCTGTCTGCCCGTCTCGGTGGCCCACGGGGCTGTAGCAAGGGGCACGTCGGGGAGTAACCAGACCATAACCCCAGCCCCCCATGCGCTGCGAGAGGAGTTGCGGGAGTTTCTAGAAGACGCCCGTGGCTCCCGCAACAAAGTCCAGCTTGCCCTCCAGCGATGGGGGGACTTTAATCAAATCCTCCGGGCCGCAAGAGCCCTCATGGGGGAGGAGAAAAGGACCGGGAGGCAGGGCGCCACGGCCTACCAGCGGGTCCACCACTTCCGTGACTCCTTACTCACCTACGGGGTGGGTCACGGACTGCTGCACGGCCCGCCGGGAGCCGCGAGCATCCCTACTGGCGAGGATCCCCCCCAGCCCTCCTCATGGCACCCTTTACCATCGCAACATTGAAAACCCGTGGCTGTAGGATGGGTCTCCGCAGGTCCCAGGTGCTCTCCTTCCTTCGGGAGGGGAGGTACTCTGTGGTTTTCCTGCAGGAGACCCATACGGATCCGACCGCTGGCGGATGACAGCTGGCGGCTGGACTTGGGGGGACAGGGTCTATTTTAGCCACCTCACAGTTCGTACAGCTGGATTGGTGACCCTGTTCTCCCCCGACCTACGGCCCGAGGTGCTGGGGGTCACCGAGGCTGTGCCGGGTCGCCTGCTGCACCTCTGGGTCCGCATGGAGGGGCTGGTAGTCAACCTCGTCAACATCTATGCCCCAGCAGCAAGCCCGGAGCAGCTGCAATTCTATCAGCAGGCGTCCGCCTTCCTCGGCACCTTGGATCCTCAGGAGTGCCTGGTCCTGGGAGGGGACTTTAACATCACCCTTGAGGAGCGGGACCGCTCGGGGACCGAGCAGAGCCCGGCCGCCGTCGCCGTCCTCCAGGAGATAGTCGAACACCACTCCCTGGTGGACGTCTGGCGCGACCACCACCCGGATGACACTTCCACGTTCACCTTTGTCCGGGTGGAGGCCCATCGGTCGCGCCACTCCCGGTTGGACCGCATTTATTTATCATGCTTTCATCTTTCACGAGCCCACTCCTCCAGCATCCGGCCGGCCCCATTTTCTGACCATCATATAGCCACCGTGACAGCATCCCTCTGCGCAGAGAGGCCGGGGCCGGCCTATTGGCATTTTAACAACAGCTTGCTGGAGGTTGCGGGCTTCGTGGCGTCCTTCCGGGAGTTCTGGCTGGCCTGGCGAGGGCAGCGGCGTGCCTTCCCTCTGCGCGGCGGTGGTGGGACTTAGGGAAGGTGCGCGCCTGGCTCTTCTGCCGTGACTACACCTGGGGCGCCAGCCGACGGAGGGATGCGGCGATAGAGCAGTTGGAATGGGAGGTCTTAGAGCTGGAGAGGTGTCTGGCCGCCAGCCCCGAGGATCCACCCCTCTGCGGAGCATGCCAGGAGAAGCGGGAGGAGCTCCGGATACTCGAGGACCATCGGGCCTGGGGTGCCTTCGTTCGATCCCGCATCCGTCTCCTTCGGGAGATGGATCGCGGCTCCCGCTTCTTCTACGCCCTGGAGAAAAAGAGCGGGGGCTAAGAAACATGTCATCTGCCTACTGGCAGAAGATGGCACCCCCCTCACGGATCCGGTGGAGATGTTCGGGATGGCGAGAGCCTTCTACGCAAGCCTTTTCTCCCTGGATCAGACCGATCCTAACACTTGCAGAGTGCTTTGGGAGGAGCTCCCGACGGTCAGGGTGGGCAACCAAGACCGGCTAGAGCTGCCTCTCACTCTGGCCGAGTTCTCGGAAGTCCTCCGTCGCATGCCCACCAATAAATCTCCAGGCATGGACGGGCTGACCGTGGAGTTCTACCGCGTGTTCTGGGACGTCCTGGACCCAGACCTAGTCACCATCTGAGCACTGAGCAACAACTGTAGCTGGGAGTCCACATTAAGTCTTGAACTTGAAAAGAATGCTGATGCATCTCACATAATCAGTTTGCATAGATTGGAATTCGGCTACAAGTGCGGCAATATCAGGATGTAGCAGGTCCCAACAGGGACGCAAAGATTGCTTCAAGCAAAGAGTTTCAGTTGGCTCCTGGGTAGTAGTATGTGGTGTGTGCCTGTAGATGAGCAAGGAATTTTCCAATCTCTGACTCAAAATAGATTTGTTAGCTTTTAAGAGTTGCTTAAGTGTCTGTACAAAAAGAGTTCTGCTAGTAAGTTTGAAGCCGGATAATATGAGCATATGTGCTGAATTTCATTTGAAGCTAGGAACCTCTGAAATTCTGCAGAACAGAATTGAGGTCCATTGTCACTCACTAACTGTAACAGTAAACCAAACTATCTGAACAAGGTGCGAAGATGTCCAATGATCTTAGCAGTAGTAGTAGAAGTCATGCTGAAAACTACTGATCATTTCAAATGGCGTTGACTAAGACCAAAAACATGTAACCTTCTAAAAATCTGGCAAAGTCCACGTCATTAAGTTTCCAGTGTGTCTGAGTCCACAACCAAGGTGTTTGAATAATCTGGCCAGGATCATGTTGAATTTGCTGGCACATAGGTATTGGAAGAAGATGAAGTGTTATACTTTGTCAATCCCGTCTAACAGATGTGACTCCAGGCTATGGTCTTCATCTGTACGATTCCAAGATGGGCTTTGTGAAGAGCTTCCAAACCTGAGATTGAACTGATTTTGGAATGAGCATTCACATTTCCCATAAGATGCAACCATAATTCACAGATAATTCATGTTGACATGACATGAATTGTGTAAACTGGGGATTCTTATAATCGAACCCTGTACCTTGTGGTACCATTCCCTTCACAAGAGAAAGCACATCATCTGCAGCAGTTTCTTTGTTGATGCCGGTGCTAGTAATAGGTAACCTATTCATCAAGCTGAGAGAGAACATTTCATCCGAAGTTTCTTTGGGTAAATGAGAGTTCGGGTATGGCTTGTGTGATGGCCTATCAGCATTGCCAGGCTGAGACCCTTTATGGAACTGAATAGTATAGGAATGAGCCAAAAGTAGCAATACCCATCATTGCATGCAAGCAGTAGCTAATGAAGGAATTCCATGTTTCAATCCAAATAATGAAAGTAATGGCAATGATCCATCTGCAAAGTAATACGTCTACGTAGTGAGGCAGAGTGGCCTCCCACTGACCCAAAGCGGGAGGGACCTGCTTGGTGGAGAATGTGAGCAGCAACTTGACCCCTGCAGTAAGAGGTCCTGCATATGCCATGCCTTAGTTATCCCTAACGGGAGAGATGGAGCTTGACAAACTCATTAAGTATCTGGCCAAGAACCAACAGCAGCAGCAGGTATCATAACTCCAGCAACAACGACAACTGGTACAGGTGCTGGGGGCCAAACAGCAACTGTTCTGGGATTTGGGGGCCCAACACCATGAGGAGCAGCAACAGTGTCTCCAACAGCTTGCAACCCTGCTGCCTGGACCCAGTGGGCCACCTCCCAGGAGCACAATGAATCCCCCTATGTTTCCTGTTGCCCTCTTGGCCCCCTACCTGACTGGGGCAACCCAGATCGCCTATCAGGGCCTCCCAATCGATGAGGCACAAGATTATGGATGCATGAAGCTGCATTTTAGATGCCTTGGACATCATGCTGGAGACCTTCCAGCAGTGATATTGGGCTAACACCTACCCGCTGGGGGCCTGGCCGCAGGTCATCACCCAGGAGATAAAAGACCTCTGCTGGCGATGGCTGCACCCTGAGCAGTGGTCAGCGGGCAAGGTCGCTGAGCAGATCACCCTAGAGCAGTTTGTTCATGTCCTCCTGCCCCAGGAGGGTACTCCGGCACTGACCCACAACACTTATTGCAGCAGTCACCTTAATGGAGGACTTCTTGGCCACTGATAACCCTATTGGGCCAGGAGCCTGAGCCCGGCCTCAACGCCCGGTTTGATGCTCCTTGGCCCAGCAAGAAAGCCCAGGCCAAAGGAGCCCATGGCCGAATCCAAACCCATGACGACAGGGCCAGTAACACCTCTCGGTGACCTGGGCCCACATGGCAGAGATGCTCCGACATTGCTGACAAGACCACAATCCAAATCACTCAACAGAGGTGATCCCCTGGCCAGGGCAACTAGAGCTTGGACCCCGCTTCTCCTGCAGCCGGCTTGGGCCCTTACAATGGAAGTGTCCCGAGATGGACTGCATCTTCGGCCAAGTCTATACCGGAGAGTCTCGAGCCAGCAAACAACTACTGTGGAGTTTGGGTGAAAACGAGTCACAGCCCTCATAGACTCAGGCTGTAGGCAAAACCTCATCCACCAGGAATTTGGCTCTGGCCCCACACAAGCATGTTGAGAGATACACCTCCAATGTATCCACATGAAGACCGGGAGATGGACTTAAGGGGTGTGTGTGTGTAGTGAGGTGAAGTGGACTCTCACTGAGCCAGAGGCAGAGGGACCACTTTCTGAACCCAGGTGGGCAGAGCCAGGCCATGCTCACCCCTCCCACTGGAAGTCAGAGGGCGGGACAAGAAGCATAAAGGGCTGTCCTGCAGCTCATTTGGGCTGCAACTGCTGAAGGAGACAGATGCCTCTTGATCTCTCCTGAGCTTGGAAACTTCAGCGGACTGCGGCTGAGCTGAGGAGTGACCAGAGCTTCTGGAGCCATGCACTGACCAAGGCATTGAAGAGTCGCTGGGACTGCCACTGTACTTCTACTCCAACAAACTGGAAGACCACCAGCGGATTCAAGTACACCCCACGGGGAGTGTAGGAAGTGGCCCAGAGGCAGCCGACCCCAGTCTGGCTGTATTGCTGCAGGAGACCTGGTCAGCAGGTTGCAGCTGGATTCCCTGATGACCCAGTGGTGGAATACTCCACCACTGTTAGGGCCCTGGGTCGGGGCCTGATGGAATCGGGTGAGCCTGGGCCCCGCTACCATTTCACCCCTGAGGTGGCAGTCTCCCCTTGCTAGGCCAAGAGGCCTGCATTTGTTGGCCATCTGCTGGAGATACCCAACCCTCTTGCCGTTCTATACAGAGCCACAGACTCCTTACTGCCCCACCCTGACCGAGGGCTTGGGCTCATAACTGTTTGCTGCTCTGCCCTGACTGCAGGCCAGAGGCATAGACAGTTTCTTGCCCCACCCTGCTTGGGGGTCTGGGACCCCAAGACTCATTTGTGGATCTGCCCAGACTGCAGGCCAGAGCCATATAGTCTGTGTAGTGCTCTGCTAGTTCCCTGATTGTGGGTGATGCTCAGTTATGTAGTGAGGCAGAGTGGCCTCCCACTGGCCCAGAGGGGGAGGGACCCCTGCTAACCCACTACAGTCTACCATATAGGTAGGTATGGAACAGCCATATACCAAAGATAATGCTGAGAGCTCTTAGCTCTATTTGCACATAGCTCTTCTCAGAAGTGATGAGTTTTTGTGGTGCAAAGGTAATTGGTTTCTCTATACCATTAGGAAAAATGTTGGCAAGAACTGTGCCCACTCCATATGGTGACAGGTTTCAGAGTAGCAGCCGTGTTAGTCTGTATTCGCAAAAAGAAAAGGAGTACTTGTGGCACCTTAGAGACTAACAAATTTATTAGAGCATAAGCTTTCGTGAGCTACAGCTCACTTCAACTGATTCAACAGTTTCTTTACTTCATTAAATGCATGCAAACACTCTTAAAGATGCCAAAACTGTCACCAGATTAGGAAGAAATTTACTGTAGTAGTTAAGCACTCCTAAGAATGTACATAACTGTGACATGTTCTCTGTCAGTAGTGCTTCAAGAACCATCTCCTCTTTCTCTGGCGATTTTTCTTAACCCCAGGGCATCAATTACATATCCAAGGTATTCAGCTGAAGATTTGAAAAACTCACAATTGTCTTGAAAAATCCTTAGTCTATGGTCTTCCAAATGTGTCAAAGCAGAACCCAAATTTCACAGATGATTCCCTTGAGCCTTTCGTGTAACAAAGATGGCATCCAAGTAACACTGAACTCCACTCAGTCCCTTCAGAATCTCATCCATGGCTTTCTAGAAAAGGGCAGGTGCTGATGTGATACTAAAAGGCAACCTTTTATAACAAAATAAGACTTTTTGTGTGTTGATTGAGCCAGCATCTTGCAAATATCTCACAATCTCCGTTTGTAGGTATGCACTGAGCAAATCCAATTTACTGAAACGCTGTCTACCACTAAAAGTAGCTAACAAATCTTCAGTGTGAGGTAGTGGTTACTAATCTGCACATAAAACTGGATTAAGCATCACTTTGAAATCTCCACATATTAAGACTGAGTCTTTCCTGATCACTGGTACAATAGGTGTAGACCACTCACTGTGTGCAACTGGTGACAGGACTCCAATGTTCACTGAACGGTCCAAATCAGCTTCCACCAGATGCTTCAGAGTATAAGGCACAGCTCTGGGCTTGCAATATTTTGGCTGGCTGTCAGTGAGCTTCCCTGGGACGTTGTTTATCTATCTAAGTTCTTTCAAAAACTTTAGAATGTCTGTCCAGTATTTCCTGAAGATTTTGAGGTACTTTTGTGATCACTTTGTTCTTGATCCAATCCATCTTGAGCTTCTCAAATCAAGATCTTCCAAATAATGGTGGATACTTTCCTTCAATCACATAAAAAGGTAAAACAACTGATTGGTCATCTAGTTGAACTTTTACCTGGCAAATCCCTTTTTTGGACTAATTTTTCCCCAGTATAAGTCTTTAAAGTGGACGTTTCTTCCAGAGGAACTTGTGGCAATATCTAGTGATAGGCAGATACAGAAATCAATGAAACAGTATTAAGCTCCATTCTTGAGGGAACTCCTTCAGTCAGATGGCATCCTTGACTGCAGCTTCTGATAAAACATGAAGTGCTAAATCTTGATTTAAAAAAACAAGGAGTACTTGTGGCACCTTAGAGACTAACAAATTTATTTGGGCATAAGCTTTCATGCATGCATCTGATGAAGTGGGTTCTAGCCCACGAAAGCTCATGCCCAAATAAATTTGTTATTCTCTAAGGTGCCGCAAGTACTCCTTGGTTTTTGTTGTTGTTGATACAGATTAACACGGCTACCACTCTGAAATCTTGATCAGTGTCCCTATAGCTCTTGTCTTTTTCCACATTATGAATTCCCAACTTCCATCATTTCTTAGGTTCAGTCTTCATAGGTGTCTTCTTGGATCTACAGTTACTGTGTGTTGCTGGTCTCTGAACTGTGTGACAGGTCACAGCGATGTGTCCTTTCTTCTGGCAGTTCTAACAAATGACCTGGCATGCCCAGTAATCCTTCTCCGCATGTGTAGTTTGTGCACTATAGCCCCATGGAAATTCTTCATGTTCCCATGGTCCTCTGTCTCACTAATTCAGAATATGAACTCCTCAGTTCATACTAATATCTAGAAAATCCTTCTTTGCAGTTTCCATGGCAACAGTCACCTCAACAGCCTTCTTGAATGTAAACGGTGACATAGTCAGTACCGTCTTCTGAATCTTGCCATTGCATAATCCAGAGATAAATTGGTCATATAAGGCATCACTTAATGTTTGTCTGAACTGACAATGCTCTGACAACATCCTTAGAGCAGCAACAAACTGTGCTACTGATTTTCCAGTTCCCTGATCTTGCTGATGGAATTGAAATTGTTCTGCTATCACTGACGATGTAGGAGAAAAGTGTTCCCACATTGTGGCAGTAATTGTGGCATACTTGGCAGTTCTTGGCACAGTTGGAGACAATAAATCATGTGGCAGTCCATATGGCTTCAAACCAGTCACTGTCAGCAAGATTGAAATTTGTTGTCTGTTGGGAAACTACAAATTATCCTGCAAGCTACAAATTGCTCAAAAAATTTGAGGCACACCACCCGTGATTTTAGTTTTCAACAAATTCATCATCATTGCCCACAAGAGGTGCCATATCTCTGCTTTCCTGCTCTTCAAGCCTCCTGGATGACCTTTTCTGCCACAGAGAAATTCTTTCATTGTTACTGCACTATCTGTGCTCGACACGCCCCTCCTCCCCCGCTGCTTGGATGTCACTGTGACAGCTTGCTTCCTCCTCAGTGCTTTGTCTCTGCAACAGCTAGGCAGCAACAGCAGAAAACTCCTCCTCAGTTCTGCCCTGAATTGACAAGTTCCCCATCTCTACTTTGTTTACAATAGCTTCTGGCAGCTGTCTCGTCCTTTGTTCTGTCTTTATTTACTTATTCTCCCTTCTCTAGCTAGCTTTCTCCTGCTGCTGCAGCCGCAAAATGCAGCAGACTGTCACATTGTGCCTCTAGATGAACAGCTCTCCCCTTTTTATATAGTATTATTTGCTGGATTTTTCTTCTTCTTCTTGGTTAAGCAATGGGAGCACTGGACACTTGGGGGTTGTCAGTTCCTGGCCATCAAATGTTGGAACCAGCAGAGAGGCAGCTAAATAGACATGCTAATGTAAGCGGGGGAATGGTTCCGCTATTGTGGCGAACTTTCCTAGGGTGACCAGATAGCAAGGGTGAAGATTCTGAGTCCTCACTCCCCCTTCCTTTACCCAGAACCCTGACGGACCTCAAGGGCTCCCCTTCCACTCTCCTGTGTGGCAGAGTCCTTGGAACCCCAACAAGGCTGGGGGGCTCGACCCACAATCTTGTCGTGGTCACTTAGGTCAGGGGCTAGGGTGTCCCCACTGTGGGGTGCTCTCTCCACTCTGGATGCTTCCCTGACCCACTGATCATTACATACAGTTCAAAGCAAATAGAATTTATTAAACAGCAATCGATTTTTAAAAATAAGGAAAAAATGGGAAAGGCTAAAGGAAAAAGCATGTCACCCTGTTCTGTGGCATGGGGACGTCACAACCAGCATCTCTGGAATGTCAGGGCTGTTCACAGTCTGTTCCTCACACATCCCAGGCCTCCTGCCCAGGCTCTGGCTGTGCTGCAGGGATGCTGCAGGACACTTGCTCTGGAGGTGGCCACACACTCTAGGTGGCAGGCCCTTCTGGATCTGGCACGACTCTGCTCCCCAGCTCAGCTCAGCCCCTGCTTTCTCCTTAGCTCAGCCCCACTCTGCCTGACCCAGGCAATTCCAGCTCACAAGGAGGACAAAACCCCCCTGGCCTCCTGACTTCCTGATTAGCCTGTCCACTCTGTCAATCAGGCTGGCCTGGAGCATTGGCCTCTCCCCATTGTTCCTGGGGACTGTCAGTCTCAGGGTACTGATTTCCCATAGACCCTTCCCCTTTCTTTTGGTACTGGCAGCTAGCAACTAAAACACCCCCACTGAGTTTTAGTAAGGGGACAGCAGTCCCCTTACACTAAAAGTGAGCTGATGAAAAAACAGCTTCTGCCCTGGTGGTTTTATTGTCAGCTGAAAAGCTGAAACTAACATGCAAGTGAGGCTTTACACTGGGGAGGGGGGAGTGCTCAAACATTTAAAGGGACAGGACACCACAAGAAGGGGCCAGATCCTTGGCCCAATGGTGACTGATTGGTAATGCCCATAAACATACATTCATCTCCCTTCTGAGGCCTCCCCTGCCCAGGTGAGCACTAGGTTCTGAAAGGCTGCAGCTTGGCTCAGTGTCCTCAAACTTCAGCTAAACTCCTCCATTTCTGAGAAATCTTGGAGCAGAGCAGACAAGTGGGGAAGAGTGTCCCCCAGGATCAGTGTCTCAGCCAGACAGTGCCCCAGAACGTGCAGCTCTGACCCTGCCGACTCTGCCCAGGTTATTCTCCTGGCTTTGTTATCGAAATGTGCATTTTTCACAGGGCTGGACTGAGCCATCCCAGGCACGACATGCTGACAAGGGGCCCTGTCGTGGTCCTGGCCCCATTAGCAGTGGTTGTGGAAGGGGCCACCCACACAAGGGCTGTCTGCTGAGGGTGGGGCCCGTGAACCTATTTAGACAGGAAGGAGGAGAGGCTGGGGGCTCCCTCCCCTTGAGAATCCCAGGGGCTGGGGGTCCTTTTTCCCCACAGGATCAAGAGCAAGAATCCCCTCCCTCCCACTGAGAGAGAGATACTCGAAAAGGATCAGGGAACCCCCCCCCCCCATCTAGCAGCCAAGGTGTCTATGATTGGATGGGGGAGCTGAGTCATATGACCTACCCCCTGTTGCCACATAAAGCCCCTTTTGGGGGGGGAGGGTTGGCTGGCCCCCAGAGCAGTGAGGCTTGGTGTCAAGGTCCCATACACATAAATGGAGCAGTCCCCTCTCATGGCACTGGGCTCAGACTCTCCACAGACTCAGGCAAGAATCACTGTATCTGTCACATTTGGGACATGTTTTGAATATTTTCTTTGCAACCCAGAGGGTTTGAAACATTCTCTTTTTAATGGAAGCCAAAAGCCTGATTTTATCACATAACTCCAGTAGCTGGGGCCTAGACATGGGTTTGTAGTGCCTCTGTTTCATCTGGCCTTGCCTCCTGCAATCTCCACCCATCAGATGTGCAGATTAATGGCTATCACACATGGTGCCCCGGCAGGTGAAACTCCAGGAAGCCCTGGGCCCTCTGAGGCAGGAGCTGGAGGAGGCCCTGCAGCTGACATCTGAAGAGGAGGAGAAAACCACAGAGTGGCAGATGGGTGTCTGGGTTTATCCTTCCCCGAGCCCTTCCCCCTGCAGTGTTCCTAGGGTGAGGGGCCAAAAAGCTATAGGCTGACATTACAACCTCCTCTGGCTGTTTGCCCTGAGATGGTGCCATGGTACCAGGAGCAGGAAATGTCTCTGGTGGGGATCATAGTAAAGCAGACCAGGGGACAGCTCCTGTCCCATGCTCAGTGGCACAGACTCACCCCCGGGCTCTCTGGGGGCAAGAAGGAGATGACATATTCTTACAATGGGGGTGCAGTGTTTGCATATGAGTCCATTGCCCCATCATACCCACAAACCATGCTGAGTAACTGCAGACACAGACAGCCCTCAGGAGTGCCAGATCCTCAGAGGTGCTCTTTGCACATCCACACCCAGGACTCCAGGCTCAGTGTGGGCAGATGTTGCACTGGCCTTTAGGACTTTGGCCCTAAGGGAGCAGAGCTCAGGGCAGCCCTGGGACTCACTCAGCTGAGCAGACAGAGATAGCCCTTCTTCTCTGCCATCCTCTGCAGCCATCATGGGGTCACTTGACTCATTAATCCTCAGCTGCTGCCTCCTACGATTATAACTACATGGCTGTGTGAAGCCAGCCGGCCTGCCAATATTCACAAAGCAGATACTAGTAAGTTGTAGAAGGTTGGCATTTGTGTAGAATATATATATTCTACTTGTTCACTCACACCCACTTCTGGCATTCGTTCCATACACCCAACCCACACTCATTCCACACCCACTGTCACTACACCCCCCAACAACTGTTTTGTACACACACACACACACACACCCCCCACAGAGTCACAGTCCTTATGCTGAAACACCTGCCAACTCTAAAGGGAACACCCCAGTCTGCTGGGAAAGCCCTTCTGATTGGCTGATAGTGATGGGCAGCCAATCAGAGCTGTAACATGTGCTGCTGGACAGCCTGGTCTCACCCGGTGTAGCGGGTAGAGCTCCCTCTTCCTAGGTATGTAAAGGGCTGCCCCATTTGCTGCCCCCTGTCTCCCCCCGCCCCCATACAATTGCCTCTGTGTGCTGGTCCGTTCCCCCCCCCCCCCTTCCCTCCGCACCACTGCCTCCAGGAACTGACTGCTACCCTTCATGTATCACTGCCTTCAGGTACTGGCCCCTATTCTCCCCAGATCTGAACCCCCAGATTCCCCTTACCACAGGAGCCTTCTGGGGCAGGACAGTGGTTTTAGGGAGTTGCCAAATGCTCCGACTCAAGCATCAGTGTTCAAGGGGTCACTGCCTGCCCTAATCCAGTGAGAGCACTGGGATCTTCAGGACAAAGGACACTTCCTGCCCTGCTGCTCAGACCCCCCCGTCCCACAGAGAAGGAGGGGCTGAAGGTGGGAAGGGGATACAGGGGCAATGGTTGGGGTGGGACCAAGTAACTTTTTGTAAGAAGGAGATTTTTTCAATTCCATTACACTGAAAATGTTCCTATGTGCATGATTCCTGCAGCTCATGACTCTGGCAGCCCTGCTCCCTAATCTGTGAGGCAGACTCAGCATGCCATGTGCCCAGTTCTGACTCTTGGACTTTGTTCCTTTTCCATTTTTTACTAAAGGAAAAAGTAGAGAATCTATTTTCCCATTTTTAGAAACTGCACCAGTTTCTGAGTGAGGAAGAGCAGCTGCTACTGCAGCAACTGGCGGAGGAGGAGATGGAGACTCTGCAGAGACTACAGGACAATATAACAAAACTCTCAGAGCAGAGTGCCGCTTTGCAGCAGCTGATCACAGAGGTAGAAGAAAAAGGCCTGCAACCAGCTGCTGAGCTTCTGAAGGCGGGACTGTTAACAATCTCCCCATCCATCCCTGCAGCATTAAACTCTCCAGTCAGTGACTAGATCCCAGGAATTAGTGACAAATCCTATTTCCAGTGCCTGGTCTGACAGTTTCCCAACACAAACAGAGGCCAGGCATGAGGCCCTGTCAGCGCCGACATGCACAGTCTGTGTTAGAGGGAAAGGGAGATGCAAGGGGGGCTTTGACGGTCAAAGGGATGGAACAGAAGGAGCAGGGGGCTGATGTGGTCCCTTCTGTGACTGCTGGATCTTGGCCCAATGTGGCTGATGAGCAGAGATTCTGAGCCGTGCGGGGGGGGGGGGGGCAGAAGCGGGAACCCCAACCCAGAGTGAGCTCTCAAATTAATGAAATGAAAGGGTCGAGACTCTCATCTTGCTGGGGGCCTCCATCAATGGGTGCCAGCCTGAGACACTTGGGGCCTGATACTGGGAAGTGCTGAGTACCCACACGCCAGCTGAAGCAATGAGAGCTGCAGCTGCTCAGGGTGAGGATCTGTGCACTGTCTCCTTAGAGTTACAACAGGAAGCTGGACAGGAGGGAGGCTGGAGACAGTTTGGGTGGAAGCGCTACAGGGAAGTGGAGGGACAGACCGAGGCATGTTAGGGATGTTGCTGCTTTTCTTGTTCCAACAAAGCTCCTTGTTCAGTGTTCACAAAACATCACATTCTTCGCCATTGTCACATGACACCCAGCGCCTTTGAGAATCAGAACAAGGGTAGACGGGGCACCTGAAATCAGCGATCACTGCTGAATATCCTGCACAAAAGAGTCTGGCCCTGATGTGTTAAATGTTGTGAATTAATTCTGATCGAGTGTGGAAAGTCACTCAGGATTTTTGCACGTGGTGTTAACCCAGCTCTCTGTCTCCTTTCAGGATGTGAAAAGCACATTGATCAGGTGTGTTCCCATTTTCATTTCTACTTCTATTCCAGTGAGCAATGTGTGTGCAGAGCAGCCAAGTTATGATGAGATGTTTTCTTCACAGGAGTGAGAATGTGACACTCCAGGAACCAGAAGCTGTTTCTCCTGCCATGAAAAATGTGTATAAAATCTGCTTTGACATGAAGCTGGAGAGATTCATTGGTCAGTGAAAGTTACTGTCCTGAGTTTCCTTTACATGTGAGTGGTGAGGAGAATTGACACAGGCAGTGTGTGAGTCTTCCATTTGGGGTGGCTTTACACACAAGCACTAGAAGCTCCCTAGAAGTAGGGGCAACAGTGCCCTGATTGTGGCCCCACCCCACCGAGGCTTCGCCGCCCACCCCCTCTTCTGAGCCTCCCCGTTTGCCCCTCTCTGCCCCCTTTCCCGAGCACCCCCTGCTCGTCCCTCTCCCGAGTGCCTCCTACTTGTTCCTCTCCCGAGCACCCCACACTCCCTATGCCCCAGGGTCCCCATCTTAGGGGCTGGGCAGTGAGTGTCATTATTGATATAGTGCCCACGAATGAGCCAGGCACTGCAGAGACAGAACAAGGGGCTGCCGGCTCTGGATGGGCTCCTAGTCTGAGTGCAGACAAGGCTCAGCATGGGGAGCAGCAAACGCTAGGGGGAGCTGGGTGTGAGGGTCCCAGTGTGGGGCTGCCCAGTCCTTGGGCCTCTCCTTTGCCTTTCTGGGTCTAACAGAGAGTACTGTAGTGACCATGTTGGCTCCATACTGGGCCCTGCATCACCCTCAGTTCAGCATCCAGCCAGCAGGGGACTCTGTACCCCCAGGGCATGGTACAGGGCAGATGCAGCCTGAGATCGGGGGAGCTGGAGGCTGCTGGGGAGCAGGAGCAGCCTGAGAGCTGGAACAGGGACTCTGGGAACCAGGCGGGAGGCACCACACCCTGTGCTCAGTGTTCACTCCAGGTTCTAACTCAGTGACGCAGGCTCCACTGGGGTCAGACACTGGTGAGGGGCCCACACAGACAGACTGCAGAGATCACAGGTTTCAGAGTAGCAGCCGTGTTAGTCTGTATTCGCAAAAACACAGGTTTCAGAGTAGCAGCCGTGTTAGTCTGTATTCGCAAAAAGAAAAGAAGTACTTGTGGCACCTTAGAGACTAACAAATTTTTTTTTTTTTACCTGTGTTTTTGCGAATACAGACTAACACGGCTGCTACTCTGAAACCTGTGATTATGCAAGGCACTGAATTTAGCCGTATAGAGTGGAAATTTAAATTTGTTAGTCTCTAAGGTGCCACAAGTACTTCTTTTCTTTTTGCGAATACAGACTAACACGGCTGCTACTCTGAAACCTGTGTTTTTGAGACTGCAGAGAGTGAGGCTCTGTCTGCATGGGGAAGTGTGACAAAGGAGGTGCTGTCGTCATCATGAATAGGTCGGAGTATGAACAAGAGGCTACTAGGCAGCTCTCCAACACCACTTTCTACAAGCCATTACCCTCTGATCCCACTGAGAGTTACCAAAAGAAACTACAGCATTTGCTCAAGAAACTCCCTGAAAAAGCACAAGAACAAATCCGCACAGACACACCCCTGGAGCCCCGACCTGAGGTATTCTATCTGCTACCCAAGATCCATAAACCTGGAAATCCTGGACGCCCCATCATCTCAGGCATTGGCACCCTGACAGCAGGATTGTCTGGCTATGTAGACTCCCTCCTCAGGCCCTTCGTTACCAGCACTCCCAGCTATCTTCGAGACACCACTGACTTCCTGAGGAAACTACAGTCCATTGGTGATCTTCCTAAAAACACCATCCTAGCCACTATGGATGTAGAAGCCCTCTATACCAACATTCCACACAAAGATGGACTACAAGCCATCAGGAACAGTATCCCCGATACTGTCACGGCTAACCTGGTGGCTGAACTTTGTGACTTTGTCCTGACCCACAACTATTTCACATTTGGGGACAATGTATACCTTCAAATCAGCGGCACTGCAATGGGTACCCGCATGGCCCGACAGTATGCCAACATTTTTATGGCTGACTTAGAACAACGCTTCCTCAGCTCTCGTCCCCTAATGCCCCTACTCTACTTGCGCTACATTGATGACATCTTCATCATCTGGACCCTGGAAAAGAAGCTCTTGAGGAATTCCACCAGGATTTCAACAATTTCCATCCCACCATCAACCTCAGCCTGGACCAGTCCACACAAGAGATCCACTTCCTAGACACTACGGTGCTAATAAGCGATGGTTACATAAACACCACCCTATATCGGAAACCTACTGACCGCTATTCCTACCTACATGCCTCTAGCTTTCATCCAGATCATACCACTCGATCCATTGTCTACAGCCAAGCGCTACGATATAACCGCATTTGCTCCAACCCCTCAGACAGAGACAAACACCTACAAGATCTCTATCATGCATTCCTACAACTACAATACCCACCTGCTGAAGTGAAGAAACAGATTGACAGAGCCAGAAGAGTACCCAGAAGTCACCTACTACAGGACAGGCCCAACAAAGAAAACAACAGAACGCCACTAACCATCACCTTCAGCCCCCAACTAAAACCTCTCCAACGCATCATCAAGGATCTACAACCTATCCTGAAGGACGAGCCATCACTCTCACAGATCTTGGGAGACAGACCAGTCCTTGCTTACAGACAGCCCCCCAATCTGAAGCAAATACTCACCAGCAACCACACACCACACAACAGAACCACTAACCCAGGAACCTATCCTTGCAACAAAGCCCGTTGCCAACTCTGTCCACATATCTATTCAGGGGATACCATCATAGGGCCTAATCACAACAGCCACACTATCAGAGGCTCGTTCACCTGCGCATCTACCAATGTGATCTATGCCATCATGTGCCAGCAATGCCCCTCTGCCATGTACATTGGCCAAACTGGACAGTCTCTACGTAAAAGAATGAATGGACACAAATCAGACGTCAAGAATTATAACATTCAAAAACCAGTTGGAGAACACTTCAATCTCTCTGGTCACTCGATCACAGACCTAAGAGTGGCTATACTTCAACAAAAAAGCTTCAAAAACAGACTCCAACGAGAGACTGCTGAATTGGAATTAATTTGCAAACTGGATACAATTAATTTAGGCTTGAATAGAGACTGGGAATGGATGAGTCATTACACAAAGTAAAACTATTTCCCCATGGTATTTCTCCCTCCCACCCCACCCCCCACTGTTCCTCTGATATTCTTGTTAACTGCTGGAATTAGCCTACCTTGCTTGTCACCATGAAAGGTTTTCCTCCTTTCCCCCCCTGCTGCTGGTGATAGCTTATCTTAAGTGATCACTCTCCTTACAGTGTGTATGATAAACCCATTGTTTCATGTTCTCTGTGTGTGTGTATATAAATCTCTCCTCTGTTTTTTCCACCAAATGCATCCGATGAAGTGAGCTGTAGCTCACGAAAGCTTATGCTCTAATAAATTTGTTAGTCTCTAAGGTGCCACAAGTACTCCTTTTCTTTTTGCGAATACAGACTAACATGGCTGCTACTCTGAAACATGGGGAAGTGATAACAGTTCAGTTAAACAGGTGCCACTTTTGCACTCATTATGGGGTAGGACCATGAATCACGCCCCACAAACTGGCTCAGGGTGACCCTGCAACAAGTGCCTTCCCTCAGCTTCCTCTCTTCAGCACTCCTTAAATTACCCCACACAGTCCAAAAGGTCTGAGACAAAAGTCCCCTGCTGGCATCTACTTTGAGTCCAAATAAACGTCAAAATAAGATAATTTCTTTGCTCGGTTTCAGCCCTGGCTCTTACTCTAACTCCTCCCTCTCCTTGAGTCAGGAGTCCTCAGCCCTCCTTCCTGGAGCTGGGGTCGGGTCAGACTGTACCTTTGTTCTCTGCAGCTCTCACCTGCAGTTGCTTTCTCCAGCCAGGTGCAGACACCCAGAGTTATGCCCTGCTGCTGCCATGGGTGTCACATCTAGGGCCTTGTCTACACTATCCCAATAAATCGACCCAAGTTACACTACTCCAGTTAAGTGAATAACGTAACTGGAGTCGATGTAGCTTAGGTTTCAGAGTAGCAGCCGTGTTAGTCTGTATTCGCAAAAAGAAAAGGAGTACTTGTGGCACCTTAAGTCGACTTACTGCAGTGTCTTCACTGCACTGTGTTGTCCCGTTGACTTCCCTTACTCTTCTCCGAGAGTCTATGTTGCATCCAATGAAGTGAGCTGTAGCTCACGAAAGCTTATGCTCAAATAAATTTGTTAGTCTATAAGGTGCCACAAGTACTCTTTTTCTTTTTTGGAGTCTATGGAGAGCACTCTGCCATTGATTTAGTGGGTCTTCACTAGACCCACTGATTCGATTGCAGCAGTGCCGATCCAGCCATAAGTAGAGACAAGCCCTAGGAGGCCATCTACCCTAGGGGCGCTCCTCTCTCTAGCAGCACGCCTTCAGGCTCCTTGCTCTGGTGAACTCTCCTGATGAGCTGTCTTGGGAGTACCTGGGAGTCCCTCTTCTCAGCTGCTTCCTCTCTCTAGGAGCTGAGCCCTGCTAACCCTTTATCAAACTCAGCAGCTAAGTAGCTGCCAACCAGCCAAACAGGGATTTAACTATTTCCAGCTTGGTCTGGGTTTGCTCCTTCTCCCTTACAGGAGCCTGTCAAAGGGCCGGCCCACATGACACTCAGATTTTGAGCAGCAAAGCTCAAGTTCAGCTTAGGTCAATTCCTGACCCACATAAAGTTAAATCCAATGAGTCACGCCCGCATGACACTGGGACAGTCACACTGGTTTGCTCCGGGATCACTACAGCAGTGTTCAAAGTGATTTAAATTAACCCTGTGAAGCTTTCTCCTGTGGCCAAGCCCTGGGGCCCCATGAGTGGAGCAGGCTCTGTAGGGACCGAGACCTCATAAGCCTGCGTGTCTGCAGCATGGAAATCTGGCCTGTCCCATCCCTCAGGCCCACACATACATGCTTCCAGCAGTGCAGAGACGTCACAGCCACCGTGTGGGTCAGACTGGACTGGAGCAAGACTGACCACTGTGACGTCCTGCACTGAGCTAGTTTGCACCGAGATCACTGACATAACAGTCCCAGCAGTGCACACAGCCCCCAGTGTTCCTGCCCCTTCAGTGACAGCTCTGACAGCTCAGGGCACTAGCTCTGTCACCTGTTAAGCTGGCTGCATCCAGGCCAGAGAGCAGCATGGATGGGTCCCAGGTCCCCTCTCCTCCCAGGGTGGGAGGGGGTGAGTACCAGCCCTGCCCCTGATCCCCAGGGAACATCTGTGTATTTGCCAGGTGCGCAGATCTCTCTGAGTGGAGACACTTTCACACTGACTCAGGAATCGGTGCTGGGAGACCCCACTGACCAGGAGGCCGAGGGCTCTCACTCCCCTGGGGTGGACCCTGGGGCTGCTGTTCTTCATCTCAGAAATGGGGGGAAGGGGACGTGGACACAGACAATGTCCCTGCATGTGCTGTGAGGGGCAGGCCCAGCTCTCCCAGTGTGTGCAGCCTGTCAGCACCACAGGGGCAAAGTGAGCTGGGCCAGGAGCAGAATTGCTGTCAGAGCTCAGGGTCTCAGAGAAACCTCTTCCCGTCGGGCCTGCGGAGCCTGTAAACTCTGTGGGGACTGTCTGGGCAGCCCCATCCTAGAGCAGCTGTTTGAGGAGCATACGAGCCCTGCAGACTCACCGGGCAGCATGTCAGTGCCACAACCCAGAGATCTCCATGGAGGGGACTCGCACACTCTGCTGGTAAAGCCGGGGAGTCTAGATCCCAAGGGAGGAGCAAGGGTTTTTTGATTGTGGTTGTGACTTCAGAGCTATGGAGATGCTTCCCATATTAACGCTGATCTTGACCCCCTCTGACTGTGAAATTAAACTGCTTCCCATCTGCAATTTTTCCTTAGTGCGCTCCAGCCTGGAAAGAAAACTTTGGACATTGCAAGCCAATCTGGCCGGGCACTGGGAGAAAATAGAGTGTTTGGCTTTGTGAAATGTCTTGTATTTTAAACCCAAAGGCCCGGATCCCCAAAGAGACACAGGTGTTGTGATGCTGAGCACTTCCAGTGCCTAATTTTTAATCACAGGAACAACACTGCATCTCACAAAACCTTAGTTAGGTGTCCAGGCTCCCTGTAGAACGAATAGTAAGAGACTGGCATCTCAGACTGTGATTCACAAATGCAGCACGCTAGGCTAGTTATTATATTAGCTAACCAATGGGAGATACTGATGACAAAGGGGTCTGCTAAGACCTGTCACTCTCACAGAGACAGCTATCTATCTCTGCGTAGTCAGCCAGAAAAGGGAATACCTCGACTGGAGTCAGGCGGCTTAGGCACCTACACCATTTCTTGTGGGAATGAATTGGATGCCTTCTTCACTCCGCACAAAACAGCCAGAGGAGGTTCAGGTGGTGCTGCCTCCCTTATAACTTTTAGCCCTGTGCTTAAAGCACTTACCTGGGATGTGGGTGATCCTGGTTCAATTCCCCCATCTGCTTGGGGGGAGATAAGGATTTGAACAGGGATCACCTACCTCTCAGGTGAGTTATCCTAACCCTCTGGGTATGAGAGAGGCTGTTTTGGGCCTTCCTCACTCTCCCTTGTTGAAGTTGTTGCACTGTGGATTAAATAATTAAAGGTCATTGGGCCAGAGAGTGAATTTGAGAACAAGTCTACAGCTTGGTGGTTTGGGCACCCATCTGTGAGGTGGGAGAGCAAGGAGCTAGTGCCCCTGCTCCAATGACTCTTTAATTATTTATCCACCTTGGAACATCTTCAACAGGAGAGACTGAGGCATGCCCCACATCAGCATAGTCCAGTGAGTAGAGCACTGTCCTGAGCCCTATTCAAATCCCTTCTCACCCTCTGGCAGAGGTGGAGCTTAAACCAAGGGTTCCCCACATCCTAACCACTAGGCTAAAATTTATGAGGGAAGCCCTTCCCCACCAACTGTTCTCTGTGACCTTGCCTGAGGGACCCGATCTGTTAGACAGCCCCTGAGCACACCTACCAAACTGGGCCTGGCACAAGAGTGAGGTGGCTGAAAATGTGTCTTCTCCCAGTCTGTTGATCATGCTGGGGCTCAGACAGGGGATAGGCGTCCGCATGCCTAGAAGGAGCCAGCTGTGTGCATGGTGAGATGGGAGAAACACAGGCACTGAGAGAACTTTTACTGCACAAACTTAGGCTCTGAGTGAGTTTCAGTGCCAACAGGGTCAGCAGGAGTTTTAGAATAATAGAATAGACTAACAGAATCATAGAACTGGAAGGGACTTCGAGAGGTCATCTAGTCCAGTCCCCTGCACTCATGGCGGGACTAAATATTATCTGGAACATCCCTGACAGGTGTTTGTCTAACCTGCTCTTAAAATCTCCAAAGACGGAGATGCTACAACATCCCTAGGCAAGTTATTCCTGTGGTTAACTACCCTGAGAGTTAGGAAGTTTTTCCTAATGTCTAACCTAAACCTCCCTTGTTGCAATTTAAACCCATTGCTTCTTGTCCTATCCTTAGAAGTTAAGAACAACAATTTTCTCCCGCTTTCTTGTAACAACCTTTTATGTACAGTACATGAAAACTGTTATCATCTCCCCTGTCAGTCTTCTCTTTTCCAGACTAAACAAACCCAGTTTTTTCAATCTTCCCTCATAGGTCATGTTTTCTAGATCTTTAATCATTTTTGTTGCTTTTCTCTGGACTTTTTCCAATTTATCCACATCTTTCCTGAAGTGTGGTGTGCAGAACTGGATACGATACTCCAGTTGAGGCCTAATCAGCATGGAGTAGAGCGGAAGAATTTCTTCTTAAGTCTTGCTTACAACACTCCTGATAATGTATTCCAGAATGTTGTTTGCTTTTTTTGCAACAGTGTTACTCTATTATCTCATAATTAGTTTGTGATCAACTATGACCTCCAGATCCGTTTCTGCAGTACTCCTTCCTAGGCAGTCATATCCCATTTTGTATGTGTGCAACTGATTGTTCCTTCCTAAGTGGAGTAGTTTGTATTTGTCCTTATTGAATTTCATCCTATTTACTTCAGACCGTTTCTCCAGTTTGTCCCGATCATTTTGAATTATAATCCTATTCTCCAAAGCACTTGCAACCCCTCCCATCTTCGTATCATCCGCAAACTTTATAAGTGTACTCTCTATGCCATTATCTAAATCATTGATGAAGATATTGAACAGAACCGAACCCAGAACGGATCCCTGTGGGACCCCACTCGTTATGCCCTTCCAACATGACTGAACCAATGATAACTACTCTTTGGGAATCGTTTTTCAACCAGTTACACACCCAATTTATAGTAACTCCATCTAGGTTGTATTTCCTTAGTTTGTTTATGAGAAGACAGTTTCAAAACCCTAAGTAAAGTCAAGATATACCACATTTACCGCTTCCCCCCATCCAAAGGCATGTTACTGTGTCAAAGAAAGCTATCAGGTTGGTTTAACATGATTTGTTCTTGACAAATCCATGCTGACTGTTACTTATCACCTAATTATCTTCTAGATGTTTGCAAATTGATTGCTTAATTATTTGTTCCATCATGCATCCCATGAAGTGGGCTGTAGCTCATGAAAGCTTATGCTCAAATAAATGTGTTAGTCTCTAAGGTGCCAGAAGTTCTCCTTTTCTTTTTGCGGATACAGACTAACACGGCTGCTACTCTGAAAGCTAACTGGTCTGTAATTCCCCAAGCTGTCCTTATTCCCCTTTTCATAGATTGACACTATATTTGCCCTTTTCCAGTCTTCTGGAATCTCTCCCGTCTTCCATGACTTTTCAAAGATCACATCACAGTGGAGCTGAAACCAGGGACTTACGCCCAAGCTCTTTTTGTGCAGTCACTGGGATCTGTGCTCCTCAGTCACTCAGACATAAGCAAAGATCCACCTCTGTCTGTGCAGTGCCTGGCACAACAGGGAACTAGCCTGAGTGGTCTCTAGACCCCACTGCAATGTCCTCCATGTCCCCCTGGCACCCACCCCTCTCTGCAACTCCCACAGCACCTGCCCCTCCAGGTCCCTTGCTACTGCCCCAAATTCCTACCTCCTGCCCCAGCCCTGAGCACCTTCCCTCTGCCCCCTGGCACCTGTCTTTTCTCTTCCCTCACCACTACCACCACCCTTGTTCCTGCAGCCTGCCCTTCTCCCCTCTGTCTCCCTGGCATCTGTCCTCTTCCTCTTCCAGCCTTTTATCCCTTTCTTCTCTGCAACCCCCACTACTCCCCTCCTATCCTTTCTGATACCTTGGTACCTCCCCCGTCTCTCCCGCTATTTCATGGAGATTTCCCCCTTCCCTTCCCATCCACTCCCCCTCCCTGGTGCTTGTCCCTCCCCTCTCCTATGTCCCTCACAAGCACCTGCCCCCCTTCCCATCTCCTCTCCTTCCCCTTCCACCTTGGCCTTAGATAGGGCCCTGACTCTCCTTAAATGGCCAGCAACCTTGTGTCACAGCAATTAAAGGGGACACAGGTTAATTTCCCTTTGATCCCAGTGACCAACTCTAAAAAAAGAAAAGCAGTACTTGTGGCACCTTAGAGACTAACAAATTTATTAGAGCATAAGCTTTCGTGAGCTACAGCTCAATTCATCGGATGCATTTGGTGGAAAAAACAGAGGAGAGATTTATATACACACACAGAGAACATGAAACAATGGGTTTATCATACACACTGTAAGGAGAGTGATCACTTAAGATAAGCCATCACCAGCAGCAGGGGGGGAAAGGAGGAAAACCTTTCATGGTGACAAGCAAGGTAGGCTAATTCCAGCAGTTAACAAGAATATCAGAGGAACAGTGGGGGGTGAGGTGGGGGGGAGAAATACCATGGGGAAATAGTTTTACTTTGTGTAATGACTCATCCATTCCCAGTCTCTATTCAAGCCTAAGTTAATTGTATCCAGTTTGCAAATTAATTCCAATTCAGCAGTCTCTCGTTGGAGTCTGTTTTTGAAGCTTTTTTGTTGAAGTATAGCCGCTCTTAGGTCTGTAATCAAGTGACCAGAGAGATTGAAGTGTTCTCCAACTGGTTTTTGAATGTTATAATTCTTGACGTCTGATTTGTGTCCATTCATTCTTTTACGTAGAGACTGTCCAGTTTGGCCAATGTACATGGCAGAGGGGCATTGCTGGCACATGATGGCATAGATCACATTGGTAGATGCGCAGGTGAACGAGCCTCTGATAGTGTGGCTGATGTGATTAGGCCCTATGATGGTATCCCCTGAATAGATATGTGGACAGAGTTGGCAACGGGCTTTGTTGCAAGGATAGGTTCCTGGGTTAGTGGTTCTGTTGTGTGGTGTGTGGTTGCTGGTGAGTATTTGCTTCAGATTGGGGGGCTGTCTGTAAGCAAGGACTGGTCTGTCTCCCAAGATCTGTGAGAGTGATGGGTCGTCCTTCAGGATAGGTTGTAGATCCTTGATGATGTGTTGGAGAGGTTTTAGTTGGGGGCTGAAGGTGATGGCTAGTGGCGTTCTGTTATTTTCTTTGTTGGGCCTGTCCTGTAGTAGGTGACTTCTGGGTACTCTTCTGGCTCTGTCAATCTGTTTCTTCACTTCAGCAGGTGGGTATTGTAGTTGTAGGAATGCATGATAGAGATTTTGTAGGTGCTTGTCTCTGTCTGAGGGGTTGGAGCAAATGCGGTTATATCGTAGAGCTTGGCTGTAGACAATTGGTCGAGTGGTATGATCTGGATGAAAGCTGGAGGCATGTAGGTAGGAATAGCGGTCAGTAGGTTTCTGATATAGGGTGGTGTTTATGTAACCATCGCTTATTAGCACCGTAGTGTCCAGGAAGTGGATCTCTTGTGTGGACTGGTCCAGGCTGAGGTTGATGGTGGGATGGAAATTGTTGAAATCCTGGTGGAATTCCTCAAGGGCTTCTTTTCCATGGGTCCAGATGATGAAGATGTCATCAATGTAGCGCAAGTAGAGTAGGGGCATTAGGGGACGAGAGCTGAGGAAGCGTTGTTCTAAGTCAGCCATAAAAATGTTGGCATACTGTGGGGCCATGCGGGTACCCATCGCAGTGCCGCTGATTTGAAGGTATACATTGTCCCCAAATGTGAAATAGTTATGGGTGAGGACAAAGTCACAAAGTTCAGCCACCAGGTTAGCCGTGACAGTATCGGGGATATTGTTCCTGACGGCTTGTAGTCCATCTTTGTGTGGAATGTTGGTGTAGAGGTCTTCTACATCCATAGTGGCTAGGATGGTGTTTTTAGGAAGATCACCAATGGACTGTAGTTTCCTCAGGAAGTCAGTGGTGTCTCGAAGATAGCTGGGAGTGCTGGTAACGAAGGGCCTGAGGAGGGAGTCTACATAGCCAGACAATCCTGCTGTCAGGGTGCCAATGCCTGAGATGATGGGGCGTCCAGGATTTCCAGGTTTATGGATCTTGGGTAGCAGATAGAATACCCCAGGTCGGGGTTCTAGGGGTGTGTCTGTGCGGATTTGTTCTTGTGCTTTTTCAGGGAGTTTCTTGAGCAAATGCTCTTGTTTCTTTTGGTAACTCTCAGTGGGATCAGAGGGTAATGGCTTGTAGAAAGTGGTGTTGGAGAGCTGCCTAGTAGCCTCTTGTTCATACTCCGACCTATTCATGATGACGACAGCACCTCCTTTATCAGCCTTTTTGATTTTGATGTCAGAGTTGTTTCTGAGGCTGTGGATGGCACTGTGTTCTGCATGGCTGAGGTTATGGGGTAAGCGATGCTGCTTTTCCACAATACTCTCTCCCCAGTGGATGCGACTCTGGATCCAGACACGGCTCATCCCAGCCTCATCCTGTCTGAGGATCAGAAAACTGTGACATACGAAGATAAACAACAGGATCTGCCTGACAATCTTCAAGAGATTTGATACTTATCCCATTGTCCTGGGCTTTAACAAATTGACAGGAGGGAGGCATTACTGGGAGGTGGAGGTGGGAGACAAAACAAACTGGACTCTGGGGATTTGTACAGAATCTGTGACAAGGAAAGGGAAGATTTACCTATCACCTGAGAATGGATTCTGGACATTGTGTCTGAGATATAAGGAATACAAAGCCCTCACCTCCCATTTGACTCCACTGTCCATGAGTGTCAGGCCCAGCCAGGTGGGGATTTTCCTGGATTATGAGGCAGGAAAGGTCTCATTTTACAATGACTGACAAGACCCATCTCTTCACTTTCACTGATACCTTCTCCGGGACACTCCACCCTTATTTTTATACTGGTTACAAAGACGGATTTGGAAACACATCTCCCTTGATAATCTGCCCAGTCCCAGCTCAGGCTGGAGGGAATCTCTGTTCCTGATAGTGACACCCATGGAGGAGCCTTTCCCCTCCCAGCGCTGACCAGCCCCCAGGTGTGTTCCTATAAGGATGGTCTGGGGAATCACCTGCCTGCCACCGCCTCCCTCTCAGTTCCCAGCACCAAGCCTGTGAGCTAGGGGAGAGGAGAGAGGCAGAGGGGGGATGTAGGCTGCTGGGTTGTGGGCATGCAGAGGCAGAGATGTGTGCAGATACAATGTCAGGGGTGGCTGCTGTTGCTGATGTAAGGGGGACTGTTGTCCCCTTACTGAAACTCAGTGAGGATTTTTGGTTGGCCCTCTCCCAGTAACAAAAGAAAGGGAAAGTGCAGATGAGAAACTAGACCTTGGACTGACAATCCCCAGGGCCAATGGGGAGAGGCAAATGCTCCAGGTCAGCCTGATTGACAAAGCAGGCAGGCCAATGAGGGAATAAGGCGAGCGGGGTCCCATCCTCTGTCTGCCCAGAGGGGCCGAGCTAGAGCCACAACAGCCAGAACGAGAGAAGCAGCCCAGGGATCAGAGCTGTGCTGGGAGCAGAGCCACGGCAGCCAGAACCAGACGAGCAGCCCAGAGAGCTGTGCTGGAGGCAGAACAGCAGCAGCGCTGAGGCAGAGTGAAGCTGGGGCTGGAGCTGGGGCTGGGACTGGGGCTGGAGCAGTCCGGAGAGCAGCTGGGGAGAGCGAGGAGGACCCTGGGCAGCAGGCCCAGTGCAGTAAGACCCCACCAGCCAAAAGGCATTGCAGGCCAGAGTTGGCAGCAAACCATAACCCTGATGTGGGGGCCGATGCTGGGGTGAAGGGTCCTGCCACCTTCTCCCCAGCATCGGCCACTGCCAGTGCAAGTGTCTGACCCGCAGCATCCCAGCAGTACAGCGAGAGCCTGGGCAGGAGGCCTGGGACATGCAAGGAACAGACTGTGAACTGCCCTTAAATTCCAGAGACGCTGGTTCTGATGTTCCCGTGCCACAGAGTGGGGTTACTTGTTTCCTTTAAGCTTTTCCATTTTTTCCTTATGTGACATTATTGACATAAACTATGACTGCATAGATCATTGTTGCAACCACTGTTATATATTTGCAGCAAATATTGTACAAAGGTTGTTATGTGAGATGTCTATGGAAAGGTTATGATTTTCTGATTATGGTTATGCTGTCTGTATGTGTGTAGCATTTTTTTAGTTGAAGTTATGAATATTGGCTATGTACTTGTATCTCAATGTGTTTTGATTCTAAGTTGCCTCAGTGAAGCTTTTGGTCGGCTTCTTAAGAAAGGACTATTCTCAGTAAGTGCCCAGTCAAGAAACACGTAACTGACAATGACTCTGGGAGATGCCAATCCACATCTGAGCTTTCCTGGGAACATTCAGACTAACACATAGACGATGGCGTTGGCCTGCAAACTGAGTCATGCATGGATATGTGATTTTTCCATGTGACTCCAGACTCCATCTTGCTGCTGTGATTTTCCACAGTAAGAACAAAAGGGGTCCTTCCACAGGCAGAGAATATAAAAGGCCCTGAAAACCCCTCCATTTTGTCTTCAATCCTGCTTCTGACCTCTGGAGGAACTTTGCTACACTGAAGCTCTGAACAAAGAACTGTATGACCCATCCCAGCTGTGGATGTACTCAGAGACTTAATTTAAACCTGCAGTTTATTCCATCACTGCTACAAGCCTGAACCAAAAACTTTGCCATTGCTGTATGTAATTGATTCCATTTAACCAATTTTAGCTCTCATATATATTTCTTTTATTAATAAACCTTTATATTTTAGATTCTAAAGGATTAGCAACAGCGTGATTTGTGGGTGAGATCTAACTTGTATATTGACCTGGGTCTGGGGCTTTGTCCTTTGGGATCAAGAGAACCCTTTTTCTTTTATTGGGGTATTGGTTTTCATAATCATTCGTCCCATAATGAGTGGCACTGGTGGTGATACTGGGAAGCTGGAGTGTCTAAGGGTATGTCTACACTACGAAATTAGATCGAATTTATAGAAGTCAGTTTTGTAGAAAGCGTTTTTATACAGTCGAGCGTGTGTGTCCACACACAAATGCTCTAAGTACATGTAGTCGGCGGACTGTGTCCACAGTACCGAGACAACTGTCGACTTCTGGAGCTTTGCACTGTGGGTAGGTATCCCACAGTTCCCGCAGTCTCCACTGCACATTTTAATTCTGGGTAGAAATCCCAGTGCCTGATGGGGCTAAAACATTGTCGCGGGTGGGTCTGGGTACATATCGTCAGGCCCCCTCCCTCCATAAAAGCAAGGGCAGACAATTGTTTTGCACCTTTTTTCTTGAGTTTCCTATGCAGACGCCATACCACGGCAAGCATGGAGCCCGCTCAGCTAACCGTCACCATATGTCTCCTGGGTGCTGGCAGACGTGGTACTGCATTGCTACACAGCAGCAGTTTATTGCCTTTTGGCAGCAGACTGTGCAGTATAACTGTAGCCGTCGTCGACGTACTCCTGGGTGCTCTTTTACCCGGGCGCCTGGGCAAACATGGGAGTGACTCAGCAAGGTCATTTCCCTTGTTTCGTCTCATGGCGATTGAGTCCTACGGGCAGTGCACTGCCTTTTAATTTGCAGCCAGCACAAGACAATGGCCAGTAGTCATACTGCACCGTCTTCTGCCGAGCCCCCAGGAGGTGACGATGGCTAGCGGTCGTACTGCACAGTCTGCTGCCAGCATGATGTATAAAGATAGATGAAGTGGCTCAAAACAAGAAATAGACCAGATTTTTTTTTGTATTCATTTTCTCCTTCCTCCCTCTGTGAAATCGACGGCCTGCTAAACCCAGTTTTGAGTTCTTTCCTTGAGGTTTTGAGTTCTATCCTTGAGGGGGCTATTCAGTTTTTCGCAAAGCCACCCCTTTGTTGATTTTAATTCCCTGTAAGCCAACCCTGTAAGCCATGTCGTCAGTCGCCCCTCCCTCTGTCAGGGCAACAGCGGACAATCGTTCCGCGCCTTTTTTCTGTGCAGACACCATACCACAGCAAGCATGGAGCCCACTCAGATCACTTTGGCAATTAGGAGCACATTAAACACCACACACATTATCCAGCAGTATATGCAGCACCATAACATGGCAAAGCAAAACCGGGTGCGTAGGTGACATCAGCGCGGTGACGAGAGTGATGAGTACATGGACACAGACTTCTCTCAAAGCATGGGCCCTGCCAATGTGGGCATCATGGTGCTAATGCGGCATGCGGTGAACACCGATTCTGGGCTCGGGAAACAAGCACAGACTGGTGGGACCGCATAATGTTGCAGGTCTGGGATGATTCCCAGTGGCTGCGAAACTTTTGCATGCATAAGGGCACTTTCATGGAACTTTGTGACTTGCTTTCCCCTGCCCTGAGGCGCAAGAATACCAAGATTAAAGCAGCCCTCACAGTTGAGAAGCGAGTGGCAATAGCCCTGTGGAAGCTTGCAACGCCAGACAGCTACTGGTCAGTCAGGAATCAATTTGTAGTGGGCAAATCTACTGTGGGGGCTGCTGTGATGCAAGTAGCCAACGCAATCAAAGATCTGCTGATATCAAGGGAGCCTGGGAAATGTGCAGGTCATAGTAGATGGCTTTGCTGCAATGGGATTTCCTATCTGTGGTGGGGCCATAGATGGAACTCATATCCCTATCTTGGCACCTGAGCACCAAGCCAGTGAGTACATAAACCGCAAGGGGTACTTTTCAATAGTGCTGCAAGCACTGGTGGATCACAAGGGACATTTCACCAACATCAACGTGGGATGGCCGGGAAAGGTACATGACGCTCGCATCTTCAGGAACTCTGGTCTTTTTCAAAAGCTGCAGGAAGGGACTTTCTTCCCAGACCAGAAAATAACCGTTGGGGATGTTGAAATGCCTATACTTATCCTTGGGGACCCAGCCTACCCCTTAATGCCATGGCTCATGAATCCATACATAGGCAGCCTGGAGAGTAGTCAGGAGCTGTTCAACTACAGGCTAAGCAAGTGCAGAATGGTGGTAGAATGTGCATTTGGATGTTTAAAAGCACGCTGGTGCAGTTTACTGACTCGGTTAGACCTCAGCGAAACCAATATTCCCACTGTTATTACTGCTTGCTGTGTGCTCCACAATATCTGTGAGAGTAAGGGGGAGACATTTATGGTGGGGTGGGAGGTTGAGGCAAATCGCCTGGCTGCTGGTTACGCACAGCAAGACACTAGGGCAGTTAGAAGAGCACAGGAGGGTGTGGTGCGCATCAGAGAAGTATTGAAAACCAGTTTCATGACTGGCCAGGATATGGTGTGAAAGTTCTGTCTGTTTCTCCTTGATGAAATCCCCCGCCACTTGGTTCACTCTACTTCCCTGTAAGCTAACCACCCTCCCCACCTCCTTTCGATCACCGCTTGCAGAGGCAATAAAGTCATTGTTGCTTCACATTCATGCATTCTTTATTAATTCATCACACAAATAGGGGGATAATTACCAAGGTAGCCCAGGAGGGGTGGTGGAGGAGGGAAGGAAAAGACCACACAGCATTTAAAAGTTTAAAACTTATTGAATGCCAGCCTTCTGTTACTTGGGCAATCCTCTGGGGTGGAGTAGCTGGGTGGCCAGAGGCCCCCCCACCGCATTCTTGGGCATCTGGGTGAGGAGGATATGGAACTTGGGGAGGAGGACAGTTGCTTACATAGGGGCTGTAGCGGCGGTCTGTGCTCCTCCTGCCTTTCCTGCAGCTCAACCATACGCTGGAGCATATTAGTTTGATCCTCCAGCAGCCTCAGCATTGCATCCTGCCTCCTCTCATCACCCTGCTGCCACCTTTCAGCTTCAGCCCTCTCTTTAGCCCGCCACTTACTCTCTTCAGCCTTCCACCTCTCCTCCCGGACATTTTGTTCTTTCCTGCACTCTGAAATTGTCTGCCTCCATGCATTCGTCTGTGCTCTGTCAGTGTGGGAGGACAGCATGAGCTCAGAGAACATTTCATCGCAAGTGCGTTTTTTTCGCCTTCTAATCTTCGCTAGCCTCTGGGAAGGAGAAGATCCTGTGATCCTTGAAACACATGCAGCTGGTGGAGAAAAAGAAAAGGGACAGTGGTATTTGAAAAGACACATTTTATAGAACAATGGGTACACTCTTTCACAGTAAACCTTGCTGTTAACATTACATACATAGCACATGTGCTTTCGTTACAAGGTCGCATTTTGCCTCCCCCCACCACGTGGCTAACAGCGGGGAACATTTCTGTTCAGCCATAGGCAAACAGCCCAGCAGGAACAGGCACCTCTGAATGTCCCCTTAAGAAAAGCACCCTATTTCAACCAGGTACCATGAATGATATCACTCTCCTGAGGATAACACAGAGAGATAAAGAACGGATGTTGTTTGAATGCCAACAAACATGCACTACAATACTTTGTTCTACAATGATTCCCGAGTACATGCTACTGGCCTGGAGTGGTAAAGCGTCCTACCATGGTGGACGGAATAAGGCTGCCCTCCCCAGAAACCTTTTGCAAAGGCTTTGGGAGTACATCCAGGAGAGCCACGAATGCCAGGGCAAATTAATCATTAAACATGCTGGCTTTTAAACCTTTTATAGTATTTTAAAAGGTACACTCACCAGAGGTCCCTTCTCCACCTGGAGGGTCTGGGAGGCAGCCTTGGGTGGGTTCAGGGGGTACTGGTTCCAGGTCCAGGGTGAGAAACAGTTCCTGGCTGTCGGGAGAACCAGTTTCTCCACTTCTTTGCTGTGAGCTATCTACAGCCTCTTCATCATCGTCTTCCTTGTCCCCAAAACCTGCTTCTGTGTTGCCTCCATCTCCATTGAAAGAGTCAAACAACACGGCTGGGGTAGTGGTGGCTGAACCCCCTAAAATGGCATCATAGAAGCGGCATTTTGGGGGCTCTGACCCGGAGCGGCTGTTCGCCTCTCTGGTTTTCTCGTAGGCTTGCCTCAGCTCCTTAAGTTTCACGCGGCACTGCTTTGGGTCCCTGTAATGGCCTCTGTCCTTCATGCCCTGGGAGATTTTCACAAATGTTTTGGCATTTCAAAATCTGGAACGTAGTTCTAATAGCACGGATTCCTCTCCCCATACAGCGATCAGATCCCGTACCTCTTGTTCGGTCCATGCTGGAGCTCTTTTGCGATTCTGGGACTCCATCATGGTCACCTCTGCTGATGAGCTCTGCATGGTCACCTCTGCTAATGAGCTCTGCATGATCACCTGCAGCTTGCCACACTGGCCAAACAGGAAATTGAAATTCAAAAGTTCGTGGGCCTTTTCCTGTCTACCTGGTCAGTGCATCTGAGTTGAGAGTGCTGTCCAGAGCGGTCATAATGGAACACTCTGGGATAGCTCCCAGAGGCCAATACCATCTAATTGCGTCCACAGTACCCCAAATTCGACCCAGCAAAACTGATTTCAGCGCTAATCCCCTTGTTGGAGGTGGAGTAAGGAAATGGATTTTAAGAGCCCTTTAAGTTGAAAAAAAGGGCTTCGTCATGTGGATGGGTGCAGGGTTACATTGATTTAACGCTGCTAAATTCGATCTCAACGCCTAGTGTAGACCAGGGCTAAGGGAATTGCTTGTATGACTTATGATTAGCCAGTGGGGTGAAACCAAAGTCCTCTTTGTCTGGCTGGTTTGGTGTGCCTTAGAAGTGGAGAAACCCCAGCCTTGGGCTGTAACTCCCTTGCTTGAAGCAATTTGTCCTGAATTGATACTCTCAGAAGTATCCCACCAAAGGCAGCATCGTTACACCTTATATTTTTTAATTTGTTACTGTTCAGTTAATTGTATTTGCTGTGAAATATATATAATGATCAGTGGGTCAGGGAAGTGTCCAGAGTGGAGAGAATACCTCAGAGTGGGGACACTCTAGCCTTTGTCCTAAGTGACAATGACAAGATTGTGGGTCAAGCCCCCCAGGAATCCTTGGCCCAGTGATGTTGGGGTTATGAGGACTCTGCCACACAGGAGAGTGGAAAGGGAGCCCTTGAGGTCAGGCAGGCTTCTGTGTAAGGGGACTAGGAGTGAGGACTCATCCTTTCTCAAGTCAATTCCATCAGGGTAGTGTATAAGCCAGGAAAGTTCCCCACAATAGTGGGACCACTATTTTTCACCTTCCTCTGTAGCATGGGGCATGGTTGACTTGAGGGAGGCTTCTCTGCTCCTTGAAGTCTTTAAACCATGATTTAAGGATAGCTCAGACATGGGTGAGGTTTTTCATAGGAGTGGGTGGGTGAGATTCTGTGGCCTGCGCTGTGCAGGAGGTCGGACTAGATGATCAGAATGGTCCCTTCTGACCTTCGTATCTATGAATCTATGACCATTCCCCCGCTTTCACTAGGGTGGAATGGGGGGGGGGCTGCAGCAGAGGAAGTGAAGAGCCCAGATCACAAGAGGAAGACTTGGGGGAGGGGTATTATAATGGGGGGGAGGCCACAAGTAGGAAGAGCCCCTTGCAGAAATGAAAGAGAAGAGACCCCAGTATGTGGAGGTGGAGCTCTGAGAAGTGGATGGGGAGATCCTAGGGAAGGATTGAGTGGACAGAAGGGAGGGATCCAGGAACAGAGAAAGCTGGAGTCAGGGAAGGGAGGAATGGTGTTGGGAGAGGTGTAAACAGGGGTAGGCAATGTGTCCATTCACGGACACAAGTGTCCATGGTAAAAATTTTGAGGTCCGTGATAATTTTTCAAAAAATGTTGAATGACTGAATGAAATAACCCCACCTCCCCCAATGTCCATCACTAAGTACAGTAATTTTGCAAAGTGTCCTTCGCATAACATGGTGGTGCCGATCCCTGGGTGTGGGTGCCCCCTGAACTCTCTGTTGTTTTGGGGGAGCCACTGAGCACATGTGGCCCTCAGAATCCTCAGTACGAACAGAACTGATCAAGGTCCCATCTGTGCCCTTAGCTGCACTGCCTCACAGGGCATCTGTGGGACCCTGCAAGACTTGGGGGAAGAGGAACGTTTATCAGAACTTTATTGTATTGCAAACCATACCATGGTGTTAGCTGTGCTGGGGCGGTTCTGTTTAGTAACCGGATACCTGGGCAGGCAGTTTGATTTTGTATACAGGCACATAGTGGGAGAGTGGGTGTGAGGTTGGAGTTGGATGGAAAATAGATCCTGGGAGTGATGGTGAAAAAGTAGCAGTCATTGAACGTCTTCAGGGAACCCGGGAACTTGGGTTCACTGATTGTTACGCCAACTGGCCCAGAAAGCCTGCTGCTGTGTACCCCAAGGAGCCCGAAGAGGCCTGAAGCCACAGGTACCAACCCCCGGGGAGGCAGGAAATAGCCCAGGGCTGAGTCGGCGTGTTGTGGCTGGATCCCCGCCGACGCAGGGGCAGATGATCCTGCCCCTGTCAGGGCCCTGGGCTGGGACACAGTGGAGTAGGGTGGGGCCGCATCCCCCTGCCACCCCACCCTGATTGGCTAACTCCCTACATTTCTCTGAGAAGCTCCTGCTCTGGAGGAGGCTCCTTCTCAGTTACCCTTGTAGACTGTTTGCTGGCTGCCTGAGACACCTCAAGCCCAGGCCCTACTTCAGTTATAGACCCTGTTTAAGGGCTGGCAGCTTGAGCCTACCAAGCCCAGGCTAAAGCCGGCCTGTGACTGTTGGTCGCTCAATCCTATTGTGGGCTCTTGACTGTCCTGTGGACTCTGGTCCTGGCCATATGGGACCGGACTGAGTGGTCTCTCTCACCATGGGAGAACAAGGGACCATTACACGTGGTGGAGAATATGGGCAACGTTCCATGCCTTGAGATAAGGGGACAAGCTAACTTCAAGGTACAATAGACCCCTCCACCCTTCCGTCGTACATAGAGCGTGGAGATTGAACGGCTGATCAACTGGTTTGCTGAGAGCCAGCAGCAGCAGCACAACATCTGCTGCAACAACTCGGCAGTCAACAGCAGCAACTGATTCAGGAGTTTGGGGCCCAAAACTACGAGCAACAACAGCAATGCCTGCAGCAGCTCGTGTCCCTTTGGCCAACCCCAGAGCATCCAACTCCAGTGGGGCCACGAGACCCCCCGATCCCGTTGTGCCCATATGCCTGACAAAGATGGGACCTGATGATGACCCCAAGACATTTTTAATTATGTTTAAGAGAGTTGCCTCCGCAGCTAAGTGGCCCTCGGCCTAAAGGGCCACTTTGTTGGCACCGTATCTAATGGGTCTGGCCCAGGCCGCCTATAGGGTGCTTCCCATGGCTGAAGCCCAAGACTATGAGCAACTGAAGGCTGCGATCCTTGATGTCCTGGAGATCACCCCCGAGATGTTCCACCAGCAGCTATGGGAGAAGTTGTATGCCCCGGGAGCCTGACCCAGAGTGGTAGCCCAGCAGGTAAGCGAGGCATGCTGGCGGTGGCTACAGCCAGAACAGCGTATGGCAGCTTAGGTAGCAGAACAAATGGCATTCGAGCATTTTTTGCATATCCTTCCAGCACACAGAAGGACTTGGGTCATATGCCACCAGCCAACAACATTGAGCAATGTCGTAGCTTTGATGGAGGACTTTCTGGTGGCAGAGTCACCTGTAGGACTGGGGCCCCATCCTGCAACCGCCATGCCAATCCATTCTCGTGAAGAGAAGACACGGGGACAGAGGAGCAAGCCCCGACCTGGCCCAAGACCCTTGGAGGGACAGGAAGTCAGCAAGGCCCAACAAAGGCCCCAGAGAGAGTGGAGGCCACTGATAGATGCCCCCACTGAAGGAAGACTCCAGGCTGCAGAGGTGCCCGCCCCATCACCTACTGCATCAGACCAGCCCCAACGCCCTGAACTTGGCCCCTGTTTCACCTGTGGCCACTTCAGACACCTCCATCGAGAGTGCCAATGATGCACTGAAGTTTCAGGCAGGTTTGCTTGGGAGAGGCCCGGGCTTGGAACCAGCACACAGGTAAGCTGACTACCCCCATGACGGTGAATGGAGCCCCCGTCTCTGCGCTTATTGATTCAGGGTGTGGGCAGACACTTGTCTGCCAGGGTCTCGTTCCACTGCCTGGCCCACCCCTTGGGGTCGTGCAGTTCCAGTGTATCCACGGGGATGTGCAATTGTACCCCAAGGCCCAGGCAACCCTGACTATGAAAGGGGAAACCTGGACCCTGATGGCGGACCCTGATAGCCCCAAAGTTGGCATAGCCAGTCATCTTGGGCCGAGACTGGAAGGGCTTCACAGTGCTCCTGCAAGCAATGGCTGGTAGAGCCTCACCTGAAGGTGAAGCTGCACTTGAAGGTGAACCCACTGGGGAAGATGACCAAACCTGGGGGGACCCCGACAGGGATGACCAAGCACGGGCAGCCCTAACCCCGACACCCCGGAAGAAGGAGGGAGACCCAGGGGACCCAAGCAGAAAGAGGCCCCAACTTTGGGGACAGACTTTAGTCATGACCAATGGGAGGATCCCTCCCTTAGGAGTGCAAACGAGCAATTGGCTAGGGTTAATGGGACCCTGGCAGTTGCAATTCAGGACACCACATATCCCCATTTTAAGTTGGTGGGGGATCACTTATACCGGATCACCCGTGAACCCCAGACCAAGGAAACTCGAGCACAACTTGTCATTCTGCAATGCCATCAACGTGCGGTTCTGCAGCTGGCCCATGGTGTCCCCGCAGCTGGCCACCTGGGCCACAAGAAAACTCTGGCTTGGATCCTGGCCCGATTCTACTGGTCAGAAGTGCATAGGGAGGTCAGAGACTTTTGCGATTCTTGCCCAGAGTGTCAATGAGCAACCCCGAAAGAAGTACCGAAAGCCCGTCTCATTCCATTGCCCATCATAAGCACTCCTTTTGAGAGGATAGCCATGGATCTCGTGGGGCCCTTGCCCAAGAGTGTGCGGGGTTCCAGTATATTCTAGTGGTTCTGGACTATGCCACTCAATTCCCGGAAGCCATTCCCCTTCAAAGCATCACAGCCCAGATGATTGCTGGCGGGCTCATGAAAATTTTCACCCGGGTAGGCCTTCCCCGGGAAATCCTGACAGATCAAGGTACCAATTTTACATCCAAACTCCTTCGCCAAGTTTGTGATCTCCTGGGGATAAAAAAAATTGCAAACCTCTGTTTACCACCCCCAGATGGACAGGCTAGTGGAATGCTTTAACCACTCACTGAAGGAGATGTTGTGGAAGTTCCCCCTGAAAGAGATGAGCCACTGGGACCAGTTGATCGCCCCCCCATTACTGGCCCTTTGGGAAGTACCCCAAGCCTCAACTAAGTTATCCCCTTTTGAGTTACTGTATGACAAGCAGCCAAAGGGGCTTCTGGATCTCATGCGGAGCTGGGAGCAGGCACCATCCCCCTCGTACAACCTCCTCCAGTATGTCCCACAGCTCCAGGAATGACTGACCCGGGTGGGGGACCTGGCAAGGGAAAATCTACAGAGTTTCCTGAAAGTCCAAGATAGGACATATAATAAGGGATCCCGCAAGAGAAACTTTGCACCAGGAGAGAGGGTATTGCTTCTACTCCCGTTGGAAGAGTCAAAACTGCTAGCACGGAGGCAGGGGTCTTATGAGGTTATTTGTCAGATTGGGCCAATCACCTACGAAGTATCCAAACCTGACCATAAGAAGAAAAAGCAAATATATCATGCCAACTTGTTAAAGGCCTGGCAGGAGAAGGAAGGGCTCTTGATCACACTGTACCCCCCAAAGCCCGACCTAGGACCTGAACTACTGGTTCCCACCGACCCAGAAGAGCTGCAATTGGGGGATACCTTGACCGAGGAACAACTGAAGCATGCCAAAGGTCTGGTAAAATCCTTCCCTAAAACATTCACAGCGAGACCCGGACAAAGCACACTGGTGCAACATAAGATAATGGTTAATCCAGGGGGGGTTATACGAGAGACCATCAGGCCATTGCTATGCCGCATGCATGAAATAGTGGAGAAGGAGGTACAGACCATGCTAAAGTTGGAAGTAATTGAGAAATCACAAAGTGACTGGCACAGTCCCATCATCTTGGTCCCAAAACCGGATGGGACAGTCTGCTTCTGCATCAACTTTAGGAGCATCAATAATATTTCAAAATTTGACGCCTTCCCAATGCCGTGGATTGACGAGCTACTAGACCGCCTTGGGGATGCCCAGTACATCAGTACTCTGGACCTTGCAAAGGGGTACAGGCAAATCCTTTTGGTCTTCATGGGGTACCCACCACCTTCCAGAGGTTGATGGATAGGGTCCTACAGCCACACAAAGTCTATGCTGCTGCGTACCTTGATGACATGGTGATTTACAGCCACCGTTGGGAGGACCACCTCAACCAGGTTGCCGCCATCCTACGGACCCTGTGGGATGCCAGGCTGATGGCCAACCCCAGGAAATGCAAAATTGGCTGGCAAGACACCAAATACTTGGGATACACCCTCAGGCGAGGGCAAGTGCGACCTTTGGTGGGAAAGGTCCAGGCACTACAGGCCTATGCAGCCCCCACGATGAAGAGACAGGTGCGGCAATTCCTGGGGCTAGTGGGCTACTACAGCCGCTTTTTCCCTGGGTTTGCCTCAATCGCAGCGCCAGTAACAGAGCTCCTGAGGAAGGACAGCCCTCAGTGTGTGAGGTGGACAGACGAATACAAAGAAGCCTTCCAAACCCTCAAGGACCGGCTATGCGGAGAGCCAATGCTCTTCAGCCCTGACTTTGACAGGGAGTTCCTGCTATAGACTGATGTGCCGGAGGTGGGCCTGGGGGCAGTCCTTTCACAGGAGGTAAATGAGGAAGACCACCCTATATTATATATCATTCATAAACTGTTCCCCCAAGAGCAAAATTATGCAGTGGTTGAGAAGGAAGCACTGTCTGTCAAGTGAGCGGTGGACGCCTTACGATATTATCTCGTAGGCGCCCCCTTCGTACTAGTGACTGACCACGCACCTCTGAAGGGGCTACAAACAGCAAAGGAGGAAAAATTCAGTGGACCCAAGTAGGCCTAAACTTCCCAAGCAGGCCTAAAACTTTGGTCAAGCTAACTGTGTATATGAAGCATAAGAAAAGAGTGTGGAACATTCCATTAAGGGGCAATTGCAAACAGCACAGCTTAAGAAATGTAACTATAACTGCTAGAAGTTAGAAAAAAACATTAACCACAAAGAAAACACCTGTCAATAACAGGAAAAGCTTGTTTTTGCTAAACTCCAAATAAGGCAAAGCTACTGTTGAAATTTGCACTACATGCCAAATAAGAAAAATGCTGTTAAAGGAAGTGGGTTTAACAAATTGTGGTTTTCAGCAATATAAGCTCCTGTATTTTCTGTATACGCGGGGACAGCTACTTAGAGCTGTTACCCCCCTGCACTTGTAATCAATAAAGGAGCCTCAGGCTTGTTCTGATCCAAACACAATGCATGGTTAATTTTTCCATGACACAAACCCTCGGATTATGTGTTGGTACCTAATCCTGCAGCCTTATACCTTCGCTGTTCGGCATCGAGCAAGTAAGGACCATACCGACACAGATTTTTTTCTCCCATGTGGAGGAAGAGGAACCTGCCAGCTCCAGTTTCCCGGAGACATACTTGAGCAGGAGGCATGTAGTGAGGCTGAGTGACCATGGGAGAGTGAGGGACCATCACAGTGTGCCATCTATCGCTCTGCTGCTGTTAGGGAATCCCAATGCCACAAAGCCATCCACTATTTCATGCACATTGCCAGGAGTCAGAATCCTTCATAGCAGGATGCAATTAATGGCCCTGCACAGTTGCATTCATGTGGCCCCAGTGGTGGTCTTCCAACTCCCAACTAATTCATGCCCAACTAGTAACAGTCTGGAGTCTCCATCTTCCACAGAGTGATCACCATGTGCTTCTCCACCCAAAGGGCAACTTTCATTTTGGTGTCCTTGTGCTTCAGTGCCGGGGCAAGCTCTCCACACAGTTCCATGAAGATGACTTTCCACACAAAGGCAGCAGATATCATAGGCCAGGAGAGGCTAAGCCTCCCAAAACTGCTGACCCACCACATGTGAGCAGCGACACCTGGGCCATGGCCAGGCCTGCACTCCGCCCTGAGGCCCCACTCTTCCCCCAGAGGCCTGCCCTCACTCCATCCCTTCCTGTCTCTGCTCTGCCCCTTCCCCTGAAGTCCCCACCACATACTGCTCACTGAGTAGGAGGAGAGGAGTGAATGGTGACAGCAAGCAGTGGGAAGAGGGGATCAGTGGTGGGGGGGGTGGTTGAACAGCTCCACCCCTTCTCCCTAGGCCTCCTCTGCCCTCTGCTAGCTCTTCTACTCCTCAGCAGACAAGAGGAGTGACGGTGAGGGGCAGGCGAGGGGGCCAAGTGGTAGCAGGCCATGGGGTAGAGCATGGACAAGGCATGGGGTGGAGCAGCGGTGGAAAGGGGCAGGGTTTGGGACAGAGTGGGGGTGGAGCTTGGGCAGGGCCACCAGAGGAAGGGGCAGGACAGGGGCATAGATTCCCCTAGGGGAAGCTTCACCAACTGCCCATATTTCCACATCCAAAAGTTCTGCAGCCACTGCCTATCATCCCAAACCTACATAATATGATCCCACCACTCAGTGCTTGTTTCCCGAGCCCAGAAGTGACGATCCACCATATGCAGCTGCTCCATGAATGCCAAAAGTAACCTTGTGTTGTTCCTTTCCATGGCACATAGCAGGTCAGGGAACTCTGATTCCTGTCCAGATTGGGAGTCCATGATATGCTGCATGACCATCCATGATGTATTTATAACAGTGACCACAACAGTAGAGAGCAGTGCAGATCCATCCTTTCAGAGAGAGATGGCAGGCACATAGTAAACAGGGACCATTGAAAAATGCCATGAAACACAGTTGGAAGCCCATGGAATGATAGGATGGGAAAAACTGCATCATGGAACGTTGAGCCTGCACTCATGATGCACTGCGCTCCACTCTGTGTTCCCACAACTCCTAGCTGCAGAAGGTGCTGAGTAGCACAGTGGGATAGCTACGCACAGTGCACTGCTCTTACTATGGAGCACCAAGTATGGACGCGCTCTGCCGACAGAAGAAGCACTGTGTGAACAAGCACAAGTGATGTAATTATACTGGTTTTTGATTGTTGGCATAACTTCAGTCAACAACATTGTACCCACTTGAACTAAGTATATCTGCAGTAGCATGTCTAGTCACTGCTCCTTTCCCACCACAGTTGAGTTTCCATTCCTGGTCCCAGGTGCCTGCTCCCCAGATATTATCAGGTCCCCTCAGTCTGTTCCCAGATCACCATCTTGGAGCTGGAACAGACAAGTGTCCTGAGAGCCTAGGGGATTGGACGTATCTGTTTATCCCACACACTGGGCAGTGCAGGAGCCCTGTAACCAGCTCCCTTCATGCACGCTGCCCACAGCCATTGGACTTCAACCCTGACCTAGGGAAAATCTCTCTCTAAAGCTGAGATGAAAGTTCTGATTCCACTAGCCATTGAGGCCTTGGCTTCTGCTGCTGAGACTGATGACAAAGGGAACTTTAAATCTGCTCCTGCACAATGCCAGAGGGACCAGATTCTCAGGACAGCTGTCTGGGGATTCCAGCTGAGTAACAACAAGCCTGTGGCAGGAGGGGACGTGCCTAATTGCTGCTCCATTTCTGGCTCTGGAGAGTGAAATTCTTTCCGCTCCGCAGAGAGATCCCAGGGTGTCTCTAAGCTCAGCCAAAAATCTCCAAGTGGAAGTTGCTTCCAAGGATCTGGTGTTTATAGACTGTGAGCACCATTTGAGCTGAGCCTGAATCACCAAGTCCTGGGGAGAGGAATCAGAACGAGACTTCTCCCATCCTCATTGCAATGACACTGCTGGGCAAAGGAATTTCTGGCCAAACCAGCACCAGGAGCTGGCACAGTATGGCATCTGAGCCATGCCCTTTATCTGGCCACACCCCTGATACCAGCTACAGGGGGGCCTGGAGTAATAGGAGCCCTAAGAGAAGAACTCATGTTTACAAAAAGAAGAAGAGCCAGAAGGGAGAGAGTGTGAGTCAAGGGTGAGATTTCAAACTGCTCTGTGAGAAGAATTAGATCCTAGTTGTGAGATGTGTGACAGATCCAAGCAGCACAGAGCTCACACTACAGTTTCCATAGAGGAGGCTGCCCAGAGTAATGTGGTAGGAAACTTCCTAGCTGTTGTCGATTTCTCTGTAAGATGTCAGCACCTCTGACCTTCTTGCTCCTCTGTCGGAATTCATCTTTTCATAAAGTATTTGTTGGCCTTTCTCTGTATGCGCTGTACAGCCCAGAGTGAGAGCAGGGCACCACTGGGTGACACAGGAATCCTGATCTGTTGCAGGAACACCACTACAGTGTGCCCCTGAGAGTTAAACTGTAACCCAGGAGCCTCAAACCTTTTGGGTGGGGTTCTGGGAAAGGGCGTGTTTAAGTACAAGGGAGACTGAGGTGTCAGCACTGCACCCAGAAAGTCTAGGCAGTCAGACACTGGGTCCCCATTCTCAAGATGAGGTATTAGACAATAGGTCTTCACCCCAAGAGTGTGCTAGGAGATTAGAGTACAGGCTGGACTCTGTTCAGGCTCTGTAACTGTGAAATACCCCAGGGAGCCAGAGCAGCAGAGACTTAGACTCCCCTCACAGCTGTCCTATGGGGTGGCTCACTATCATCTGTGCCACCCACACACCAAGCAGAAAGGCAAGCTGAGAGTGCCAATATGCACAGCACGCAAATCACCTGAGCAGAGGAATGAACTCCCTGTCCCCGAGCTTAAAGAACACTGCCTATTCCCTCAAATCGGTACATGGTGCCATTGGGAGGAGGGATAGCTCAGTGGTTTGAGCATTGGTCTGCTAAAGCCAGGGTTGTGAGTTCAATGCTTGAGGGGGCCGTTTAGGGATCTGGGGCAAAAACTGGGGATTGGTCCGGCTTTGAGCAGCAGGTTGGACTAGATGACCTCCTGAGGTCCCTTCCAACCCTGATATTCTATGATGGGTGTTCTTGACAAAGGAGTTTCTGAGGAAACATTTGCTCACATAGGTACTAAAACTTTGGCAGCTCACTACGTTCTGAGATATTCCTAAACTGGTCTTTCGTGCCATTGAAAAGCTGATCTCAGGGGCAGTCCAATAGGACACATTTTTGGATGGTCAGAAGCCTAGATTTGTTTCAGAGAATCATAGGGTTAGCAGGGACCAAAAGGGTCATCCACGCTAATCCCCTACCAAGATGCAGGATTTGTTGTGTCTAAATCATCCACGACAGATGGCTATCCAGCCTCCTTTTGAAAACCTCCAGTGAAAAAGCTTCCACAACTCCCCGAGACACTGTTTCATTGTCCTACTGTTCTTACAGTTAGGAAGTTTTTCCTGAGATTTAATTTAAATCTGCTATAATTAATTCTAAAACAAAGTGTTATAAAAATCTGAAAATGATAAAAGCAGAGTATTTGGGGGTATGTCTTGGGAACCCCTTGACCAAATAACCCCAAAATAGCCTCACAAGCTCTATTTCAGACTCTTTTAAAGAGTACCATTTTTAGAAGGAAGATACATATCCACATGGGTATCAATGCACTTCCAAGTTCATAAGTAGGTCATTTTATGGAGGGTGGTAGCTCTATAGCCCCTTAATTAAACCATTCAACTTCCACCATAAAGTGTACCCCACCTTAGTCTTAACTTGTGTTTTGGGCAGTGGCAAATCAAATCCTCTGCACCTCCTCGCTCCCGCAAAAGAGTGGAAAACACCAAGCAGAAAAAAACTTTATATTTATTTAAAATGTTCAGTTTACAAAAAAATGAGGGCTTCAATCACTTAAGGAGTGATTACATAAGGTCAGAACAGAGAAAAAGTGCAAAATTTGCAGAAATCACTTTTTCAAGGCATTAAAATGGCTCCACTTTTCATGAACCAGTGAATTAAATAGATGGATTATGTAACGAATGAAACCATCACGTTCAGTAGCATCTCCCAGTCTGTCTGTCACCCTGGCTCATGTCTCTCCTTGTCACTTTCTTTCACTTTCATTCTCCCACTCTCTGAGCTCCTATCTGACAGTCTCTGACCCCTACATTCAGCTACACTCCTCAAGGATCACACAGGCCAGTGACAAACAAGTTGCACAATTCTTGAAGCAATGCGGTTGGTTTCTCCATTTCAGTAGCATCTTGGTCTTTATGCTTTAACAATTCAGAGGCCCCATCAAGCTTTATGGATCATACAAACAGATTGTATGGTAGAAGGCTTTCAGGAAGACAAGAGTTCTCCAGGGTCATAGAGATTAGGGTGTCTGAAGCTAAAGAAGTTGATTTCAGGGTCTTTAGAAGGGATGTTTTCCCCAAGTGTCAGGGACACAGTCTGAGCTGTGATTGTTCACTCTGAACCCAAAGCCAGGGATGGATTCTCTCCCCACTGAAGGAAGCTGGTGGGAAAGTGAAGATTGGGGCATCATTATCAGCATCCAGAAATGTCACCAGCCCCTGTTCATAGTCCAGACAAACCCGGATCCTCCTGGGGACCCAGCTCAGGGGCAGAGGAGTTTTAGGGGAGGTGAGAGCCTGGAACTCACCCCACCACTGCTCCACAGCCCAGATCCCCCACTCAGGGTTAAAGCAGATCAATCCCTTCCTCCTCACAGACTCTCTGGCAACCCCCACAGCCCAGATTATTTCACCTCCCACCTCCACCTCCCAGTAGTATCTCCCAGATGTGAATCCCTCACAGCCCAGCACGCACTCCAGGGTATCAAATCTCTTAGGATTGTTGGTCAATCTGTGCCACTTGTCTCCCCATCTGACACTTTTCTGATTCTCAGAGAGCAGGAGTTCAGGATGAGCCGTGTCTGGATCCAGAGTCACATTTACTGGGGAGAGAGGGAAGCAGAGTATTAGAGCCAGAGATCAGCCCTGAGGTGAGTGGCCTGACCACTCATTCCTATTAATTTAATATATATAATATGTATGGATATCTATGAAAATCCCAGGGTCAGAGTTAAGGGTGTTTGGATGATAGTCAGTGAGAATGTTTCTGTTCATTGCTGTGGGCATGAACTCAGAATTAAGGCTGGTGTTGGATTGTTTGTCTGACTTCAACTTGGGTGCATCTTAGTAACGTTTTTATTTTTAGGGCTGGTTGTGTCATGGTCAGCATTGTCTTAGCTACAAGTTCAAGAAAACATTTTCATGGGAATTTTCTCATAACTGAAAAATAATCTCCACCTTGAAATCTCACCCTGTCTGTGTGATCCTAGAGTATTCTCTTTTTTTTCCTCCAGTTCAACTGGCAGAGTATCTACAGGAGAAAAGATAAAATCAATGAGATTTTATGTTGTGATATTCACATGACTGTGTTTTAATTGTGGCAGAAAAGCAGACAGAGAGGGACAGAGACACACACAGGTCTTTAATACAAACGAGTCTGAAACCTTCCATTTTCTCTTTCATTCAGGCATCTCACAGCAATGGAATCAATATCCATTAAGTCTCTCAACCATCCTAGGAGGTACAATTTCTAAGAGATGTTTACTGTTCTCTCATCCTCCCCCTCCAAACCTTGGTTGATTTGTCTCATTCTCCTATTGCATTTTGTCATGACCTAGACCCAGATCCTGCAAAGACTTTAGCGTGACTATAATTTTATCTACTTTGGGCCCTTTGCCATTAATAGAATGTTAAGGGTTTGCAGTATCAGGGCCCTGAGCTATAAGCTCTTTGGGTCTGTTTGCTCAGCATCTGTACAGCATCTGTGGCCCTTGTTGTCCATTGACTGAAATACAAACAACAACAAAAACATTATATAGATTTGGAAATTAAGGCTGGAAGAGGTTTGGCTCAATGGGCCAGACTCATGCCCGCACTGGCAAAGGGATAGAAGGGGACAGTTTTTGATCTCCCTATTCATAGTATCATAGAATCATAGAATATCAGGGTTGGAAGGGACCTCAGGAGGTCATCTAGTCCAACCCCGTGCTCAAAGCAGGACCAATCCCCAACTAAATCATCCCAGCCAGGGCTTTGTCAAGCCTGACCTTAAAAACTTCTAAGGAAGGAGATTCCACCACCTCCCTAGGTAATGCATTCCAGTGTTTTACCACCCCCTAGTGAAAAAGCTTTTCCTAATATCCAACCTAAACCTCCCCCACTGCAACTTGAGACCATTCCTCCTCGTTCTGTCATCTGCTACCACTGAGGACAGTCTAGATCCATCCTCTTTGGAACCCCCTTTCAGGTAGTTGAAAGCAGCTATCAAATCCCCCCTCATTCTTCTCTTCCGCAGACTAAACAATCCCAGTTCCCTCAGCCTCTCCTCATAAGTCATGTGTTCCAGTCCCCAATTCATTTTTGTTGCCCTCTGCTGGACGATTTCCAATTTTTCCACATCCTTCTTGTAGTGTGGGGCCCAAAACTGGACACAGTACTCCAGATGAGGACTCACCAATGTCGAATAGACGGATATGATCACATCCCTCAATCTGCTGGTAATGCCCCTATTCAATGGTTACAGAGGCCAGTACAGGCCTGGCACATGATAGAGAAGTCCTGAGGTCCTGGCACAGTTGCACCCTTGTGCCACTGGCCTCTTGTGATATTTCCCAGGTGTACCCAGGGTTGTGAGCACTTCACTGCCACGTGCCTTACCATGAGAAGCCATATCTGCGTCTGCCTTGGGCCAGCTCCCAACTCCATTGGCCATAGGCAACACAAGCACTGATCTCTGGGCCTCGCAGGCCCTGCTCTCTCACTTCACGTTAGTGATTGGCTCATTCCAACCCTCAAACCCTGCAAGCATCTCCCCGTAGTGTCCATCCCCTGGTTCACTGGACACTCGTAGTGTTCACAGATTCGCTGCTTCTAAAGAAACAGTGCACACCAGTTTAGCAGTTACACTTCAGGTCACTGTGCTGCTTGACCCATGGCACTTAGCTATTTTTATACTGAAAACAAGCACCGTATACTTTTATTTAACAAAGAATCAAGATTCAAGTCATAGCGAGTAGTATTGGAAACAAATGGTTACAATTAAAATACGGCTGTCAAATGACTAAAAAGCATTAATCGTGATTAATCATGAGATTTTAAAAAGTGGTGATTAATCGCAGTTTTAATTGCACTGTTAAACCATAATTGAATACCATTTATTTAAATAGTTTTGCTCTTTGGGGGAAGAGTGTGTGTGTGCGAGTGTGTGTGTGTGCGTGCATGAGCGAGCTGGGGAAGCGTTGTCTCTTTAAGCAGAGCACTCAGAAGCCTGAGCACTTTTTCAGCCAACAGCAGCTCCTGTCGACTGCACTCATTCCTGAGCTGGCAGCAGCAGCAAACAGGCTCCCCCTGTTCCCCAACCTCAGCTCAGCAGCAACCAGGTACATGGGTGCGGGCAGGGGGAACCCCAACAGCAGCCCCCTCACCCCTTCCACTCTGTGAAGAGGAGTGAAGCTAGGTTCCTAGTCTGGAGTAGCTTGGTCCGGGGTGGCTCCATGGGTGGGAGGGAGGAGCAGCAGTGGAGAAGGGTGATGGGGGGAGGGGCATCCCCACCCTGGAGGCATGCAGCAGCACCCCCTGAGCACGGCACCCTAGTATGCAATTAATGCACATTAAAAAAAGTGTTGAGTTCTTTTGAGTTAATCACATGCATTAACTGTTATTAATTGGCAGCCCTAATTATTATTTTTATTACAATAATTGCACTGTACAATTTGAAATCTACAAGTCGAAGCATGAAGGGGCATACAAATATTTAACATATCTGGCACAAAAATACCTCGCAATGCCCTCTACAACAGTGCCATGGAAATGCCTGTTCTCACTTTCAGGTGACATTATAAATAAGAAGTGGGCAGCATTATCTCCTGTAAATGTAAATGAACTTGTGTGTTTTAGCGATTGGCTGAACAAGAAGTAGGACTTAGTGGACTTGTAGGCTCTAAAGTTTTACATTGTTCTGTTTTTGATTGCAGTTATGTAACAAAATATTCTACATTTATAAGTTGCATTTTGACAATAAAGAGATTGCACTCCAGTAATTGAAAGGAATTGAAAAATACTATTTCTTTTGTTTATCTTTGTTACAGTGCAAATATTTGTAATAAAAATAATATAAAGTGAGCACTGTACACTTTGAATTCTGTGTTGTCATTTAAATCAATATATTTTAAAACATAGAAAACATCCAATTTATGATAAATTTAAATTGGTATTCTATTATTGTTTAACAGTGCAATTAAAACTGCGATTAATTGTGATTTTTAATTAATTTTTTTAATTTAATTTGTTTTGCATTAATTGTTTGAGTTAACTACAATTGAGAGCCCTAATTTAAAACAAAATCATAACACACACTCTACAGCCCAGACTCAATTAACAAGGTACTCTCCTATTTAATTAAGTATTGCTCACCCAAAAATCCTTGCAGCAATTTACAGCCAGGTTGACTGTGACCCTTCATTCCTGAGGCAAACATGCTGCCAGTCTGCTTCCACCCACAGATATATCAGGACAATCCATTGTCCTTGTTTCTAAAAAAGACACTCTCCTACTGATTGTTTTTTCCTGTATTTTCCTTTCTTGTAGATTTCAAAATCTCTTAAACAGTATCTGGCTCACTATGCAAATAGGCCTATAGTGTGAGCACACAATATAGAATACCCAAATATCCGGATAGAGATGTGTGTCTGTTACTCCCACAGTGGAAGGAACACTTCCGATGTAGGTCACGCCCAGATATATCCCAACAATTCATTGTCTTTACTTGTAAACAGGACCCCTACCTGCTCTTTATTCCTTTCTGTAAAATTTTGCTCTTGAAGATTTCTTTTGATGAGCATTTGGCAGATTAGGCGCACAGGCTCCATTGTGAAACATACAATACCCAAAGCACCCATGACCAGACAGAGAAATAAGTATCTGTAACATCTTGTTTGAAAGGAATATTCTTGAGCTAAATCACCTCCTAGTGACCCACCCTAATCCCAAATCTTTAAGAACACAATTTTCAGACGAGACATATAACTACTTAAACAGAGTCTGTACATATATTTTGCAATGATTATGGCAACCAATGGGCTCTTGGTAGAGACCTCACATGCCACCCTTCAGTTAACTACAATTCCTATATCTGACCCAGAGGATCTCTGCAAAACCCTCTGCACCCCCTGTGCCCTCTGCCTGTTGGCACCAAGAGGTCCCTGGTTTACACCCCTATCCAGCTTTGCAAGGGTGCAGAGTATGAGAGACACATCTTTAACCAGAAAGAAAAGGAAAACTTGTGGCACCTTAGAGACTAACAAATTTATTTGAGCATAAGCTTTCGTGAGCTGTAGCTGTAGCTCACGAAAGCTTATGCTCAAATAAATTTGTTAATCTCTAAGGTGCCACAAGTTCTCCTTTTCTTTTTGCGAATACAGACTAACACGGCTGCTACTCTGAAACCTGTCATCTTTAACCAGATCATCCACCATCTAAGTGCCAACTCTGACCAAGGCTGTAGGCATTAGCTAAGCACTGATAAACTCATAGCTGGAAACAAACCAGCTCAAATGTACATTAGTTTTGTTCAAAATACATATTAGTCTTATATGAATGTATTTAATACTCAGACTATGAAATGCTTGTAAATTGCAGCATGTATTAATCTCCCTTGTAATGCTTATATTCCAGGCTATAATGAAATATGTCAGTTTTGCTTTATAACTTTGAAAATGTTTGCTCTGAACTTGTAAACCCAAGCATGGGAACTTCCTCCCTCCCCTCCCCCCTTCCCCTTTAAGGAGACCTATCAAGATTAAATTTGACATTAAGAAACATCACAATACAAAGGATTGGTGAATGGTTCTATCACACCTTGGAAATGTCCCATGCAAGGAAGATCTTCTCATGGACTGGTAAGCCAAATGTAAAAGAAAAAACAGGATCACAAGAAAATTTGTCATCTCTTTGCTCTTTGAACTCTCACAGGCCAGAGACATTAAATGAAGGCAGAGATCGCCAGGGGCTACCCCTGCATCTGTCCTAAAAGACATTTTGAATTGACAGATTATTACATCTCTGTCATCTTTAGGAATCTTAGCTGGTAATTCATTTGTGTGTATGTTTGCTTGATTTAACCTGTAAATAACTCTCGTATTTATTTTTTGTAGTTAATAAACCTTTAGACAGTTTATTTTAGGATTGGCTACAGGAATTGTCTTTGGTGTAAGATCAAGGGTACCAGTTGATCTGGGGTAAGTGACTGATCTCTTGGGACTAGAAGCAACCTGAATATATTGTGATTTTTAGTGTAAAGCCTTGTCTACACTACACAATTTTGTCAGCAAAAGTCAGGTTTCATTGACAAAACAGTGGAGGTGTACACACTGCAATGTGCCTTCTGCCAAAAAAACTCTCCTGCTTTGCCGACAAAATAAAACCACCTCGACAAGAGGCATAGAGCTTTTTGCAACAAAGTTATATCAACAAAGTGTTAGTGTAGACACCACGCTTGGTTAAGTTGCTGGAAATGGCCTCTAGGAGGTGTCCCAAAATGCCCATCCTGACTGATCTGGTCAGCAGTTTGAACTCCGCTGCCCTGTACCCAGGTACACACCCTTTAAAGGCCAGGGAATTTTTGAAACTCCACTTCCTGTTTCCTCAGCATGGAGAGCTCACATATCATCTCCCCAGCTGACTATGCTGGCTCCACGCAGCAAACATTCTCCCACTTGGAGTACCCCAGAGTTGTTGGATCCGCTGGTACTATGGGGAGAGGAGGATGTGCAGTCCCAGCTGCACTCCAGCTGTAGGAACTTCGATACCTATGGGCAGATTTCTCATGGCTTACTGGAAAAGGGGTACGAACAGGACACTCATCAGTGCTGAGTGAAGATAAAGGAGCTGAGGCAGGTGTACCAGAAGGCAAGGAAGGCAAACTGTTGCTCTGGTGCTACACCAAAGACCTACTGCTTCTATAAGGAGCTGGCCGCCATCCTTGGCAGTGATCCCATCTCTACCGCCAAGAGCCTCGTGGATACTTTAGCGGGGTTGCAGGCAGCGGACAGTAGACTCAACCCCAAGGATAAAGTTGTGGACGAGGAGTTTGAATTGGAAGACAATGTGGAGCACATGGCAGGGTCGTCCAGTGGCGCAGCGAGTCAGGACCTCTTTTCCACTCAGGAGGGGTCTAGCCAGTCACAGCAGTCTGGCTCTGGCATGCATGATACAGGAGAGGAGAGTTTTGGTAAGTGATCTTTTTGAGTTGATACTGCTCGGTTATATGAGGTAGAGCTGTCCTTTGCTCTGTATAGTCTAGAAGTGGGTGAAGGGATAGAAATGTACAAGACTAGCTATGTTTACATGTGCTCCACTTTCCCCTGTACAGCTAAGCAGTGCAGCAGGACTATGTTTATGCACATCGAGATTTCATGGGAATCCTCCACAGAGATCTCTAGGAACTTTCTTGGAGGTACTTGCCAATCCTCTGCCCAAGGCTCCTTAGCAGAGCTGCTTTATTCCTTCCTCCATTGTAGGAAACTTTCCCATGCCAATCGGCAATCACTTGTGCAGGGACCAAAGCAGCACACAGGTGAGCAGCATAGGGACCCAGTCTGAAGCTGCATGCATGCAGGAGATGCTCCCTTGCATCCTTCCTTACCCTCAGGAATGACATATCAGTTTCAATGACCCCTGCCTGTGGAAAATGGTGGCAGAATTTACAATATTCTTCCTAGTCAGCTGCAGTGATCCTCTAAAAAGTCACCTAGACCCTTTGCCCCATCTTGAGCACCCCTCCTCTGGCCAAACTCACCATGATTGGGGCGCTCACCGAGATGTGTGCTTGCCTGAGGATAGTGAGAAAGTGATTTATATGTAAAAAGTGGTGGATTTTACTATAATGATTCAATGCTATGTGTGAACTAACAATCATGCTTCTGTTTATTGTTTGTTGTGCTCCTGAAGATGTGGCCTTCAAGGGAACCCCCTACACACCAGCGGAGTGCCTCCCCCAGACAAGGACGCAAAACCATAAAGAAGTACCCCTTTCTATTGATATACTCTGTCACAAGTTGGTCCAGTGCCAAAATTGGAATGTGTGTGCCATCTATTACCCCACCATAGTTAGGGAATCCCATTGCCGCAAAGCCATTCACTATTTCACTCGCATTGCCTACAGTCACAGTCCTTTGAACCAGGATGTGATTAATGGCCCTGCACACTTGCTTTAACGCAGCCCCAGTGGTGGACTTCCCGAGTCCAAACTGATTCGTGACTGACCGGTAGCAGTCTGGAGTTGCCAGATTCCACACAGGAATAGCCATGCGCTTCTCCACCGAGATGGCAACTCTCATTTTGGTGTCTTTGCACTGCAGTACTGGGGTGAGCTCTACACACAATTCCATGAAGGTGGCTTTCCACATCCGAAAGTTCTGCAGCCACTGCTCATTATCCCAGACCTGCATAATGATGCAACCCCACCACTCTGTGTTTGTTTCCCGAGCTCAAATGTGATGGTCCACCATATGCAGCTATTCCGTGAATGCCAAAAGTAATCTGGTGTTGTTTCCTTCCATGGCTCACAGCAGGTCAAGCAATTCTGATTCCTGTTCAGATTGGGAGTTCATGATATACTGCATGACCATCTGTGATATGTCCATAACAGTGACCACAACAATACACAGCAGGGCAGGATCCATCTTTTCCGACAGAGATGGCAGGCACACAGTAAACAGGGGCCATTAAAAAGTGCAGCGAAACACAGCCGGAATCCCATGGAATGATGGGAAGAAATAAACCACATCATGGAATGTTGATCCTGCACCAACGATGCACTGTGATCCACTCCACCTTCCCACAACATCTAGCTGCAGAAAGTGGCGAGTAGCACAGTGGGAGAGCTACCCACAGTGCACTGCTCCCACTGTCGATGATAGAGCACCAAGTGCGGACACGCTCCACTGACAGAAAGAGCATTGTGTGAACATGCAGAAGCAATGTAATTATACCAGTTTTTGATTGTTGGCATAAATTGGTTGACAAAACTGTGTAGTGTAGACAAACCCTAAATGACCATTTATCCCTAAATCCAACATACTCTCTTCTCCATAATCCAAATAATTAATGAAAATATTGATTAGTACCACACCCAGTTCTGATCCCTGTGGTACCCCACTTAGACAAACCCTTACAGTTTGGCAGTGAATCACTGATAACTACTATTTGATGATGGATTTCAAACCAGGTTTGCGCCCATTTTATAGTAATTTCATCTAGATCCCATTTCCCTAGTTTGCTTATGAGAACGTAATGTGGGACTGTGTCAAAAAGCTGACTAAAAGCATGATACAACATATCTAAAGCTTTCCCCCAGCCCCTGGACCAGTAACACTGTTATAGCCCATACAGCCAGCTTTAGCAATGTGGCATATGGGATCTGTGACACCACACACCAGTCAAGACACTCATTATTTAACTAGTATTGTTCCATAGCAGAGTCCTTGTACATCTCATTCACAGTCTCCGTGCCTGTGCTTGACCCAGATAAGGATGTGTACAGCCAATTGGCTGTTGTCCATCCCTTAAGGCATTTCATAAGAACATAAGAGCAGCCATACTGGATCAGACCAAAGGTCCATCTAGCCCAGTATCCTTTCTTCCGATAGTGGCTAATGGCAGGTGCCTCAGAGAGAATGAACAGGACAGGCAATCATCAAGTGATCCATCCCCTGTCGCCCATTCCCAGCTTCTGGCAAATAGAGACTAGGGACACCATCTCTGTCCATCCTGGCAACATCTCAAAGACACCATCTATAAGGAACACATCAACATTCTTCCTTTGGTGGGCAATCACACAGAAAGCCAAACCTGGAAGATCCCACAGATGGCCTGTTGCTCAGAAAAGGGCCATCACTATATTTGTAGATGGGATGTGTTTGAGGTGGATACTGTCCTGTGGGGACTTCAGGGAGAGGATCAACTATAGAACCTATCACATCTTTGTGCCAGGTCAGATTGATCAAATGGAAGACATGGATGGAGAGGGTGATCTATGATGGAAATGGCCAGTATTGTGTAGTAACGAGCCATCAAAGGTATCTCAATTGGAGCGTCAGGTCACAGAGCCAAATTTCTGTTTTACCCAAAAACAACATACCTTAATAGGGCACATAGTGATTTCTCCTGTCCCTGCATTTGAAAGCACCACTATTATTATATCTGACCCAAGCTATCAAGACCTAATTGTCCAAAGCACACCAACATTTCTTGTTTATATTCCCCCACTGAATTTACCCTTGAAACATTTAGTGGATCAAAAAGACACACACCTCATACAAATTATCAATAATGTCAATGAGGCTGAGCAATCTTTTACCCACTTGATTAATAGAGGTGATGAAGTCCTAGAAGCACCATTACGAACAAAAATTGAGTTAAAAGGATGGGTTACCATCCCAGGCATTGCAATAGGATTATATTCATTGTATTCGGGTGCATGCAGTGTAAAATCAGGAGATTAAGTACAAAGGGTCAAGTGACCCAACCACAACCTAAGGGGATTAAAGAGGATGAATCTAGTCAAAGTGTAAGCATGGGACCTACAACAGGGACATATCTGGTACCGGATCATCCATATGCTGCATTTATAACTACATAGCCAGAATCAATCCTTCAGGTCCTTTAACCTCAGTAAGAGGAGACTGAGACTGGCACCAGAACCTCCCCCTCAGGTAATCAACCATCTACATCATAATATATGTGACAGGGTTCATTTGCAATCACCCCATCAAAAGGGGGACTTATAGCCCACAGCTAGCTTCAGCATTTTATTTTTACTTTGCAGTAATGCAGGGAACCTACAGGCCTGTATCCTGTAAGATATTGGCTTAAGCAGTTAAGTTAGCGTGAGACTTTGAGGCCTATAACCTTACCACTAGATTCCCAAGGATGAGAGTATGTGAGTAAATGAGCATTTGTGTGAGGAATCATACAATATTTCATCTTAACTCTGTATTTTGCTGTCTTTGTATGTGGTATAGATCTCTTTTGACTTTACTAATTGTGCTAATAGAAGTAGTTAAAGCTTTGCTTTGCCCTCAGTGTGAGTGTCTCCATTGTGCACACTGGGGTTCCCAATCAGACTTAATAACCTTAATTCTGTTGTGCCTGATTCTGGGACTAGAATCCTACTGCAATCCTCCAGCTCTTTAAATTAGAATTAATAGGAAATATAAGCAGTTACCATTAAAGAACTGGGCTACACTGTCAAAGAACGAAACGAGTTTGGTTTGGCATAGTTTGTTCTTGACAAATCCATGCTGACTATTCCTTATAACTTATTATTCGCTAGGTGTTTACAAATTAATTCCTAGTATATGTCTACTTTCCAATATGTATTAAATAGCTACATAATCTAATTATGAACCATTTGGACAGAGCCCATCTCTTTCCATATGCTCAAAGACTCATCCTGATTTCCTCTCCTTGATCTCATCTCAGTACCTTTGACTTTCCTCAGTGTCTCCATTAGAGCAATAGTTTTCTGGGAGAAATCACTCAGGCTCTTTTCCAATTCAGGAGAAATCTCCACTGGCTGCTGGAACTTCCCCTTCTCACACCTGGAGAAAAACAATCTCTTGTTATATTTCATTTAGTAACTTATTATAATTTTGGCTTGTAAAAGCTGCTGCTCTAATGGGCCTGGCATTAAAATTCCTCTACTTCTGCCAGCCACAGAGCAGGTGCAGAATAGACCATGGCAGTGCAACCTTCTCCCCAAAAGTCCTATGAATGTTGTCCAATTCTGGCCTGGAGACACCAGCTTTAGGGTTAAAAGGAGAGTTAAATCTCCATGGCCAATTCACTCCTTGGCATCCAATCTGGTAGGCATAGTATTGTAGACATCTGTCAAGTGGAAACTAGATGGACACACCAACTCCCCCCACCCTATCTCATGGCACTCGACAGGTCTCCACAGGGGCCTTCAGGTAGGAAAGACCCTTGATCACTGCTGACCTGGGTAGGATTGTTGCCAATGCTCTAGAGGTGAAAGGCCCAGATTCCACCCCAGAATCCAGAGATAGCCAGTCCTCCAGAGAGGTGACATCTCTAGGAAATATTTTAGGTTAATAATCTTTTCCATAGAGTGGAGAATGACAGATTCATCTATAACATTATGAGAACCTCAGGATTAAATTAATCAGAGCGATTTGTATCCAAAATGTGACCTGCCCCACACATTTTGCACTGGAGCCCTGCCAAGATGAGGTTTTAACATAGTCTCCCAGCACCTTTCCAGCATTGTGAAGTGTGAAGGGAAGTGAGAAGGAGCCACAGTACCTGCTCAAGATGCTTCTGACGTCCTAGAGGGGAGAGAACAAGAAAAAGAATCTTAGATCCACATGGCAGATGCTGGGGATCCCAGGAATAGGATTTTGTACACATGGGAAAAGGAAACCCTGCCCTGGCCTCAGAGCCATTCATTGGCTGAGCTAATGGGGCTTTTCCATCTCTTATATCTGAATCTGTAACTCTTCAAAGACCAATAAATACTGACATTTCTGCACTGCATGCACTGAGTTATACTGAGATCTCTAATTGCTGGACTCTAGTTCCCATGATTCAAGAGCTGTCCTGTCCCAGTATTGGGATCTGAGATATATTTAACTCAGTCTCACCTGCAGGAATTCACTCCCTTGCTTCTGACACTTCCCCTCCATTTCAATGATCAACTCACTGAGCCGGGAAATCTCCTCAGAGCATTTGGTGATACTTTCATTCTGTATCTTTACAACCTCCTTGTCCAGCTTTTCTAGCTGGGCCAGCAGGAGTCGCTCTTGTTCCTCCAGGAACTGCCACAGTTGCTGAAATTCAGACACAATCTTCTGCCTCTTGGTTTGTGTTTGTTTCTGTTAAAAAAAAAAAAAGGCAGGGCAGGTACATGGAGAGTCTGGTGTCCTGGGTGTGCAGGAGAAAGACTTTCTTTGCAATCTCTAAGACTTCTGACATTTGACTATATCCTATGGTTACTAGGCAGAGGATTTTCTAACACCTTCCCATTTGACCCCAATCTTTTTTAAAGGGTCATTTCTCTGTTTGGCAAGGACAGGATATTGAGCTATCATTGTTTTCTGAGTATCCAGATCCAGGGCAGTAGGAGGCAGGACTCAGCACTGTAGCTGGGCAAAATTTTTCACACTAAAAATTTTTGAGGTCAAATGTAGATTTGGTGACACAAACATTCTTGGATTATGCCAATTTCACCAAATGTTTTGATGAAAAAAATCAGAACATTTCATTTCCACATTTTCAGAAGAAAGTGAAATCTCCTTGTTTTTAATATAATTAAACAATTTTTTTAAAAATGCATATAATCAAAAAAAGCATTTGGATTTTGTTGAAATGAAACATTTCATTGACACAAAATGACAACAAATCAGCCTTTTTGATTTACTGAAAATTTTTTTAAAAAATGTATTTGGTATCCCCCAAAGTGATACTTTTCCTTAAATGTCCAGTGAATGAAAAGATTTGTTGTTCAAACAACTGTATTGAGAACTACATTGACAGAGATGATGGGGAGAAAAAAAAGAGCCAAACAAATTATTCAACAAAGAACTGCAGGCTCAGACAGACAGCACTGAATTGGGCACATTCAGTTCACCTTGGGAAGCTTTTCAGCCAAGGCACAAAGGCTAGTAATTCACTCATTCATTGAAATAAATTTTCCATTCTGAAGAGGAAGATGATGGCCTTCTCTAGGGAGAGTTTTCAGGTCCTCTGTCTAAATGTGTGTGCGCCCACCCACACATAGTATCCTGTGATCATGGAACAACACACAAAATCCCACATCCACCAGAACCATGGAGACCTCCCAGACCATGTCCCTGCAGGTTAATAACAATGGGAACCTACCAGATATTCCTGGATTCTCTTCTTTCCAATCACATTCAGTCTCAGGAGCTTTTCTCTCTCTTTCCTCAGAGTCTTCAAATGGGTCTGAAATTTCTTCTGAAGAAACAGAAATGTTTTGGTTGGTTTGATTTTATGGGTGAGAGTGGGGTGATCTTTCCCCGCCAAACAAATATAAATGAATAAATAAACAATACAACACTCTACTGATGATTGGAGAACCTAGTAGATTTGTGATATCAGAGATACCAAGGAAATGAAACCTCCTTAATAGACCATGGGAGTAGCTTATATTTGTACTTTTGGGAATTATTTGGCCCAGTTTCTCTATTGAATTAAACCTGCATGAAACTGGGGTCACATCCTTGGATTTTTCTTTCACCATGTGAAATAACCTATTTTTTGAGTATTCACTAACAAAGTGATATGAATCCCAGAAGCTACCAGAGCCAGAAATATGGGCTGGATTCCCAAATCCCATTCAGCTTCAGTCCTGAACCCCTGGGGATGGCACTGACTCGACAGAACTGGTCTAAGGGCAAGTGCAAACCCCATTAGAGGTGCTGATTTGTGTTAAGAACGGTTGAGTTTTGCCTTAGTGCTGTCCTGAACCCTTTTGGTAGGAATGCCCTCTGGGTAGCTACCCCTTAGTTCCTAGCAAAGAGCCTAGAAACAGCAGATTGTCGGATATTTGAAAAGGCTGCATTGTGGGACTAATGGAACCACTTTGGCTGGTACTTGCCCACATACACAATAGAACAGACTGACACAGGTCAGCACTGCCCAGGGGTTAGTTTTACTGCAATCCAGTCTAATCCTGTCATAACCATACAGCTAAGGGTAGCCTAGAATTCCTCCTTACCTGTAAGGGGTTAAGAAGCTCAAATAACCTGGTTGGCACCTGGCCAAAAGGACCAATGGGGAAAGAAGATACTTTCAAATCTTGGGGAGAGGGGAAGGCTTTGTTTTGTGTGTTCTCTTGGGAAGCAGAGAAGCATCAGGTCAGAAAACTCCTTCTCCTATAAACCATGCTGTACAAGTCTCTGATATTACAAAAAGAGTAAGTAAATAAGGCAAGGTGCGTTAGATTACCTTTCGTTTTCAACTTGTGAATTTTCTCTTTGCTAGAGGGAGGTTTATTCCTGTTTTTGTGCAACTTTGACACTAAGCCTAGAGGAAGTTCTGCTGTATTTTTGAATCTTTTGTTATCCTGTAAAGTTATTTTCCATCCTGATTTTACAGAAGTGATTTTTACCTTCTTTTTTAAATAAAATCCTTCTTTTAAGAACCTGACTGATTTCTCTATTGTCCTAAGACCCAGGGGTCCAATTGGTTAGGATGTTATTCTCAAGCCTCCCCAGGAAAGGGGGTGTAAGGACTTGGGAGGATATTTTGGGGGAATAGGAACTCCAAGTGGTCCTTTCCCTGATTCTTTGTTAAATCACTTGGTGGTGGCAGCGTATCCTCCAAGGGCAAAAAATTTGTGCCTTGCGGAAGTATTAACCTAAGCTGGTAGAAATACGCTTAGGGGGTCTTTCATGCGGGTCCCCACATCTGTACCCCAGAGTTCAGAGTGGGGAGGGAACCCTGACAAATCCCAATGGTATTTGGCATGGACCCATGCTGTCTGAAGTCCTCAAAGCGCTTGGGGTCCACACAGTGTTTAGCTCAGTGACTTTGTCTAGTGCAGGCTGGCATCTGAGTTTAACCCCTCCAAATCGCAGTGAGAAACCCCATCTCCCTGCTGGGCCTGGGACCCTTACAAAGGAGTCTTTCCCACCTAATGGCCACACTTCATCATTGCATAGTGCTGCTGGGGAGGCAGCATGGACTAGTGGTTAGTGCCCTGGCCTGAGGCAGGAGTGCGTTTTACTCCCAGCTCTGTCTCTGAGCTGCCAGGTGAGTTTGGGTAAGTCATGTCCCCGTCTCAGCCTCTGTTTCCCCTCCCACCCATTGTCTGTTTTGTCTAGTTAGATTGTAAACCGTTCAGAGCAGCAATTGTCCCTCACTGTGTTTTGTGCTGGGCACAGCATAATGAAGGTCAGATCTCACTTGAGGTCTGTAGGGGCTACTGGAATGAAAATAATAATAAAAATAAATATTGTGATATAAATCAGTAATAACAACAGCTTGTAACATCCCCTTCTCCAGTTTGAAGGCAGCACTCACACATAGACTGTCCTGCAGCTCTTGAGACTTAAGCCTCACTGGTCATTTAACAGCTTCAGATGAGTTGAGAGATCCCTTATCTCACCAGGTTTCAGAGTAGCAGCCGTGTTAGTCTGTATTCGCAAAAAAGAAAAGGAGTACTTGTGGCACCTTAGAGACTAACAAATTTATTTGAGCATAAGCTTTCGTGAGCAACAGCTCACTTCACCGAATGCATCCGATGAAGTGAGCTGGGGCTCACAAAAGCTTACGCTCAAATAAATTTGTTAGTCTCAAGGTGCCACAAGTCCTCCTTTTCTTTTTTGCTTATCTCACCAGTTATCTTTAATGCCTTCATTTTTGCCTTTTTCCACATTCCCCTAAGCATTTCCTTTTATATCATTTTTCATACAGTGAATGCTGCAGTACATCAGCAGCTGTAAGAGGGAGCAATCAAATAAAACCAGCAAGTTATGATTAAATTAACCTGTAATTAAAATTCAGTTAGAATGATTTACATGAGGCAATGATTCCCTACCTTGTACTCCTGGGCAGCCTCCTCTATGAGAACCACAGTGTGAGCTCTGTGAGCCTGGGATCTGTCACACAGCACACAGATGGGGTTTTTTTCCTCTTCACAGAACAGTTTGAGAGGCTCCTGGTGTTCCCCACACACCCCATCCCCTCCCGCTCCTTTTGCTTTGTGTAAATTCAGCTGTTTGACTATTTCTAGCACATTTGCCAGCTGCCTGTTCAGCTTGAGGTTTCTCTGTTGCACAGTTTCTCTGCACTGAGGGCAGGAGAAGTCTGTGTCAGATCCCTGCCAGCACTGGGTGACACAGGCTCGGCAGAAATTGTCCCCACACTCCAGAGTGACAGGTTCTGTGAGATACTCCAGACAGATGGGACAAGTCACTTCTTCCTGGAGACTTTCTATGGGGTTGTCTGCAGTCATGGCTCCCTCTGGGCAGTGTAACCGGGTAAGTTTCATTTTCCTGAGCTCAGAGACTCACCCCGCCTACAGCAGCAACTGGGCGTTTCTCTTTCTGTCACTGATTTTTCCTGTTTGCTGAGCTGGACGGAGCCAGTTGATGATATTACAGCCCAGGAGGCCTTTGTGGAAAATGTGCCAATAAAGCTCTGACTGTCCCTTTACTAAAACTCAGTGAGGGTTTTTTTGGTTGGCTAACTCCCAGTGCCCAAAGAAAGGGGAAGGGTCAATGGGAAATCAGGACTCTGAGACTGACAGTCCCCAGGGGAAATGGGGAGAGGCCAATGCTCCAGGTCAGCCTGACTGACAGGGCGGGCAGGCTAATCAGGGAGTCAGGAGGGTCCCCTCCTGCCTGTGAGCTGGATTTGCCTGGGTCAGGCAGCGTGGGGCTGAGCTAAGGAGAAAGCAGGGCCCGAGCCGAGCTGGGGAGCAGAGCCGTGCCAGCCAGAAGGGCCAGAAAAGCAGTGCAGGAAGCAGGTTGGTGCTGGGAGCAGAGTCACAGAAGCAGCCCACAGAGCAGACCTGTGCTGGGGTGGGGAGCTGCAGCAACAGAGCCGGGGGGCCCAGAGAAGCAGCCCAGGGATCTGGAGGCAGAGCAGCAGCAGTGTTGAGGGAGAGTGGAGCTGGAGCTGGAGCTGAAGCTGGGGCTAGAGCAGTGCGGAGCCGGCTGCGGTGAGCAGCTGGTGAGAGCCAGGGGGACCCTGGGCAGTGGGCCCAGTGCAGGGAGACACCTGCAGCCAAGAGACCTTGCAGGCCAGACTTGGAGGTGGATCATAACCCCGACGGGGCGGGGCTGACACTGGGAAGAAGGATCCTGGAGCCTGAGAGCATGTGGCCACTGCCAGAGCAAGTGTCTGACCCCCCGCATCCCTACAGCACAGCTAGGGCCTGGGCAGAGCCCTGGGACTTGTGAAGAATAGACTGAACTGCCCTTACCTTCCAGAGATGCTCGTTGTGATGTCCCCGTGCCACAGAGCGGGGTGACGTGTTTTCCTTTACCTTTTCCATTTTTTCCTTATTTTTTAAAATTGATTGCTGTTTAATAAATTGTATTTGTTTTGAACTGTATGTAATGATCAGTGAGTCAGGGAAGCATCCAGTGCAGAGAGAGTACCCTGGAGTGGGGACACTTTAGCCCCTGCCCTAAGTGACCACAACAAGGTTGGGGTTTGAGTCCCCCAGGAATCCTGGGCCCAGCTTTGTTAGGGTTACAAGGACTCTGCCAGACAGAAGAATGGAAGGGGAGTCCTCTAGGTCAGTCAGGGTTCTGGGTAAAGGGAGTGGGAGTGAGGACTCAGATCCTTTCGCTAGCCCACTTCACCAGGTTAGTGTATAAGCTAGGAAAGTTCCCCACAATAGCGGGACCATTCCTCTGCTTACATCTGCAAGACCCTGAGCTGATGTGGTCACTAGGGCTTCACACAAGCGTTAGTGCCCAGCCAGGATGCTGAGCTTGCAGGACCAGGGTTTGTTTGTCTAAGGTAGGGGTGGCCAACCTGAGCCTGAGAAGGAGCCAGAATTTACCAAAGTACATTGCCAAAGAGCCACAGTAATATGTCAGCAGCCCCCTATCAGCTCCTCCCACCCACCGTCAGCCATGCCAATCAGCGCCTCCCCCTTCCTCCCCGCATCTCCCGATCAGCTGTTTTATAGCATGCAGGAGGCTTGGGGAAGGAGCCGAAGGCACGGCAGGCTCTGGGGGAGGGGGAGGGGCAAGGAAGGGGTGGAGTGGGGGCAAGGCCTGAGGCAGAGCCAGGGATTGAGCAGTGAGCACCCCCCAGCACATTGGAAAGTTGGCATCTGTAGCTCCAGCCCTGGAGTCGGTGCCTATACAAGGAGCCGCATATTTACTTCTGAAGAGCCACATGTGGCTCCGGAGCCACAGGTTAGCCACCCCTGGTCTAAGGAGTAATACTAAAGTCACAAGCTAAAAATTGGGTTAAGCTGGAAGGCCTGATTCTCATTTACACTAAGGCTTCTCTGGCAGTGTGCAGGGGCCTTAATGCCAGCAGGGTAGCCAACTTTCATGTTTTCATCATGTGGTTCATGATATTTCATGTGTTTCCTAAAGCCTCAGCTCCTGGAATCAAGTGATGAGGTGAGACTCCTGTCTTTCATTTTCTAAACAAAAATTTCTAGACCTTGTGGCTGCAGAGAAAAACTTGAAAATATGGCCCACATGCAGCCTAAAAGTCTGAGAAATGCGAGAGAAAATAAAAAGAACCCAACATTTATTATGAACTAGTATTTTGTTTTTTAAATTTCATTATTTTAGGGTAATTTCATCATTTTGGGGGGGCCTGACTCCTGATTTTTAAATGATTGACAATAGTGTGCCACTGAGAATTGAGACCTTATATCTCTATCAGATACCCATGGAGAGCCCCCTAAAGGAGTGCCATCATTTGTCTAAAACAGCACAGGCAATAGAAAGGGAAATAGAGACGGCAAGCCGTAGGAATGCACTTGGAGCTGGGCTGTGGCTCCAAGCAACAAATGAGCACAGCCCCCCTGAACTGGGGCTGAACTCAAAAGATAAAGAAGAATGTTCACTTTTATATTTAGGTCCTTAGAACCTTAGCTGGAGAAAACAAGCTTGAAAACTCAAACTGACGAATGCCCAATGCAGGATTGCCAGCACCAAGGGTTCAGAACTCTTGAGACTGGCTATAGGCATCAGGAGAATTATTTTCCTAAAACCATCACACATTGAACTTTCACTCTGATCATGTGAGTTTGTCTGTTCATTTGTTTGTTTGTGTGCTTGCTGCTTACCATGTACCTGTGTGATTGAAGTTTAAAAAGATATAAGAACAGCCAGATGGGGTCAGACCAAGGGTCCATCTGGCCCAGTATTCTGTCTTCCGACAGTGGCCAATGCCAGGTGCTTCAGAGGAAATGAACAGAACAGGTAATCATCAAGTGATCCTCGCCCAGTCCCAGCCTCTGGCAAACAGAGGCTAGGGACACCACCTCTGCCCATAGTATAGTGTTGTCTGTTTGGGGAGCTATCTGCTGAGCCTAGTGACCTGCTAGGCAAGGCTGTGGCTTCTTAATGAGGCTCTAGCCTGCCATCCTTTGATCACTAATACCTTTAGCATTCCTTAACAAAGGGGAAGGGCTAACTCAGGGAGAACAGGGGTTTAAAAAGCCAGCTCTTAAGTGACCAGAGGAACTAATGAACAGGAGTTTAGTGAGGGAGTGTCAGAGTCATTCTCTAATCTCATTCTCTACACTTAGGCTAATAACCCCCATAAAACAAAAAAAGCTACAGACGTAAAAAGAATTCAGGCAGCCATCCAGCAGCAGAGAGGGGGCTGTCTACTTGATTGAACTGAATGCAGCATATATGATTACCTGCATTGTGGTGTATATGCACATTGGGTGCAAGCAGCTCATGGCCCTCAGAGACCGAGTACAGGCACTTCAGGCCAGAGTCTGGTTGCCAGTTTTGGTTGGATGTATTCCTGGAGGTTCCATCACATGACATCATCTTTAATTAAAGATTTATCTTTAATTCCTGGAGACTCCAGGACAACCTTGGAGGGTTGGCAGCCCTAGGCCAGAGTGGCTGAGCTGGAGGAGCTAAGGGAGACAGAAAGGTGCACAGAGAACACTTTCTGGGGCAAAGTGGAGCAGTTCCACCCCCAGTCTGACAGCCTCTGTGCTGTTGTGGAGGAGGAAATTTGTGGGGAAGTAGGATATCAAGCTGGAGTTGAGGGAAACAGATGATGTCAGGGTATCGTCTCACACCGAAGATACTCCTCCAGGAGATGGAATCCCAGTTATTAGGAAGAGACAGGAAATAGTAGTGGGGGATGCTATCATTAGAATTATAGATAGCTGGGTGTGTGATGACTCAGAGAGCCACAATGTGAAGTGCCTGCCAGGTGAGAAGGTTGCTGATCTCTCAAGACCTCTAGACAGATGTATGTGCAATGTTGGGGAGGAGCCTGTGATTGTGGTACATGTCGATGCCACTGGCATAGGGAAAGGTAGGAGAGACATCCTGGAAGCCAAATTTAGGCTGCTAGGAAAATCCAGAACCTCCATGGTAGTGTTGTAAAGTCTGAGGGGAGGCCTTCTTTTGCATTAAAAACAAAAGCTATGAGCTAAGTTGCAGAAAGTCACATCCTCCCATTCCATCTATTGCACCAAAACAATGTAATATTGGACTGTTAAGAAGGCACTCCTATCCTAATAGTACCCACCACCACCAGATAAAGAAAGAGATCTTAAGATGTTTAAAGAAAACTTTGTTTGATAGCATTTTGTCTGGCAAGAAACCACTTATCAACAGTTGTGACTGAAATCTGTTCTTCTCTATTGTTTTGCCTTTATGGCATCTACTTCTCTATTGTTTATCTCTCTGGTCTCTGTCTTATTTTTTAATTGTTTCTGTCTGCTGTGTAATGGATTTCACAACACTTGAATTAACTCTTGTGTGTAAAAGGTGGTTGGCTAGGGTTGGTGAAAAATACTATTTTGTAGTACTTTAGTTTAAAATGATTGGTTATGGTACAGCTAAGTAGGACCTAGGTTTTAACTATATAATCTGGGGTCCAAAAAGAAGTTCTTTAGCAACCTAACTCCATTACACTGTCCAAGACCAAAGCCGCCAGAACTCGATAACCTGAATGACCATTCCATGCAGAAACCAAAGACAGAGCTCCCAGGTGATTCAATCCTGACTGGACATCAGGAGAAGCTCACCTTATTGGGAATGGTTAGCATTGTATGCTCAGCATTTATGTTCCTCATAATCAATTGTTAATAAATAGAGTTTAAGTATATTACTGTGTAAGGTTCTTTCACTGGTAAGAGGCCCTGCAGACCCATAAAGCACTGAGTACACGGATGCGTAAAGTTGGATCACTTACTTCCTGAGTAACCAAAAGAGAGGATAGGGGAGTGGGAGCCCTAAATTGTGCAGTTAACAGCGTTCTCTGAAATGCTTCCAATTCCATGTGCAGGGCCAGTTACACAGGCAGAACTGCAGGGTCTCAGAGCGTGGATGAGATGACATTGTAGGGAGGAGGGTTTACAGTTTATCAGGAACTGGGGAACATTTTGGGAACGGAGGAGTCTATACAGGAAGGAAATAGAACCAGATTTCTGGCATGTAAAATTAGAAGGTTCATAGAGGAATGTAATGGGATCCCCAGGGTTCAGCCTGGGACCATGGGACCGCTGTGCCCCCTTAACTCTCTCCAGGTTGGGCTGTTTCTCACAATGCCTTATTAGTGATGAGCAGCAAACCCCTCCAGATGCTGTTATCACTCAGCATAACCGCATGCGGAGACCCAACACCCAGCTAGATTGCATGAATGCTCCCAGAGCCACTCATGAATCACACAGAGAAACACACCAGAGCCAAATCCCCCCAACTCCCAGCACTGTACCTCAAGAATATACCATCTTGCACTGCTCAAGACGATCAATGCAGATTTATTAATTGGTTCACCACTTCATCAATGGAAAGTGCATATACACCAGCCTTTGCAAAACCTGAGCAGATTTGCCACACACTTCATACAAAGAAAAGGAGGACTTGTGGCACCTTAGTCCTCCTTTTCTTTTTGCGAATACAGACTAACACGGCTGCTACTCTGAATACTTCATACAGACTCACTGGTAAAGATAAACAGTAAAACAAATGTATTGACTGCAAAAGATAGTCAGAGTTAGTTACCCAAATAAAATAAAATATAAACACAGTCTAAACTCTCAACCCTATTAGACTGGGCAACATCTAGACTAAGCAGTTTTTCTCACCCCACTGGATATTGCAGTCCATAGTATACAAATTTCACCCTTGAAATCTGGGCCAGTCCCCTCAGTTGGAGTCTTCAGAGTGTCCTTGCTGCTTGGAGTGTAAGTGGGTAAAGGAGAAAGGCCCAGCATGTGGCCACTGTATTCTGTTTTATACTCTCAGACCCATGTGGTTGGGGAGCACAAGTCCAAGCATGTCTGGGGGCCTTGCTGAGTCTCCAGGCCAGGCTGAGCAATTCCCCTGCGGTGGCCTCATGCAGGTGAGTGATTGAATTGTAGCTCCCTTGCTGGACAATGACTATTGATGGGTTGTTTAACACCCCTCCCAGGCGTTGGTTACCTTGCTTGCTGTTGCCTCTAGGGAGCTAATATCTGGCTGAATCCCCAGCTTACAGTATGTTTTATTGACAACCATACAACATAATTCTCATAACTTCATGTGCGTTAATGATGTACGTATATGGACAGAGAAATGACTTTCAGCAGGTCATAACCTTTCCCCTGATACCTTACTAGGCATGCTTTATATGTAATATCATGCTTATATAAAAATGAGGACTATGGGGGTTCCAGGATGCTTCCCCAAGGTATAGAATGTCACAAGGAGTTTTTAAACTAAGGTCTGGCAGAAAGGCAATGGGTGCAGAGGAGCACATAGTTTGGACAGAGACATCCCTTAAGTGAGGATTCATTAAAGAGAATTCTCTATATCTTAGTACAAAGGAGAGGATAGAAGCTGATAAACTACAGGTAGGAGCTGCAGAGAAACATTCAAATGAAAAAAAGCCCCATTCAATTACATCACATGAAGGCAGACAACTAAATAATGACAAATTTCATAAATGCTTGTATACAAATGCTACAAGTCTAAATACTAAGAAGAGTGAGTTTGAGTCTCTAGTATAAAATGGGGATATTGATACACTAGGCATCACAAAGACTTGGTAGAATGATGATAATCAGTGGGACAATGGAACGGTAATACCAGGGTACAAAATACATAGGAATGACAGAGGAGCTCATGCCGGTGGGGGTGTGGCACTAGATGAGACAGAAAGCATATAATCAAATATAGTAAAAATCTTGAATGAATCAAACAGTAGCATAGAATCTCTGTGGATAGTAATTCCATGCTCGATAATAAAAGTAGGAATATACTACTGACCATGATGGTGGCAGTGATTGTGAAATGCTCTGGGAGATTAGAGAGCTATGAAACAAGAAAACTACCACCAAATGAAATTAATAGGCAGCAGGTTTAAAACAAACAAAAGGAAGTATTTTTTTCACACAACGCACTGTCATTCTGTGGAACTCCTTGCCAGAGGATGTTGTGAAGGCCAAGATCATAACAGGGTTCAAAAAAGAACTAGATAAATTCATGGAGGATAGGTCCATCAATGGCTATTAGCTAGGATGGGCAGGGATGGTGTCCCTATCCTCTGTTTGCCAGAAGCTGGGAACGGGCGACAGGGGATGGATCACTTGATTATTGCCTGTTCTGTTCATTCCCTCTGGGGTACCTGGTATTGTCCACTGTCAGAAGACGGGATACTGGGCTAGATGGACCTTTGGTCTGACCCAGTATGGCCGTTCTTATGTTCTTAATAATAATGGGGGATTTCAACTATCCCCATATTTTCTGGGTACATGACACCTCAGAATGGGATGCAGAGATAAAATTTCTAGACACCTTTACAGGCTGCTTCCTGGACCAGCTAGTCCTGGAACCCACAAAGGGAGAGGCAATTCTAGATTTAGGCCTTGTTTACACTGCCACTTACAGTGCTGAAACTTTCCTTGCCCAGAAGTGTGAAAAAACACCCCCCTGAGCTATGCAAGTTTCAGTGCTGTAAATAGGCAGTGTAGATAGTGCTACAGCTCTGGGAACCACGCTCTTAGTGCTGGGAGCTATTCCCCTCATGGAGGTGGTTTTATTACAGTGCTGGGAGAGCTCAACTACACAGCCACGTTAAAACACTGCTTAGCCCTGGTCTACACTATGAGTTTAGGTCGAATTTAGCAGTGTTAGATCGATTTAACCCTGCACCCGTCCACACGACAAAGCCATTTTTGTCGACTTAATGGGCTCTTAAAATTGATTTCTGCGCTTCCCGACGAAGGGATTAGCGCTGAAATCGACATCATTGGGTCGAATTTGGGTTACTGTGGATGCAATTTGATGGTATTAGCCTCCGAGAGCAATTCCACAGTGCTCCATTGTGACCGCTCTGGACAGTACTCTCAACTCGAATGCACTGCCCAGGTACACAGGAAAAGCCCCGCAAACTTTTGAATTTCATTTCCTGTTTGGCTACCATGGTGTGACCATGCAGAGCTCATCAGCAGAGATGACCATGGAGTCCCAGAATCGCAAAAGAGCTCCAGCATGGACCGAACGGGAGGTACTGGATCTGATCGCTGTACAGGGAAATGAATCCGTGCTATCAGAACTCCGTTCCAAATGATGAAATGCCAAAATATTTGAAAAAATCTCCAAAGGCATGAAGGACAGGGGCTATCACAGGGACCCGCAGCAGTGCCACATGAAACTTAAGGAGCTCAGGCAAGCCTACCAAAAAACCCAAGAAGCAAATACCCGCTTGGGGTCAGAGCCCCAGACATGCCGCTTCTATGATGAGCTGCATGCAATTCTAGGGGGTGCAAGGGAGTCTCATGCAAAAGAGATGAGGATTTTGGGGACGAGGAAGATGATGAGAGGGGGAGGTTGAAGATAGCACACACCAGGCAAGGGAGAAACCGTTCTCCCCGACAGCCAGGAACTGTTTATCACCTTGGAGCCAATACCTCCCAACCCGGGCTCCCGGACCTTGAAGGTGGAGAAGACAGCTCTGGAAATCAAACTGGAGCAGGTACAGAGAAGGGCTACTAGGATGATCCGAGGAATGGAAAACTTGTCTTATGAAAGGAGACTTAAGGAGCTTGGCTTGTTTAGCCTAACTAAAAGAAGGTTGAGGGGAGATATGATTGCTCTCTATAAATATATCAGAGGGATAAATATAGGAGAGGGAGAGGAATTATTTCAGCTCAGCACCAATGTGGACACAAGAACAAATGGGTATAAACTGGCCACCAGGAAGTTTAGACTTGAAATCAGACGAAGGTTTTTAACCATCAGAGGAGTGAAGTTTTGGAATAGCCTTCCAAGGGAAGCAGTGGGGCACAAGATCTATCTGGTTTTAAGATTCTACTCGATAAGTTTATGGAGGAGATGGTATGATGGGATAATGGGATTTTGGTAAGTAATTGATCTTTAAATATTCAGGGTAAATAGGCCAAATCCCCTAAGATGGGATATTAGATGGATGGGATCTGAGTTACTATAGAAAATTCTTTCCTGGGTATCTGGCTGGTGAATCTTGCCCATATGCTCAGGGTTTAGCTGATTGCCATATTTGGGGTCGGGAAGGAATTTTCCTCCAGGGCAGATTGGAGAGGCCCTGGAGGTTTTTCGCCTTCCTCTGTAGCATGGGGAATGGTTGACTTGAGGGAGGCTTCTCTGCTCCTTGAAGTCTTTGAACCATGATTTAAGGACTTCAATAGCTCAGACATGGGTGAGGTTTTTCATAGGAGTGGGTGGGTGAGATTCTGTGGCCTGCGCTGTGCAGGAGGTCGGACTAGATGATCATAATGGTCCCTTCTGACCTTAGTATCTATGAATCTATGGTGAGTGTACCTTTTTAAATATAATACATGGTTTAAAAGCAAGCGTGTTTAATTATTAATTTTCCCTGAAGTCTTGGGATGCATTTGCGGCTAGTACAATAACTGGAAAAGTCTGCTAACGTGTTTGGGGATGGGGTGGAAATCCTCCAAGGACATCTCAATGAAGCTGTCCTGGAGATACTCCCAAAGCCTTTGAAAAAGATTTCTGGGGAGGGCAGCCTTATTGCGTCCTCCATGGTAGGACACTTTACCATACCAGGCCAGTAGCACATAGTCTGAAATCACTGCATAAGAAAGCATGGCAGCATGTGGTCCCGGTGTTTGCTGGCATTCAAACAACATCCGTTCTTTATCTCTGTGTTATCCTCAGGAGAGTGATATCATTCATATCACCTGGTTGAAATAGGGGAATTTTATTAAGGGGACATTCAGAGGTGGCCATTCCTGCTGGGATGTTTGACTGTGGCTGAAAAGAAATCATCCCCGCTGTTAGCCACGTGGTGGGGGGGAAGGGTGAAGTGATCATCCCAGAGAATTGGGTGTGGGGCGGGGGGTAGTTGGGTTTGTGCTGCACGTTAACACGAAAACATCAGCCCCTCCTTTAAAATGGCCAATGTGTCTTTTTCAATTTTAATCTCCCATTTTTCCTCCCACAGCTGCAAATGTTTCAACGCTGTGACTAGCATCTTCGTTCCAGAGGCTAGCGAAGATAAGAAGGCGAAAAAACCGCATTTGCGATGAAATGTTCTCTGAGCTCATGCAGTCCACCGAAACTGAAAGAGCCCAGCAGAATGCGTGAAGGCAGACAATGTCAGAATCCAGGAAAGCACAAAATGAATGCGAGGACAGGAGGTACGTGCGAGAGGATGGATAGCTGGAACCTCAGGAGAGGTGGCAGCAGCGTGATAAGAGAAGGCAGGATGCAATGCTGAGGATACTGGAGGATCAAACTGATATGCTCCGGTGTATGGTTGAGGTGCAGGAAAGGCACAGACCGCCACTGCAGCACGTGTAACCAACCACCCTCCTCTCCAAGTGCTGTAGCCTCCTCACCCAGATGCCCAAGAACACGGAGGGGGGGTGGCTCCGGGCACCCTACCACTCCACCCCAGAGGACTGCCCAAGCAGCAGAAGGCTGGCATTCAATGAGTTTTGAAGTGCAGTGTGGCCTTGTCCTTCCCTCCTCCCCTCATGCACCACCCCACCCGGTGCTTCCCTACTCCCCCACCCCTCCCGGGCTACCTTGGCAGTTACTCCCCTATTTGTGTGATGAATTAATAAAGAATGCATGATTTTAAACAACAAGGACTTTATTGTCTCTGCAAGCGGTGATCAAAGGGGGGAGGGGAGGGCAGTTGGCTTACAGGGAAGTAGAGTGAACCAAGGGGGCGGGTTTTCATCAAGGAGAAACAAACAGAACTGTCACACAGTAGCCTGGTCAGCCATGAAACTGGTTTTCAAAACTTCTCTGATGTGCAGCGTGCCCTGCTGTGCTCTTCTAACAGCCCTGGTGTCTGGATGCACGTCATCAATGGCCAGGCGATTTGCCTCAACCTCCCACCCTGCCATAAACCTCTCCGCCTTAGTCTCACAGATATTGTGGAGCACACAGCAAGCAGAAATAACAATGGGAATATTGGTTTCGTTGAGGTCTAACCGAGTCAGTAAACTGTGCCAGCATGCTTTTAAATGTCCAAATGCACATTCTACCACCATTCTGCACTTGCTCAGCCTATAGTTGAACAGCTCCTGACTACTCTCCAGGCTGCCTATGTATGGCTTCATGAGCCATGGCATTAAGGGTTAGGCTGGGTCCCCAAGGATAACTATAGGCATTTCAACATCCCTAACCATTATTTTCTGGTTTGGAAAGTAAGTCCCTTGCTGCAGCTGTTCATACAGACCAGAGTTCCTGAAGATGTGAACGTCATGTACCTTTCCCGGCCGTCGCATGTTGATGTTCGTGAATCGTCCCTTGTGATCCACCAGTGCTTGCAGCACCACTGAAAAGTACCCCTTTCGGTTTATATACTGGCTGCCTTGGTGGTCCGGTCCCAAAACAGGGATATGCATTCCGTCTATCACCCCACCACAGTTAGGGAATCCCATTTCAGCAAAGCCATCCACTATGACCTGCACATTTCCCAGAGTCACTACCCTTGATAGCAGCAGCTCAGTGATTGCGCTGGCTACTTGCATCACAGCAGCCCCCACAGTAGATTTGCCCACTCCAAATTGATTCCCAACTGACTGGTAGCTGTCTGCCATTGCAAGCTTCCAAAGGGCTATCTCCACTCGCTTGTGAACTGTGAGGGCTGCTCTTATCTTGGTATTCTTGCGCTTCACGACAGAGAAAAGCAAGTCACAAAGTTCCATGAAAGTGCCCTTACGCATGCGAAAGTTTCGCAGCCACTGGGAATCATCCCAGACCTGCAACACTATGCGGTCCCACTAGTCTGTGCTTGTTTCCCGGGCCCAGAATCAGCATTCCATGGCATGAGCCTGCTCCATTGCCACCAGGACGGCCAAATTACCAGGGCCCATGCTTTGAGAGAAGTCTGTGTCCATGTCTTCATCACTCTTGTCACCATGCTGCCATTGCCTCCTCGCCTGCTTTTGCAGGTTCTGGTTCTGCATATACTGCATGATAATGTGCAAGGTGTTTACAATGCTCATAACTGCCACGGTGATCTGAACGGGCTCCATGCTTGCCATGGCTTCTACAGGAGAGCAGAGTTGCAGGGGAAGCGGTAGTTGGATGACCAGTTTTGCAGACCTACTGCACTGTCTGCTGCCAGGACACAACAGCTGAGCAGGCTGCATGCTTGCCGTGGTATGGCGAGACAAGAGCAACTGAGCAGAGTTGCAGAGGAAGCGGCCCTGCGAGACCATCAGGAGAGCAGAGTGCCAGTGGAAGCGGTGGATGACGACAATCATATAGAGGACCTGCGAGGTGGATTCATAGCATCAGGAGAGCAGGATGCAGTGGATGATGATGATGGTTAGCAGTCCTACTGCACTGTCTGCTGAAAGCAGTATGGCGCCTGCACGGAAAAAAGGCTCGAAACGATTGTCTGCCGTTGCTTTCACGGAGGGAGGGGTGACTGACAACAAGTACACAAAACCACCCACGACAATGTTTTTGCCCCATCAGGCATTGGGAGCTTAACCCAGAATTCCAATGGGTGGCGGAGGCTGCGGGAACTGTGGGATAGCTACTCACAGTGCAATGCTCCGAAAGTCGACACTAGCCTCGGTACTGTGGATGCACTCCGATGACTTAATGCGCTTAGTGCATTAGTGTGGGGACACACACAATTGACTGTATAAAATTGCTTTCTAAAAAATCGACTTCTATAAATTCGACCTAATTTCATAGTGTAGACATACCTTAGTTGTTAAGTGTCTCACAGGATTTGGTCCAGGTGACCAGACCTGCTCAGTCATAACCATAGTGTAATTAAATTTAAGATCCTCAGTAGATGTGGGGGAGGGGGCGGGAATAAGTTTTTCCTCCCTTGGTATCCTGCTGTTAATTGATTTATCTCGATAGACTGACCTCACACTTGGTAAAGCAACCCCCCATCCTTTCATGTATTTATATCTGCTCCTGTATTTTCCTGGGAATAATATTCCTTCTGTATTTTCCACTCCATGCATCCGATGAAGTGGGTTTTAGCCCACGAAAGCTTATGCCCTAATAAATTTATTAGTCTCTAAGGTGCCACAAGTACTCCTCGTTCTTTTTGATAATTCCGACTATACCTACAAAATGATTGGGTCTAAATTAGCTGTTACCACTCAAGAAAGAGACCTTGGAGTCACTGTGGATAATTCTCAGAAAACATCTGCTCTAAGTGCATTGGAAGTCAAAAAAGCTAAGGTCTTGTCTATGTTACACAATTAACATAGGTCAACTTACAACCGTTGCAGTAATTATTGTGGTTTTTCATGTCCACACTACCCTCCTTCTGCCAGTTGTGTGCATCCTCACCAGCAGTGCTTCCATTGACTTAAGAGGGGAGCCTGGCTGCCTGGCACTGAGAGCCCAGGCTCCCAGTTCTCTGCAAACCTTGCAGGTGGGAGCTCCACACAGCTTCAAGAAGAGAGACTGAGCGAGCCCCCTCCCCCACCCCCATCAGACCATCCCTTAGCCCAGTGAGCAGGACATTCACCTGGCAGGTGGTCAATTCCTCTTCAGGTGAAGGAAGGACTTGAACTTCTCCTGAGGTCTCCTAGCATGAGGCTTCCTGGGGGTGCCCAGTGTTGTGAGGCAACTCACTACCCCCTGCCCTTGGTGTGAGGCAATCTTGGCTGTGCCTGCTGGAGTCAACTCCTTGACTCAGCCAGCCTCTGGCAGTACAAGCACTTCCTCACAGGCCCTGCTATCTCTGTACGGGCTAGCGATAGGCACACTCCAAGCCCTCCAAGCATCTGCTGTAGCCTCCAGCCCCTGGTCCACTGGGCAGCCACAGAACTCCCCGATCCTCTGTTCCCAATCACAGAATTCCCCAACACCCCAGCTTGCTAATTTCAGGATGACCGCTCCACTCCACACACAGCACTTAGATTTGTTTATAGGGAAAGCAAGCACGAGTTTATTTACCAAAGAACAGAGACTCCGATGACAGCAAGCAGAAATGTTGGAAACAAAGGCTTACATATAAAATAAAATCCAAACACACTGTCTAAGGCCTAAACTCAACCAATAAGACATGGTCATTTCATATAGAGCAAATGTTCACCCCAAATCCTTCCAGTGTATTACAGCCAGGCTTGGCTGTGATTTCCATTCATGAGACAAGTCACACTGTCCTCATGCCTCCTCAGTGGAAAGATGCAGAGTTTGTCTCTGTCCTTACAGCTATAGTCCAAAAATCTACTGTCTTTCCTTGCAGAGAGCAAAACCCCTGCTGCTTGTGTTCCCCTGTCTAGGGTCTCCCCTGAGACTTTACAATCACTTGATTAGCGTTTGGCTCTGACTGGGAATGGGCATTGAGTGTGAAGTATACATCAGTGGACATGAAGACAGTCTGATAGGAAACTGAGAGAAATGTGTATGGCAATACATATAGTCTTGCAGAGGAGTGTGATCAAAATGAAAAAAGTCTCTGAGATTCAGTACCAGGTTTACTGTGGTGCCAATGGTGCCGCCACACTGGTCCCACATTCAGAAGGGGCCCATAATGACCACATGGGTGCCCACAAACCTACCAAACTATTGGGAGCATCGGAAAAAGGTCATGTCCAAGCTGTATCAACCAAAATTGTATTGGCAGTACCATCAACACAAGTGAGTGTTGAAAGAAAATTTCCAGGCCTCAAAAGTATTCTTTCACTGCAGATGACCAATATGACAAAACAAAGATGTTATTTTAGGTTGCTCAAACAAATTGTGCATAAAAAAACTGTGTTTATTTGACAACACAAAAATACTAGGAAAACTCATGATAAAGATAAACTCAAAGATAAAGTTTAAAAACAAAGAGCCAAAAATGAAAACAGTTTCCATTTTAAGTTGCAGCTCTCTTTTCTGAATTTACCTCCACTAAGATTGAAATAAGATTTAAAACAGTAACTGAACTTAATTGAGAGCAGGGTGTGTGTGTAGATATTTGCCTTGTAAATGCTGAGCTCTTAGGGGAAAGTCCCCTGCCCACCTACCCTCAATGCTTGTTTGACCATTTCAGGGGAAAGGATTCCCCACTGGCTGCTGGGCGGGGCAGTCCCCTCCCCTTCTACTGCCCCATGGGCTGGGGAAGCAGCCATTGTATCTCTTACCATCCCTCTCCCTTCTCTGACCCTCTGGTTCTCCCTTCCCCAGCCAGTCTCTGATTGCTCTCATAGTCTCCCTCTAGCCTCCCCACAGCCCCTCTCCCCACATCCCCCCTTTTCCTTCTCTTTAACCCCCCACTCAGAGTTTCCCTCTATTCCAGCTCTATTCCCCTGAGCCCCAAAATTCTCCCCCTGAATTTCCACCGAATGCATCCGATGAAGTGAGCTGTAGCTCACGAAAGCTTATGCTTAAATATATTTGTTAGTCTCTAAGGTGCCACAAGTACTCCTTTTCTTTTTGCGAATACAGACTAACACGGCTGCTACTCTGAAACCTCCCCCTGCCCCCTGATTCCTGGGTATTCTCTCAGCTTCCCTTGCGCAGCCCCACATCCCCATGGCCCCATCCCGCCCCCTGCATCCCTGTTCCTACCCCTGTTGCCTTCTCACTTATCCCTGTTCACCCCTCAATGCCCTCTGACTCTCAGAGCCCCCTGCCCCTCTTCAGCCCACTTCCTGCTCCCACCCCCCTCTGGCTCCCCACCTGTCTCTGCCCCACCCCCAATTCCTCACACTCACTGCAAACCATGGGAGCTCACAGCCAGCTCAGCTGGGAGCAGCCTGGGGCATCCTGGGAAGGGGGAGGGGGCAGGTCTCACCTTCTGTCCATGTGGGGCACTGCCTGGGAGCAGGGCTCTGGGTCCCAGTAAGCGGGGGCCGGGACAGGCAGGGGTCTCTGTTCTCAGAGAGTCTCTCGGGGAGCAGCAGGAATGTTCCTCCCTCGATAGGAAACCTCCCCCGCCTGCAGCCAGGGCTTTGGGGTCTCCAGCAGCAGCAGCCAAGGCCCTGGGGACTTGCAAGGAACGTGGGTTGCAGCAGTGATCCCAGGAATCGCTCTGCCGGGTCCCTCCTGGGTCCGAGCGAGATAGATGGCACTGGGTCTCTTTTCTCCACAGGTTTCAGAGTAGCAGCCGTGTTAGTCTGTATTCGCAAAAAGAAAAGGAGTACTTGTGTCACCTTAGAGACTAACAAATTTATTAGAGCATAAGCTTTCGTGAGCTACAGCTCACTTCATCGGATGCATTTGGTGGAAAAAACAGAGGAGAGATTTATATACACACACACAGAGAACATGAAACAATGGGTTTATCATACACACTGTAAGGAGAGTGATCACTTAAGATAAGCCATCACCCACAGCAGGGGGGGGAAAGGAGGAAAACCTTCCATGGTGACAAGCAGGTAGGCTAATTCCAGCAGTTAACAAGAATATCAGAGGAACAGTGGGGGGCGGGGGGTGGGGGAGAAAAACTGAGAGTTACCAAAAGAAACTACAGCATTTGCTCAAGAAACTCCCTGAAAAAGCACAAGAACAAATCCGCACAGACACACCCCTGGAGCCCCGACCTGGGGTATTCTATCTGCTACCCAAGATCCATAAACCTGGAAATCCTGGACGCCCCATCATCTCAGGCATTGGCACCCTGACAGCAGGATTGTCTGGCTATGTAGACTCCCTCCTCAGGCCCTTCGTTACCAGCACTCCCAGCTATCTTCGAGACACCACCGATTTCCTGAGGAAACTACAGTCCATTGGTGATCTTCCTAAAAGCACCATCCTAGCCACTATGGATGTAGAAGCCCTCTACACCAACATTCCACACAAAGATGGACTACAAGCCGTCAGGAACAGTATCCCCGATACTGTCACGGCTAACCTGGTGGCAGAACTTTGTGACTTTGTCCTGACCCATAACTATTTCACATTTGGTGACAATGTATACCTTCAAATCAGCGGCACTGCGATGGGTACCCGCATGGCCCCACAGTATGCCAACATTTTTATGGCTGACTTAGAACAACGCTTCCTCAGCTCTCGTCCCCTAATGCCCCTACTCTACTTGCGCTACATTGATGACATCTTCATCATCTGGACCCATGGAAAAGAAGCTCTTGAGGAATTCCACCATGATTTCAACAATTTCCATCCCACCATCAACCTCAGCCTGGACCAGTCCACACAAGAGATCCACTTCCTGGACACTACGGTGCTAATAAGCGATGGTCACATAAACACCACCCTATATCGGAAACCTACTGACCGCTATTCCTACCTACATGCCTCTAGCTTTCATCCAGATCATACCACTCGATCCATTGTCTACAGCCAAGCGCTACGATATAACCGCATTTGCTCCAACCCCTCAGACAGAGACAAACACCTACAAGATCTCTATCATGCATTCCTACAACTACAATACCCACCTGCTGAAGTGAAGAAACAGATTGACAGAGCCAGAAGAGTACCCAGAAGTCACCTACTACAGGACAGGCCCAACAAAGAAAACAACAGAACGCCACTAGCCATCACCTTCAGCCCCCAACTAAAACCTCTCCAACGCATCATCAAGGATCTACAACCTATCCTGAAGGACGAGCCATCGCTCTCTCAGATCTTGGGAGATAGACCAGTCCTTGCTTACAGACAGCCCCCCAATCTGAAGCAAATACTCACCAGCAACCACACACCACACAACAGAACCACTAACCCAGGAACCTATCCTTGCAAAAAAGCCCGTTGCCAACTCTGTCCACATATCTATTCAGGGGATACCATCATAGGGCCTAATCACATCAGCCACACTATCAGAGGCTCGTTCACCTGCGCATCTACCAATGTGATATATGCCATCATGTGCCAGCAATGCCCCTCTGCCATGTACATTGGCCAAACTGGACAGTCTCTACGTAAAAGAATGAATGGACACAAATCAGACGTCAAGAATTATAACATTCAAAAACCAGTTGGAGAACACTTCAATCTCTCTGGTCACTCGATCACAGACCTAAGAGTGGCTATACTTCAACAAAAAAGCTTCAAAAACAGACTCCAACGAGAGACTGCTGAATTGGAATTAATTTGCAAACTGGATACAATTAACTTAGGCTTGAATAGAGACTGGGAATGGATGAGTCATTACACAAAGTAAAACTATTTCCCCATGGTATTTCTCCCCCCCACCCCACCCCCCACTGTTCCTCTGATATTCTTGTTAACTGCTGGAATTAGCCTACCTGCTTGTCACCATGGAAGGTTTTCCTCCTTTCCCCCCCCTGCTGTGGGTGATGGCTTATCTTAAGTGATCACTCTCCTTACAGTGTGTATGATAAACCCATTGTTTCATGTTCTCTGTGTGTGTGTATATAAATCTCTCCTCTGTTTTTTCCACCAAATGCATCCGATGAAGTGAGCTGTAGCTCACGAAAGCTTATGCTCTAATAAATTTGTTAGTCTCTAAGGTGCCACAAGTACTCCTTTTCTTTTTGCGAATACAGACTAACACGGCTGCTCCTCTGAAAACTGCAGAGTTACAGGTTTCAGAGTAGCAGCGTGTTAGTCTGTATTCGCAAAAAGAAAAGGAGTACTTGTGGCACCTTAGAGACTAACAAATTTATTAGAGCATAAGCTTTCGTGAGCTACAGCTCACTTCATCGGATGCATTTGGTGGAAAAAGCAGAGGAGAGATTTATATACACACACACACACACACACAGAGAACATGAAACAATGGGTTTATCATACACACTGTAAGGAGAGTGATCACTTAAGATAAGCCATCACCCACAGCAGGGGGAGGGAAGGAGGAAAACCTTTCATGGTGACAAGCAGGTAGGCTAATTCCAGCAGTTAACAAGAATATCAGAGGAACAGTGGGGGGTGGGGTGGGAGGGAGAAATACCATGGGGAAATAGTTTTACTTTGTGTAATGACTCATCCATTCCCAGTCTCTATTCAAGCCTAAGTTAATTGTATCCAGTTTGCAAATTAATTCCAATTCAACAGTCTCTCCTTGGAGTCTGTTTTTGAAGCTTTTTTGTTGAAGTATAGCCACTCTTAGGTCTGTGATCGAGTGACCAGAGAGATTGAAGTGTTCTCCAACTGGTTTTTGAATGTTATAATTCTTGACGTCTGATTTGTGTCCATTCATTCTTTTACGTAGAGACTGTCCAATTTGGCCAATGTACATGGCAGAGGGGCATTGCTGGCACATGATGGCATATATCACATTGGTAGATGCGCAGGTGAACGACATCAGCAACCACACACCACACAACAGAACCACTAACCCAGGAACCTATCCTTGCAACAAAGCCCGTTGCCAACTCTGTCCACATATCTATTCAGGGGATACCATCATAGGGCCTAATCACATCAGCCACACTATCAGAGGCTCGTTCACCTGCGCATCTACCAATGTGATATATGCCATCATGTGCCAGCAATGCCCCTCTGTTATGTGAAAAATCACAATATTCTAGTTTCTCCCAGTCCCAGAGGACCAGTAATTTACCCAAAGTCAATTGCATATCAGATCTTAAACCAAAGACAACACTTGTAGCCAATCCTAAAATAAATTAACTAAGGAATTATTGGCTAAGAGAAGGAAATGAGAGTTATTTAAAAGGTTAAAGTAGGCAAATGTACATACACAAATGAGTTACAATCGTAAGTTTCAAAAGGTAATAGAAGCTTCTATGATAAGCAAGCTGTGTACTGTGTGTCCTTTAGGACTAGCCCAAGCTGAGCAGCTGTGGCTCTCTCACTTTGTGCCTAAAACATCTTCCCTCCCTCCCCCCTGCCCACCAGCATCCAAGCAGCATAGAGATCATTCTGGCCAGGCATTGTTATTCCCTTCCCTCAGAGTTCAAACTGATGGGATGAGTGTTTGGACCTCCAGCTCCTCTTCATAGGTGTGGGGGGAATCAATCAACTGAGTCTTTTGTCCACAATGTTCCACAATAGCTTTTCTGATGGCTGTAAACCTTCTTGTGTTGGACAGGAGATGACACCTCCTGTGATATACAAGTATTTCATACTTGGCAATGCTTCTCTCCTGACTGTGGGGTTTTCCTGGTTTCACAGCCACCACATTTATAGTTACCATGTAGATACTTAAATGTTACTCTAAAAGGTAGGATGCCAGTGTTATAAGTGAGATTAATGCAGGCAGCAACTCACAAGCATTTCATAAAGTCCAAACACTAAACACATGACAAGCAATGTGTCTCCCCACATTGCCCCCACCCCAAGTGCCAATTCCATAGTTCCCATTGGCCAGGAACTGCGGTGCACATTGCCCCCACCCCTCACTTAGGAGCCGCTGCCAGAGAGGTGTGCCAGTTGCTTTAGGAGCTATGCTGCTCAAGGGAAGAGCTGCCCGCCTGACCTTTCCTACACCCCAACCCCTTGCCCCCAGCCCAGAGCCCCTGTAAACCACACACCTTCTGGGTGTACTGTTGTGTCCCATCTAGTGGCACCGAAACCACTTAAAAAGAGAGACAAAATGAGTCTGCTTAACAGTCAGTTGGCTTTTAGCTCATGCGGTAAAAGCTCATGCACTAAGCTCCAGAAGTCCCAGTTTTGATCCCGCCCGCTGATGACTGGGGTCTGTTGGCATTATACCCGCACCCAAACTTCCTCCCAGAGAAGGCACCCCCTGCCCCAGCCCAGAGCCTGACCCCTGCACCCACTCCTGCGCCCCTACCCCAATCAAGGTACCTCACTTTATTTTCATTTACTTCCTATTACTTATAATATAGAAGAAGGATGAAGAAAAAAAGAATGAAAAGTGGGGGGAAGATAAGAGAGAATGTTCTTTTTCTTGGCTGGGTCCCGAGCGGGGAGTCCCGAAAATGAAGCTGCCCACAGGGCCCCACTAACTCTAAATCTGTGACTGGATTCCACCACCTCCCTAGGTAATATATTCCAGTGCTTCACCACCCTCCTAGTGAAATAGTTTTTCCTAATATCCAATCTAGACCTCCCACACTGCAATTTAAGACCATTGCTCCTTGTTTTGTCATCTGCCACCACTGAGAACAGCCTAGCTCCATCCTCTTTAAAACCCACCTTCAGGAAGTTGAAGGCTGCTATCAAATCCCCGTTCACTCTTCTCTTCTGCAGACTAAATAACCCCAGTTCCCTCAGCCTCTCCTCATAAGCCATGTGCCCCAGCCATCTAATCATTTTCATTGCCCTCCGCTGGACTCATTCCAATTTGTCCACATCTTTTCTGTAGTGGGGGACTCAAAACTCGACGTAATACTCCAAATGTGGCCTCACCAGTGCCGAATAGAGGGGAATAATCACTTCCCTCAATCTGCTGGCAATGCTCCTACTAATGCAGCCCTATATGCTGTTAGTCTTCTTGGCATGAAGGGCACACCGTTGACTCATATCCAGCTTCTCATCCACTGTAATCCCCAGGTCCTTTTCTGCAGAACTGCCACTAAGCCAATTGGTCCCCAGCCTGTAGCAGTGCATGGGATTCTTCTATCCTAAGTGCAGAACTCAGCACTTGTCCTTGTTGAACCTCATCAGATTTCTTTTGGCCCAATCCTCCAATTTGTCTAGCTCACTCTGGACTCTATCCCTACCCTCCAGCAAATCTACCTCTCCCCACAGTTTAGTGTCCTCCGAGAACTTGCTGAGGGTGCAATCTACCCCATCATCCAGATCATTAATGAAGATGCTGAACAAAACCGACCCCAGGACAGAGCCCTGGGGCACTCCGCTTGATACTGGCTGCCAACTAGACACGGAGCCATTGATCACTACCCATTGAGCCCGACGATCTAGCCAGTTTTCTATCCACCTTATAATCCATTCATCCAATCCATACTTCTTTAACTTGCTGGCAAGAATACTGTAGGAGACTGTATCAAAAGCTGTGTTAAAGTCAAGATATATCATGTCCACCACTTTCCCCATATCCACAGAGCAATTATCTCATCATAAAAGGCAATCAGGTTTGTCAGGCATGGCTCGCCCTTGGTGAATCCATGTTTACTGTTTCTGCTCCAAAGCAGAATCTAAGGCTCCTGTCCTGGCAAACTTTCACCCTTAAAATGCAGGCGCTGAGTGAGTTTGGCACCTAAAGAGTTTGGCAGGAATTTTAGAAATATCAGTGGAGCCTGAAAGTGAGATTAGACACCTAAACATAGACGTATGTGCCTATATTTCCTTGTGAATCTAGCCCTAAGTCTCTGTAATGTGGCCATAATATGTAGTGTGTGCATCTGACTTCTTCAGATCTTGGTAAGAATGTCAGCAGCTTCCTTCTTTTCCAAATGCATCACTTTCCAGTGTTGTCAGAAGAATCTTCCCTCACAGCAGACATGTGCATCCTTTTGCATTGATCAGCCACTGATGTCACAGGGCTGTCTTAACCAGATATGTTGATAACATATATTTCCACCTTGAGTGCTGATTGGCGCAAGTACCAGGTTAGTAAACAGTCAGTGACCTGTCATGTGGCTTGCCTACAATGAAAACATCCTATACAGTTTCAGAAACAAACACAGAATATGTCTAGTAACTGCCACAGCTTATTCCTGCATGTTTCTGGGCCAGATGGTCAGCCCTGCACTCTGCATAGATACTGAGACACAACAGCACAATATTTTAAGTGAACTGAAAATATTTTTGTTGCGTTCTGTCACCATGTGTCCTGACACCTCTGTGACTATCACAGGCATGGACTCATTATTATTACCAGCATAGTGTAAGAGAGGTGTAAGGCAATGCTGTGTTTGTGAGTAAGAGTGGATCATTGTACAGCCAGGCCAACACCCTCTGCATGCACAGCAGGATCTACCCTGACACTTTCTGGCCTTCATTCTCCTGCTCATGAAAGGTGTTCTAACCAGTGCAGAGCAGAGAGAAGGAGCCAGGTCACCTTCAATTTTAACCTTAAACCATTTATTGGTATTTTGTCAGGCCAAAATTGATACCTGTGAAATACTGCAAAGGCTTTTCTACACATGGCAATGCTCAGGAATGTTAAGGTGAGTGATCCACTGCTTCCCTCCTTCTCTCTGGACTTCAAAAAAAATCAAGTGCATGTTCCACCTGGACTATACAGAACTTTAAAAATGTTGAAGATAGGTCAAAGGCCTGATGACTAACAGTGTTTTGGGGAAGGACTCCTGCAATCTTCTATGATTGCCCTGACTGCAGTTGTCAAACCTAAGGCCACTACTTATGCAGGAGCATGTCCACACAAGGGTATAAAGCACTGTAACTTAAGTTTCTGAAATGTTTCACAATGTTTCATTATGTAGGCTATGTTTAATTCCATAGCCTACATAAAAGGCTCCATGTAGGAACTGGAGAAGGGACACGCCGCTGCTTCTGGGAGCTCCTTGAGGTAAGAGCTGCCCAGAGCCTGCACCCCTGAGCCTCCCCCGCATGCCCCAACCCCCTGCCACTGCCCTGATCCCCCTCCTTCCCTCCAAAACCCTTGATCCCTCTTGCACCCCAAACCTCTCATCCCCGGCCCCATCCCAGAGTCGGCACTTCTAGCTGGAGCCCTCACCCCCCCCCGCAGCCCACCCCTCAACTCCCCCCAGCCTGGAGCCCCCTACTGCACCCTGAACTCCTTATTTCTGGACACCCCGGAGCCCACACCCGTAATCAGAGATCTCACCCCCTCCTGCACCCCAACCCCAATTTTGTAAGCATTCATGGCCCACCATACAATTTCTATTCCCAGATGTGGCCCTTGGGCCAAAACATTTGCCCACCCCTGGCTTAGGGAAAGATTTTTAAAGGTATTTAGGCAAATAGTGCAATTTTCAAAAGCATCTAGGTGCATTCAATCTTTAAAAATCTGGCCTGTCATGAATATTTGGGAACCAAGTTCTATACACATGTGATGACACATGAAAAAGCACTAGGGTGCTGGATAAAGAGGCAAAATAGCAGTTGACCAAGGCAATCCCCCTTGCCGGATTAAAGAAACTGACAAAGTTTTGACACCAGCACAGGTGATCCGTCATCCTTGATGTCATATGACCCCAAAGAGAGAATTGGTGATTATAAAAAAAGAAAACAAAACAACCAAAAAATGTGAATTAAAAATGCATGATGCAGTGCCAACAGGAACTGATAAACTAGAATCACGGCTGAAACAACAAGCAGTTTTCAATGTTTATTTGCTATTAAAAATATGCACAATAATGCACAGTGACAATTATCTCACAATGTTACCCAAGGTAAAAGATGAAGTGCTAAGAGTAATAAAAATAACATTTAAAAAGTAGATAATTTAAAGGCAGAAACCTGCATTTATAGTGGATTACAATCAGAACAGCAGCTAAAACGAATCTGTGAACTGAACTGAGGCTTTCTGCAGGCATATAAACTGACCTGGGATTCTGTTAAACATGGCAATGGCAGTGCATGTGTGGGGGAGGGGCAGGGCAGAGGGTGCTCAAGATTTTTCTCCCTTTATATCTCAGGCCATATCCACACGAGAAGAAAGGGTGTGATTGTTACAATGTGAATGTGAACATGAGAGAGTGATCTCACTGTGCGATCCTTGTGGAGGTGAGGCAAGGTGCAACTTCCCCTCAGTGTTGCTGATCAGGGTTACCACAAACCCCTCCCTGCCCAAACCTCATCTCATAGAATTCCTCTGAACCGGTTACACTGAGGTGAAATGACCACGTGCCTTGTCTGCATGAGAATTTTACCTTAAGAGAGAACCTACCTCCTGGTATAGCCAAACTCCCGGAGACTTGTTTCTTGGAGCAGGTTCCTTCCCAGTAAGACCCCTGTGGTGACCCCCACAATTGCTGGGCTGCAGAAGAAATGGAAATAACACATTTCATATATTTTTAGCCATCTGTGAGTACAAATCAATGAATCTATAAACAAGGAGGAGAGTTGGCACCGTGAGACTAGTCACCTCTCTACAGAACACAGCTGAGGAGTTCCTGATTTACATAGAATCCTAGAAATGTAGAGCTGGAAGAGACCTGGAGAGGTCATATAGTCCACCCCCCTGTGCTGAGACAGGACCAAGTACAACCTAGACCATCCTTGACAGGGATCTGACTTAACTGTTCTCAAAAACCTCTAATGACAGGGACTCCATGGCCTCCTTAGGTAACCTGTTCCTGTGTTTAACTATCTCAAGAGTTAGAAAGTTTTTTCTAATATCTAACCTAGATCTCCTTTGCTAATCTGACAGGCAGCAAAAATCAAGATTAAATACAAGTACTGTAAAAGCTGCCTTAGCGACCACCTCTGAAGAGAGACTACCTGTCACAAGCATGCACAGGTGCCAACTCCGTGGGTGCACCAGGGCTGTAGCACCCACGGAAAAAAATAGTGGGTTCTCAGCACCAACTGGTAGCCCCCACCCCAATCAGCTCCTCCCCCTCCCCCCAGCGCCTCCTGCCTTCCACGGATCAGCTGTTCAGCAGTGTGCAGCAGGCGCTGGAGGGCAGGGGGAGGAGCAAGAGCAGGGCACACATGGGGGGAGGAGGCAGAGTGTGGGCGGGAAGAGGTGGGGCAGGGGCAGGGGCAGGGCAAGGACGAGAAGAGGCAAGGCAGGGTGGGGGCTTGGGAGAAGGGGTGGAGTGGGGGCAGGGCCTGGGGCAGAGGGGGGTGAACCACCCCCCAGCAACTCATAAAGACGGTGCCTATGTGAGCCTACTTGCGGAGACCACAGAACTTTCCGCCATACAATTTAACTGTGAAGAGTAACCACCTGTCATCTGCAACCACATTTTCTTACTCCCTTCAGAGCTGGGGGCCTGGCTAGCAGCCGTCACTCTCTGCTCTGCCCAGCTCTGATGGCAGCACTGCCACCAGCAGCGCAGAATAAAGGTGGCAATACCACACCTTTGAAGAGAGATCACCTCATGGAGACTCAGTGTAGCCAACTGCTCCAAAGAGATACACTGAACCTCTCTCCGCTGCCTGACTGGTGCTCCCACTTGCCTATCACACCTCCCTGGTCTCTGATTGGTGTGCAAGGAAACATTCCACTTCCCCCTATTGCACTTGAACCATCCAAGTCAGCACAGCTTCCTCCCACAAAGGGTGTTTAAATGTGCATCCCCTGGTTGCTGATTGGCTAATGCAAAGAGCAACTGGGGCTGTGATTGGAGGCCAGACCAGGAGCTCCCCTCCTTGATAGGCTGTGCCACGTGGGTGAGAGTCCTGGATCCTTTGCCATATCCTCAGGTTCTCCCCAGCCCCTGTGTGGGGGTGTTGAAGTAGATTGTACGTACCAGCCCTGATAGCCACCTCCAGCAGCTGCTGCTCTCCCTGCTCTGTCTTCAGAGGTGGGCAGCCAGAGAGCAGTGGCTGCTTTGACCTTTGGACTGGGAGGGATGGCTACGGGGGGCTAAGACAAATTGTGGGGTAGCTACAGCCCCCACAACACCTCTCCCAGCACCACTCTTGTGTGTGTTCTTTCAGTGTGCTGTCCAGCTCTGCGCAGATAACTGTTTCAGCAGACATCGACAGCACTACCCAGTGTTGTTAAGAGCTGAAGGCTGGAATGTCATTGCCTTAGTAACGCTGCTTGGGCTGCTTGGTGCTTCTACCCTTGGTTATTATTAACAGCAGAGACAGCAGCCTGCTTGATGTTACTCATCAAGAAAGACCACAGGCCCGGTTCAGTGACAAATCACTGGGCCAGATTTGTTGCCCCCTAGGCACAGTCCCAGAGCCCTGGCTCCATGGTTACAGGTACACTGACAGACGAGTGCCTAGCATCCAGGAACGGCTTAGTCAGTGGTGGGACTTGCCACTGCCACCTCGGCTGAACAGGGAATTAAGGCAACGTACCCCGACATTTATAGACCGAAACAAACAACTAGAATACGCAACTTACACCCCACATTACGTGTGTCATGACAGCTATTTGTTACCTTCCCTTGTTCCTGATGTCTTGGACAAAACATCCCTCTCCATAGTTTGTCAAACCTTCCTCTCTTGTACTTGACTGGGCTGCATCTGTACTAGCTGGGATATATTTATGTAACTCTCTAGTGCCTAGTGCACTAGCAACAACTTTGCCAAATTCATGTACTGGGCATTGAACTTGTGAGCATCTGCTTTGATACATGGCCTGACTTTGGTTCACAGCCTCTTGTTCAGGCCTCAGATCTTGCACCAGACCCAGTACTCCAGGCTTTCTCTCTCTCTCTCTCTTTCTCTCTCTATTACACCCCCAGCCAGAGGTGCTGATTTTCTAATGTGCCAGAGGGTTCTCCCCTGGCTCCACCCCCTGCCCTGCCCTCACTCCACCCCTTCCCCATACCCTACCCTGCCCCGCCTCTTCCTGCTCCCACTCCACCATGCCAAGCCTCTTCCTAGCCCCATTCTGCCCCTCCGTGAGCGCGCCCCACCTTCGCTTCTCCCCCCTGAGCCTCCTGCATGCCGCAGAACAGCTGATTGCAGCAGGTGGGAGGCACGAGTGGGAGGAGCTGATGGGGGAGGCTGCAGGTAGGTGCTGAGCACCCACCCTTTTTTTTCCGTGGATACTCCAGCCCTGAAGCGCCCATGGAGTCAGTGCCTATGCCCTCAGCTGTGGGAATTACTCAAGGTAGCAGTTCTCCTCCCAAACTGAGGGAATCTTACATTAGTCAGTAATTAGAGACAGAACAAATCTGTGACTGTTGAGGAGAGTTTATTTCAGCATTTGATAATTAAGAGAAAATGAGGAAAAATCTGAGAAGATTTACACAAATTGGCTATGTAGACGGGGGAAAGCAAAATCTGAGAGGTTTCATATCAAGTGGATGTTTAAAGGAAAAACACACAATCTTTATGCAGATAATATATTAGTAATCCATCTCCAGAGAGAAAATGACCAGCCTCTGAGGGAAGCGCAGTAAAATTTAGTAAGTGAAGAAAGGGGGAAATCTGTGCAGCAATATTTGATTATTGTAGAGAAAAGTGGCAAGATTGGAGGGTAGAATATCTGCATATTAAATAATTATATGGTAGAGTAGGAAAACTGAGGGAATTTATATCAACTTTACCCTCAAAATATTACAGTAAAAGCATATTTTGAAGGGTGCAATGTCAAGCAGTCTCAGTTAGGCATTGCCAGAACCAAGTATGTCTGGACCCTGTTAATTCAGCCCCCTTGTGTCTGTGCCTTCCTATATAATCTCTAGTGACAGGATCACACACACTGCAGCGCTCATTAACACAGGACCCTTGTTCAGGGTATGTCTACACTGCAACGCCCCCCCAAAATTAAACAAAAAATCACTGCAGTGAGTCTCAGAGCCTGGGGCAGCTGACCCAGGCTCATGGGGGCTCAGGCTGCAGGGCTAAAATAGCAGAGTAGATGCCTGGCTGCAGCCTGGGATCTGAGATCCTCCCCCCTCTCCAGGATTCAGAGCCCAGGCTCCCGCCTGAACCCAAACATCCACATTGCTACTTTAGCTCCAAAGCCAAGTCAATTGCCCTGGGCTCTGAGATTCCCTGATGTGGGTCTTTATTTGCAGTGCAGATGAACCCTCAGTCTTTTTACGCTCTGAGGTCTCTGAGGGAGCAAACATGTTCTGACCCATCTCTGTGCAATTCAGCGGCACCCCCTGACTTGTCCCAGGGGCAGTAATGGGGTTGTGTGTGTAAATGGCTACTCACCCACAAAACAAACACTTTCCCCTCTTCCCTACTTCACCTCTCTGCTCTGTCTTAATTAGTCTGGGAAAATCACCTTGACTTCCTCAGACAAACCATGTGTGGGATTAGTTACATTTTCTCTGTCTCTCTGCCACAAATTATTCCTTTTCCTTCTCTGTTTGTGGTGTTGGGACCTTTAAAACTGAAATCCTTTTTCTAGGGCTTGTCTACAGCCTTGTCTGGGCTGAGCTGTGACGTGCAGACTCGGAAATAATAACACTTAGATTTCCCATGAAAGATAAAATCCCTCTTCAGTTTCAAGCTCTGTCACGTCCTGGGTGCAATCCAGACTGGCCATAGCAGACATGCCAACTCTCATGAACTGATCACCAGACTCAGAATTTCTGAGTAAAATTAAGCCTCACTCAGGATCTCCTGGTAGAACTCTCCAATGGCAGGATTTTTTTTTCACTTGTGGCACATTCTTAAAACGGGTTTCCAGTCAAACAGAAGTTACCGGCCCTAAACAAAGGAATGTGCTTTCTCCACCAAGCCGTTACTTCCATAGTACTTGGAAAAAGAAAAGGAGTACTTGTGGCACCTTAGAGACTAACAAATTTATTAGAGCATAAGCTTTCGTGAGCTACAGCTCACTTCATCGGATGCATTTGGTGGAAAAAACAGAGGAGAGATTTATATACACACACACAGAGAACATGAAACAATGGGTTTATCATACACACTGTAAGGAGAGTGATCACTTAAGATAAGCCATCACCAACAGCAGGGGGGGGGAGGAGGAAAACCTTTCATGGTGACAAGCAGGTAGGCTAATTCCAGCAGTTAACAAGAATATCAGAGGAACAGTGGGGGGTGGAGTGGGAGGGAGAAATACCATGGGGAAATAGTTTTACTTTGTGTAATGACTCATCCATTCCCAGTCTCTATTCAAGCCTAAGTTAATTGTATCCAGTTTGCAAACCCCTCCAACGCATCATCAAGGATCTACAACCTATCCTGAATGACCAGCCATCGCTCTCTCAGATCTTGGGAGACAGACCAGTCCTTGCTTACAGACAGCCCCCCAATCTGAAGCAAATACTCACCAGCAAGCACACACCACACAACAGAACCACTAACCCAGGAACCTATCCTTGCAACAAAGCCCGTTGCCAACTCTGTCCACATATCTATTCAGGGGATACCATCATAGGGCCTAATCACATCAGCCACACTATCAGAGGCTCGTTCACCTGCGCATCTACCAATGTGATATATGCCATCATGTGCCAGCAATGCCCCTCTGCCATGTACATTGGCCAAACTGGACAGTCTCTACGTAAAAGAATGAATGGACACAAATCAGACGTCAAGAATTATAACATTCAAAAACCAGTTGGAGAACACTTCAATCTCTCTGGTCACTCGATCACAGACCTAAGAGTGGCTATACTTCAACAAAAAAGCTTCAAAAACAGACTCCAACGAGAGACTGCTGAATTGGAATTAATTTGCAAACTGGATACAATTAACTTAGGCTTGAATAGAGACCGGGAATGGATGAGTCATTACACAAAGTAAAACTATTTCCCCATGGTATTTCTCCCTCCCACCCCACCCCCCACTGTTCCTCTGATATTCTTGTTAACTGCTGGAATTAGCCTACCTGCTTGTCACCATGAAAGGTTTTCCTCCTTCCCCCCCCTGCTGTTGGTGATGGCTTATCTTAAGTGATCACTCTCCTTACAGTGTGTATGATAAACCCATTGTTTCATGTTCTCTGTGTGTGTGTATATAAATCTCTCCTCTGTTTTTTCCACCAAATGCATCCGATGAAGTGAGCTGTAGCTCACGAAAGCTTATGCTCTAATAAATTTGTTAGTCTCTAAGGTGCCACAAGTACTCCTTTTCTTTTTGCGAATACAGACTAACACGGCTGCTACTCTGAAACCAGTACTTGGAAAGACACTGAGAAATCACTTACATATCAGGTAAACAAAGCTAGCAAGCTAACAAATGGGGGGAAGAGAGAACTTCAGCTGAGATAGAAAGAATGGGGAGGGGCCCACCCTCATACAAGCAATTGAATCAACTGGAAAAAAAATCCTGACATTTGAGAGCTCTAAAAGTGAGGCTTAAATTTTACTTAGAAATCCTGTCAGCTGCCCCGGGCGGGGCCCCTTCCCCTTTTAAGGACCAGATACTTCAGGCCTGCCACTGGAGATGACTTGGCCATGTCTGGTTGGTCACACTCCACCTCTGGCAGTGTCCATGCACTGGGTATGTGAGTGCTGCCTAATTAGAGTGCCAGACATCTTGTCTACCAGGGAGCTCTTCTGATCTTCCAGCTGTTCAACCAGCCCATTCATCCCACAAGCATCCCAGGGGAAAGGGGGAGGGGGAAAGCCACTTCACAGGTATTCATAGAGGAAGAGGAGACAAAACGGGGTGGGGAGGAGTGTAACAGACATTTTGAGCGTACAGGTTATACATAGCATAGTCATACAGAGCATACAGACCACTGCTGCTCCTACAACAGGCAGGGGGAGTTCAAACACCACGTGACTGACCTAAAAACACAATATAAACTTTTTTTAAAATGTTATAATTTTGGGGCCAAGCTCATGATTTTTGGGGGTCGAACTCATGATTTTTGATCTCCCAAAGTTGGCAATACTGCATTGATGGGCAAACGTAGAGGTAGCAAATTGTGACAGGCATACCGTTGCCTGATTTTAAGAAGTTAATATTATTATTTTAGGTAATATGGGTTATAGGCTCGCCAATTGATCTGATCAGAAGATACTAAGGTTCTTGTCCCAGAATCAGGCTACACAGAGTTTGCAAGGACCCTTGGAATGTACGACAAGGACACTCACACTGAGACAAATGTAGCCTTAAAGACTTTTATTGAGATAAATGGAATAGTAATCAAACAGTAATTAAATGGTAAAATAATCAGAGTTACAAAGGCAATAATAAAAGGAGTACTTGTGGTACCTTAGAGACTAACAAATTTATTTGAGCTAAGCTTTTGTGAGCTACAGCTTACTTCATCGGATGCATCCACTGAATGCATCCAATGAAGTGAGCTGTAGCTCACGAAAGCTTATGCTCAAATAAATTTGTTAGTCTCTAAGGTGCCACAAGTACTCCTTTTCTTTTTGCGGATACAGACTAATATGGCTGCTGCTCTGAAACCTGTCAAAGGCAATAATATTGTTCTAGAGATACATGTGATATTATGCACTATAAAGCTTTTGATTAATATATTCACACCCTTCCTTGATAACCTGGTGGTAAGAGACAAAGGAACAGCCTAGTCTCTGGCATGCTAAGAGAGTTCATGTCCAGGTTCCTCAATTCTTGAGTGGGAAGAGCAGAGCTTAGGAGAAGCTGAAGAGCTATAGAAGACTGAAGAAGCTAACTTAGAGTTTTACTTAACTGACTGACTTAAAACTTACAATTCAGAACTAACAGATTAATAGACTAATAAACAAAAAAGCAATAAACTTCGAATGAAGAAGCTTCTTTGTCATGCTGGGTCACCCCTCTTATAGAGCTTGAACACCTGAGCCCTCCTTCTATGTCCACACTTAGTTTCTTCACCCACAGAAATGTTGGGGTATGCTTACTCCATAAGCCGGCATGTTTGTACGTATAGATGACATATACACACATTTTGATGACATTAGCTCATTCTCACATTTGTTATTTCTGTCCTATCCAGTTATTTCGGTTATTTGCAAGTTCCAAGTTGTGATGTCCCTGTTAAGTTTAAAGAGGTAGCACTTAGGTAGCCTTCCATACCACCCTGCTTCAATGCATTCTTTATGTATCTATGTTAAAGGTCGCAACCATATATGGACCTTATGCTTTAGCTCATCACCACCTATCTAGGTGAAAGGTCCCAAACATATGTATGCTAACATTGCCTTAGCTCAACATACAGGATGTGGCCTGTAGGTCCCTTGTATTACAGCCAAAAATACTTTAATATAAATCTATAGGCCTATTATAACCTATTATAACAAAACAAAGAGTCAAACCCATAAGAAAATAAGAAATCCATTAGAAAATATATATAGGCAAGCAAGCAGGCTAGCCCTATAGGCTATAATACCCCATATTCATCACAACTTTCTACCCCTGGACTAGGAGATAGGGAAAGGCAGAGACTGGGGAAAGGTGAGAGGCAGCAAATTGTGCTGGGAATGTCCCCATCCATCAGAATTTACCAGCCCTGGACCAAAGGATGGAGGAAGACAGAGGTGGGAAAACTATGATAAATTAATCCCATCCATCGCAGTCTGTTACCCCTGGACCAGAAAGTGGGGAAAGGTGAGAGGTACCAAATTGTGGTGGGAATGCCTCCATCCATCACAACTTACTGCCCTTGGACTATAGGATGGGGAAAGGCAGAAGCAGCAAATTGTGACAGGGCAGCAAAGGAGAGGATACACAGATGTTAGTAACTGTTACCAGCGGCAAATTGTGCAGGCAAAAAGAAAAGGAGTACTTGTACTTGTGCAGGCAAAAAGAAAAGGAGTACTTGTGGCACCTTTGTGCAGGCAAAGTTACACTGGCATGGTGAGGAGCAGCAGGTAAAAACCCTGTGGGAGAATGGGGTGGGGGGGAGGAGGGGAGAACTGGGGGATTTTTTCCTACAGCCCAGTGATGGGTTAATTTGACTCTACAAATAACCAGAGGAACCTGGTGGCACAGCACTGAGATCCCCATGGCCCAAACTAAGGGAGCAGCCCTCGCAGCTCAACTCAGGGCTAGCAGATAGTGAACATACTGTGAGGAAAAGAGAACACATCTTATAAACTGCTCCCTGGATCAATCTTTTACCAGAGTGAATCCCACCCACAGTCAGTGTCGCCGGGAAACATGTCCCCTGCCTCTCTGGGGTCTGGGCAGCCTATGTAGGACGAGGAACACATCACCCCATGTCCCAAGTCCTACAGACATCCAATCTGGATGTGTCCTCTCTGTCCACTCATTGACATGGTGCCTTCTATGCATAATGCCTCCTTAATGCTGAGATGAGCTGCCTGCTCCTAGGGAATATGGTTCCCCGGAGAGGGAGGGTCTGGGGCAAATTATTTATTTGAGTAATTTTCATAAAGAAAGAAACAATGATCCTGTTTATTTATTTATTTGATTGATTAATGTATAAAAATATTGCTCGGGCATGTAGGAAAGATATCAGGAGGGCCAAATCGCACCTGGAGCTGCAGCTAGCAAGAGATGTCAAGAGTAACAAGAAGGGTTTCTTCAGGTATGTTGGCAACAAGAAGAAAGCCAAGGAAAGTGTGGGCCCCTTACTGAATGAGGGAGGCAAGCTAGTGACAGAGGATGTGGAAAAAGCTAATGTACTCAATGCTTTTTTTGCCTCTGTTTTCACTAACAAGGTCAGCTCCCAGACTGCTGTGCTGGGCAACACAAAACGGGGAAGAGATGGCCAGCCCTCTGTAGAGATAGAGGTGGTTAGGGACTATTTAGAAAAGCTGGACGTGCACAAGTCCATGGGGCCGGACGAATTGCATCCGAGAGTGCTGAAGGAATTGGCGGCTGTGATTGCAGAGCCCTTGGCCATTATCTTTGAAAACTCGTGGCGAACGGGGGAAGTCCCGGATGACTGGAAAAAGGCTAATGTAGTGCCCATCTTTAAAAAAGGGAAGAAGGAGGATCCTGGGAACTACAGGCCGGTCAGCCTCACCTCAGTCCCTGGAAAAATCATGGAGCAGGTCCTCAAAGAATCAATCCTGAAGCACTTAGAGGAGAGGAAAGTGATCAGGAACAGTCAGCATGGATTCACCAAGGGAAGGTCATGCCTGACTAATCTAATCGCCTTTTATGATGAGATTACTGGTTCTGTGGATGAAGGGAAAGCAGTGGATGTATTGTTTCTTGACTTTAGCAAAGCTTTTGACACGGTCTCCCACAGCATTCTTGTCAGCAAGTTAAGGAAGTATGGGCTGGATGAATGCACTATAAGGTGGGTAGAAAGCTGGCTAGATTGTCGGGCTCAACGGGTAGTGATCAATGGCTCCATGTCTAGTTGGCAGCCGGTGTCAAGTGGAGTGCCCCAGGGGTCGGTCCTGGGGCCCGTTTTGTTCAATATCTTCATAAATGATCTGGAGGATGGTGTGGATTGCACTCTCAGCAAATTTGCGGATGATACTAAACTGGGAGGAGTGGTAGATACGCTGGAGGGGAGGGATAGGATACAGAAGGACCTAGACAAATTGGAGGATTGGGCCAAAAGAAATCTAATGAGGTTCAATAAGGATAAATGCAGGGTCCTGCACTTAGGATGGAAGAATCCAATGCACCGCTACAGACTAGGGACCGAATGGCTCGGCAGCAGTTCTGCGGAAAAGGACCTAGGGGTGACAGTGGATGAGAAGCTGGATATGAGTCAGCAGTGTGCCCTTGTTGCCAAGAAGGCCAATGGCATTTTGGGATGTATAAGTAGGGGCATAGCGAGCAGATCGAGGGACGTGATCGTTCCCCTCTATTCGACACTGATGAGGCCTCATCTGGAGTACTGTGTCCAGTTTTGGGCCCCACACTACAGGAAGGATGTGGATAAATTGGAAAGAGTACAGCGAAGGGCAACAAAAATGATTAGGGGTCTAGAGCACATGACTTATGAGGAGAGGCTGAGGGAGCTGGGATTGTTTAGTCTGCAGAAGAGAAGAATGAGGGGGGATTTGATAGCTGCTTTCAACTACCTGAAAGGGGGTTTCAAAGAGGATGGCTCTAGACTGTTCTCAATGGTAGCAGATGACAGAACGAGGAGTAATGGTCTCAAGTTGCAATGGGGGAGGTTTAGATTGGATATTAGGAAAAACTTTTTCACTAAGAGGGTGGTGAAACACTGGAATGCGTTACCTAGGGAGGTGGTAGAATCTCCTTCCTTAGAGGTTTTTAAGGTCAGGCTTGACAAAGCCCTGGCTGGGATGATTTAACTGGGACTTGGTCCTGCTTTGAGCAGGGGGTTGGACTAGATGACCTTCTGGGGTCCCTTCCAACCCTGATATTCTATGATTCTATGATTCTAATGTGCATAAAGAAACAGAAATACAATAAAAATATAAAAAGGGAAATGACTGACAGCTTGACTGAGTTACCAAACACTGCATGTCTCATAGGACAGCCAGTAACATTATTCACTCACACAACTTCACAACTTTTCAAACCTGCCAAATTAGACCAGGCAAAATCCGACACTATTACACAGACAGAACATGCTGGGGGAATCCAGGCCCTACAATAGCAATTCCGCGCCCCAGGGCAGGACAGTCCGTGCACCCCTAGAAAGGGATGGCTGAAGTTTATGACGCTACTTTTTATCCTCTGGGTAACCCATTAGAACCCACTATGCGTAAGTTGTGGCATTGCTTCATCTAGTTAACCTTTTTATCTTAATTTTTATTGAAAAAATGCATAATTCTCCCATCTGCCCTGGGACCTTTTAAATCACCGGACCCCTGGGCAATTGCCCCGCCCGCCCTTGACGGGCCTGGGGTATAAGGATACAATAAATAACAATAACAGACAGACACAGGCCAGACCCAGTGCAATTGTTCTCCCTAGGACCCAGAAGGCGCCGAGCAGAGCGATCCCCAGGGTCACTCAGCCTGGCAGCAGGAAGTGAATTGCAGTCGCGCCTGCAGTGACTCTGTTACGCGGCAACCCACCTTCCTTGCAAGACCCCAGGGTCTCGGCTGCTGCCGCTGGGGACCCCAGAGCCCTGGCTGCAGGCGGGGGAGGTTTCCTGTCGAGGGAGGAACATTCCCGCTGCTCCCCGAGAGACTCTCCCAGTGCAGAGATCCCGGCCTGTCCGCCCCCTCCATCACCACCACCTTACTGGGACCCAGAGCCCGGCTCCCAGGCAGAGCCCCACGTGGAGAGAAGGTGAGACCTGCGCCCATCCTCCTTCCCCACGGAGCGCTGCTCCCGGAGCAGCCTGTCTGCAGGGGCAGGGGGATGCCCCTGGCTGCTCCCAGCTGGGCTGGCTGCGAGTCCCTGCACTGGGCAGAGGAAAGCTGGCTGCCAGCTCCCATGGTTTGCAGTGAGTGGGAGGGATGGGGGTGGGACAGAGACAGGTGGGGAGCCAGAGGGGGTTGGGAGCCGGAAGGGGGATGAAGACGGGGAGGGGGCTCTGAGAGCCAGAGGGCATGGGGTGGGGGTGGAGAGGGAGGCTGAGGGAATACCCGGGAATTAGGGGGCAGGGGGAGGATTCTGGGGCCCAGGGGTACAGAGCTGGAATAGAGGGAAATGGGAGTGGGGGGATAAAGGGAAGGAAAGGGGGGATGTGGGGAGAGGGGCTGTGAGGAGGCTGGAGGGAGAATATGAGAGCAAGCAGAGACTGTCTGGGGAAGGGAGAGCCAGAGGTAGGAGAAGGGAGAGGGATGGTGAGAGATACAATGGCAGCTCCCCCAGCCCATGGGGTAGGAGGCTGCCCCGCTCAGCAGCCAGTGGGGAATCTTCTCCCCTGGACATGGTCAAACAAGCGGCAGGGGGGGGTGTTAGCGGATTTCCCCCTAAGGGCTCAGAATTTACAAGGCAAATATTCCCCCCCCCCCCCCACACACACATTCTGCTCCTAATGTAGTTTTTGTTTTTTTTAAGACAATCTCATTATCTGGGGGGTCTGACTCCTGAATGATAAATGTTCAGAGCTGACAGGACTGAACAGGGTCCTGCTCTGATTTCTGTGTCAAACCAGAGTCACTGCTAGCAACAACAGGCAAGGAATCCAACTAGTATTTGTTTTGGTTTGATTCAGGTTCAGTTCCATTCAATAGGTTCGGTTTCTTTTCTGCTTCAAGCCACCCAAAGAAACAAAATTAGAAGTTCAGTTACTAGTTTACATCCTATTTCAATCTCAATGGAGGTAAATCCATGAAAGAGAGCTGCAACTTAAAATGGAAACTGTTTTGATTTTTGATTATTTATTTTGTAATTTTAACTTTACGTGAGTTTTCCTAGCGTATTTGTGTTGTTAAATATACATGATTATTTTCCTAAACAATGTATTTTAGAAACCCAAAATAACATATTTAAATATTTGCATTGTCATATTGGACCTCTGCAGTGAAAGGATACATCTGAGGTCTGGAAATTTTCTTTTGATGCTCACTTGTGTTGCTGGTAAACTGCCAGTACAATTTTTGCTAGTTGATTTAGCATGAGCATGACATTTTTCCAATGTTCCCAGTAGATTAATATGTTTTCTTTCTTATGGAGATGTGGCTCATCTGCGAATGAATCAGGAGTTGGCCCAATCCTTTTTTGGGGCTTTCCTTCATCCAGATATCACTTCCTTTTTGGAGATTTCACAAGCTTTCAGAAGAAGTTCTAATTCATCTTCCAATTTCAGATATGTCTGACATTGATTCTGTAACATCATTATTTCTGACTCAAACATTTCCATCTTCATCCATGTTCTGGTGTAATGAAATTTTGCCTTGACTTTGTCCTGTGCTGACAGTGGGGACTGATATCTAGCATCAAGATATATGTATGAGAGAAACATATCTATCTGGGGTAGGGGTGGGGGGGTTGGAGGCGGGTATCAGACAGTGCCCTGGTGGGTTTGGAGTGTGCCCTGCAGCTGGCTTCAATGGGAAAGGGAGTTTGGAGCATGAACTCTGCCTCAAGTGGAGCAACTAGAGGGAGGAGTTGCCCCAGGGGCTGGGGATGGTGGGAGGAAGCCTGTCTAAGGGGAGAAGGTTGGGGAGCCATTACCTTTGCCCTTGGACTTGAACAGTTATGAACTTCAGGGCCCAGGGAGCATCCCACCCCTTCTCTCCCCAGGGAGCCTTCTCAAAGGTGGCTCATCTACTCCGGCCTCCCTTCTGCCTCCCATGGTGTGCAGGCAGCTCCCAAGCTTCCCCTCTCCCTCCCTGCTCTGGTGGTCTATCCCCATCTCTTCTCACTATCCTGGTGCAGGCTGTTCTGGGGCAATCACCAGCCTATTGGCTAGTTTGTTGTGTTCTCTTAAATGAAAATAAGATCTCTGTAGTTTTTTTTTTTTTTTTAAATAATGAGCTTAAAAAATGCTGAATCTTTATTTTAACCGGTGACACCACTGTTTTTTGTTCAGTTCCGTTGAGGTTGAGTTGGGAAAACAAATTTATGATTCAGATTCAGTTCCAGTTAATGTATGAAATACCAGTTTGAACTGGTTCTCCGATTCCACTATTGAGTCCAGATGGGCATATGAGATCAGCATTGGCCTGACTGTCCCTGGAGGCTGTAGGGGCAGCACAGGGCGGCTTGGTCATTAGTTGTCCCCAGCAGAGGGGTCTGGTAATTGCTAAGGCCAAAGAGGTCAGTGTCAGTTTCTCTCTGTGCTCAGGATTCTGGAACCCTAGAGCTAGCTGGGCTTCTTGGGGCAGATGCTGCTGCCTCCATTGTGATCTGGGAGCCCGGGCTGAGCAGCTGCTACTGCAGAGCAGATGTGTGCTGGGACAGACCATCACTAAGGCCCCCTCTGTGCCCAGCCGAGGGGGTGCTTTCTCCTGTGGCTGGAACTATCCCCCTGGGGCAGCTCCGGGCTTTGCTGGCATCAACTCCTGAGTCAGAGACTGCAGGTGATGAAATTGACCTCTGGGGGTAAGTGTAGGGGGCAGGCAGGAAAGCGACTCTGCACAAATGGCCCCTTGTTGGCCCATCTCTGCTCCCAGGTGTCTGCGAGTCCCAGAGCTGTTGCCCCCGACACACCCAGGCTCACACTCCTGTTAGCATTCAGAGTAGCAGCCGTGTTAGTCTGTATTCGCAAAAAGAAAAGGAGTACTTGTGGCACCTTGGAGACTAACAAATTTATTAGAGCATAAGCTCAATCTCCCCCCTGTATTTTCCACCAAATGCATCCGATGAAGTGAGCTGTAACTCACGAAAGCTTATGCTCTAATAAATTTGTTAGTCTCTAAGGTGCCACAAGTACTCCTTTTCTTTTTACTCCTGTTAGCAGTGACAGTAGCTATTGGAGAGGAAACGCCCACAGGAATGGCAGGACAGGAACCAGCTCTTCCATGCAGAAGGGAGAGGGGAGAGACTGAAAGTGGCAGCAGGAGCAATAAGTGAGGAGGGAGGTTCCAACCCAGTTTCCAATTCAGATTGATTTTCCTGGGAAGAAGGTGAAGAGCAGAGAGAGGAAAAGCCAGTTCCTGCTTCTGCCTAGTCCCCACGCTGCTGGGGGAATGTGCTGCCCTGGGGACAGTGTCAGGGGGGATCCCCCAAAGCGGAGCTTTTGATTCTGCTCTTTTTTAGCATTTGGCTCAGATACTCTGTTCCTGGGAGGGTTTAAAAGTGTCTCGTAGATTTAGTCCTGGTGGGAGGGGTCAGGTCTATGTTGTATAAAAGTAACTGAGGGTTTCCCAGCATGGCAGAGTCTAGAGTGTCAGTCTGCAGGGAAAGAGCCTGGGGGGAATTGAGGTGTGAAATGGACTAATGCTAATGCAAAAACCTCCCCAGTTGCCTAGGGGAGGGGCTGGGAAATGGCTGTGGTGGATCCAGCTCAGGTAGGGGATTTTGGGGGGAACTGCTGGGGAGGGTTATTGTAAAGGGGGAGGGGGAGGAAATACACAGGGTGAGGCAGGGAGGGGGACAGGGTGTGATAAACCTGCTGGGACATGCTCAGCCTAGGGCCTGATTTATGAACAGGCCCATTGCGGGAGCGGGGGATGAAGAGTCCCCCATTTCTGAAACAGGAAACAACCCCCTGGACAGGGCTGGGGAAACAGGCCAAAGTGCTGGAGCCTGAATCCATCGGCAGAGACTGCTCTGAAATACAGAGGGAAGGTGTTGGGATTCCTGTCCCCTGTACGGAGCTCTGCTTCCCATGTTAGCCTTGCCTTGTAGGTGTGTGGCAAATGTGAAAACCCTGCCTTCCTCTGCTGGGAGGGACAAGGAGCCCTCACCATCTCTCTGGTCCCTGCAGCCTCCTGGCCACTCTGAGCAGGGTGGGGGAGATATTCTCCTCTCGCGCTCCCAGAGCTGTCGTATTATTGTGCTTCTTCCCACAATAGTGGGATTGTGACTGGGGCAGCAGGTACTGAGTGGGGAGCACCTGTTTTTTCAGATGCTGGTGACCTTTGAGGAGGTGGCTGTGTACTTCACCGAGGGGCAGGGGGTTCTGCTGGACCCCAGTCAAAGAGCCCTCTACAGGGACGTCATGCAGGAGAATTATGAGACTGTGACCTCGCTGGGTAAGGATTCCTGTCCCCTCAGCTATTTGAAGCCAGGGGCCTGCATTTCTGCATCTGGTCAGGTTCTTCCCTGGTCAGTTACATTAGAGGGGAATGGGTCACATAGTCCACAGCTCCAGTGTGTGAGAGAGCCGTTCACCTCCAAACCCCTTGCAATGGGATAGGGGATTCATGAACCTGATGGACATGTTAATTCATCCCCATCCCTCCAGCTTTCACAGGGGCAGAAGCAATGTGTTAACCTATCTGCATTTATTCTCACTCACACACAAGATCTCTATGCACCTCCTTCATGGGAGTAGCTCCATCTGTGGGGAGGACTCTGGGCTCTGGATGTTTAGACGTATGCAGGGGTATAACACCAGAGCTGTGTGTGCCTCAGAAAGTCCCCCATAGCACACATCCTGAAAACTTCTAGTGAGGGTTTGACAACTCCCCCTCACCCAGACATCGGCCTCTCCCAAGGGGACTCGGTGACCATGTTCCCATCTGTTCAGATCCCACAACCCCCAGCGAATCATGGGGTCATTTATCAGTTTAAACTCAAGATGTGCCCTTTGTGACAAATACTCCACCGATCCTCAGTGCACTCTTATCATGCCTGATTTCATCCCCTGAGCAGGACTCCCCATTCCCAAACCTGACCTGATCACCCGGCTGGAAGCAGGGGAAGAGCCGTGGGTCCCAGATCTCCCAGCCTCCAAGAAAAGGAAGATCTCAAGAGACACCTGCACAGGTAAGGAGTCAGTGACTCTGACAAAGAAACTAGGGCAAGTGAAGGAAAAAGCTGAAAATCCGAGCCCCCTCAGTTCTGCCTCATCTCACCTAGGTCAGGCTGTGGATCCCAGGTGTCAGGTCATCATGGCAGATACAGCTCATAGATTCCCACTCACCCTGTTAGCTGTCAGGAGTTTTTTCCATGACTTCACTTCCCTGTGAATGTTTGGATGGGGTTTAGGAGCAGAATCCAAATTCTCAGTCTCCCCAACAGTTGCTGAGTTGTGTTTTCCCTCTTTGCTATTCCCCTTTCTGTCCTTTGTACTAACCCAGGCAGTGATTCCTGCCTATATTCTCTCTCTCCCACAGCAGGTGATGAGACAATGAGTGAGAACGAGGACGGGAATCCACTGCAGGAATGTCCTGAACAAGTGGAACTGCAGGGGACCTTATTGAGACAAGGTGAAGGGAATTTTTCCCAGTGCTTGGAACAGAGAAAAGGCTGGAATAATTGGTGCAGGTCAGAGAGGAAGTTGGGAAACTGCCAAAGGAATAATGTGTATGAATCTATTGAATGTGGGGAAGGAGACAAGGATCCCAAAGAAACCACAGTTCAGCAGACAAATGAGAATGAAAAGAACTCCTATAAATGCTTGGACTGTGGGAAAAGCTTCAGTCATCGCTCAAATCTTACTAGACATGGGAGAATCCACACTGGAGAGAGACTTTACAAATGCTTAGACTGTGGGAAAAGCTTCAGTCGGAGCTCAAATCTTATTAGCCATAGGATAATCCACACTGGAGAAAAACCTTATAAATGCTTGGACTGTGGGAAGAGCTTCAGTCAGCGCTCAGGCCTTATTAACCATAGCAGAGTCCACACGGGAGAGAACCCCTATAAATGCTTGGACTGTGGGAAAAGCTTCAGTCATCGCTCAAATCTTATTAGACATGGGAGAATCCACATGGGAGAGAGACTTTATAAATGCTTAGACTGTGGGAAAAGCTTCAGTCGGAGTTCAAATCTTATTAGCCATAGGATAATCCACACTGGAGAGAAACCCTATAAATGCTTGGACTGTGGGAAGAGCTTCAGTCGGAGCTCAAATCTTATTAGCCATAGGATAATCCACACTGGAGAGAAGCCCTTTAAATGCGTGGACTGTGGGAAGAGCTTCAGTCAGCGCTCAGGCCTCATTAGCCATAGTAGAATCCACATGGGAGAGAACCCCTATAAATGCTTAGACTGTGGGAAAAGCTTCAGTCGAAGCTCAAATCTTATTAACCATAGGATAATCCACACTGGAGAGAAACCCTATAAATGCTTGGACTGTGGGAAGAGCTTCAGTCAGCGCTCAGGCCTTATTAACCATAGTAGAATCCACATGAGCAAGAACTCCTATAAACGCTTGGACTGTGGGAAGAGCTTCAGTCAGCGCTCAGGCTTTATTAGCCATGAGAGAACCCACACAGAAGAGAGACCCTATAAATGCTTGGACTGTGGGAAAAGCTTCAGTCGGAGCTCAAATCTTACTGCTCATAGGAGACTGCACACTGGAGAGAGACCCTATAAGTGTTTGGACTGTGGGAAAAGCTTCAGTCGGAGAGCACATCTTATTAGACATGGGAGACTCCACACTGGTGAGAAATCCTACAAATCTGTGGTTCTCAAACGTTAACAACCCGAGGACCCCCGTTTGATTTAAAAATTTTCAAGGACCCCCGCAAGCCCACCGCTCAGCCACAGGCTCTGCCCCCACTCCACCCCTTCTCCCAAGCCCGCACCCCTGCCCCTCCTCTTCCTTGCCTCTTTCTGCCCCCTCCCCCCAGCGCGCCCTGTTCCCACTCTTCCCTCTCCCGCCCAGTGCCTCCTGCACACTGCTGAACAGCTGTTTTGTGGCACGCAGAAGTCACTGGGAGGGAGGGGGAGGAGTTGATCAGCGGGGACAGCAGCCCCGGACATGATTCGTTGACCCACGGGAGTACCCTTGCGGACCCCTGGACCGCAGTTTGAGAAATCCTGCTATAAATGCCTGTACTTCATTTATTGCTCAAGCCTTAATTAACCGTGAGAGAAACCATACAGGAGAGAGACCCTATAAATGCTTGGACTGAGGTAAAAGCTCCATTCAGCGTTCAGGCCTTATTAACCATGGAAGAATCCATATCGGGGAGAGACCCTAAAAATGCCTGCAGTGTGAGAAAAGTTTCAATGCACCATCAGCCCTTATTATACGTTAGAGAACCCATACAGGAGAAGAACCCTATAAATACTTGGATTGTGGGAAAAGCTTTTATCATTTCACATCTGAGAACCCACACAGGAGATAAAACCTGTAAGTGCCTGCACTGTGGGAAAAGCTTCACTGAGAGCTCAAATGTGGACACAAGAATAAATGGATATAAACTGGCCATCAGGAAGTTTAGACTTGAAATTAGATGAAGGTTTCTAACCATCAGAGGAGTGAAGTTCTGGAACAGCCTTCCAAGGGAAGCAGTGGGGGCAAAAGACCTATCTGGCTTCAAGATTAAACTTGATAAGTTTATGGAGGAGATAGTATGATGGGATAACATGATTTTGGCAATTAATTGATCTTTAACTATTCATGGTAAATAGGCCCAATGGCCTGTGATGGTATGTTAGATGGGATGGGATCTGAGTTACTACAGAGAATTCTTTCCTGGGTATCTGGCTGGTGAATCTTGCCCACATGCTCAGGGTTCAGCTGATCGCCATATTTGGGGTCGGGAAGGAATTTTCCTCCAGGGCAGATTGGAAGAGGCTCTGGGGGTTTTTCGCCTTCCTCTGCAGCATGGGGCACAGGTCACTTGCTGGAGGATTCTCTGCGCCTTGAAGTCTTTAAACCATGATTTGAGGACTTCAGTAGCTCAGACATAGGTGAGAGGTTTATTGCAGGAGTGGGTGGGTGAGATTCAGTGGCCTGCATTGTGCAGGAGGTCAGACTAGATGATCATAATGGTCCCTTCTGACCTTAATATCTATGAATCTATGAAATCTTATTATACATAAGACAATCCACACAAGAGAGAAATCCCATAAATGCTTACATGATGGGAAAAGCTTCAGTCTTAGATCATACCTTACTAAACATTTCAGAATCCACATGGCACAGTATCTACAAAATGCCTCAACTGTGGAAAAATTTTAATTTGAACATCAAACCTTACTTCACATCAGACAATCCACACAGGAGAGAGAACCCATAAATACTTGGATTGTGGGAAAAGCTTCAATAACTGCAGGGAAAGATTCAGTCTAAGCTCACACATTGTTCCCCATCAGATAATTCACAGAAGAAAGAGCTTGAATGTGGGGGTACCTTCTTTTGGTGATCATACGGCATCAAGCATCAGCAAATCCAAACAGGGAGGAGCCCTCTCAGATGTCCTTAGCATGGAAAATGCTTCAGTTGGAGCTAACACCACGTTGAACATCAGAGACTCCTCCACACAGAAGAGAAATTCTCTCAGTGCCCTGACTAGGGTTGACCATAGTAAAAACTCCATTTCCTAATTCCCACACACAGCAGTGGCATTTGGCTCCCAGGTATCCAGCTGCCCATCTCTGGGGACAGGTTCCAGCAGCAGCTGACCCTCAGCTGTTCAGGGACCTGGCTTTGCTTGGTCTAAGAAAACCCCAGGCAGAGGAGGAGGAGAAGTCCTTATCAGCCCCTCCTCCCTGCTGCAGTCCTGGCTGCTGAACTGATGGGCCTTCCTGCCTCCTGGGAACCTACTGGGGAATGGGAGAGAGAAACTCCTCCATAAGCTCCCTCTGCCTGGATGAAGTTCTCTTCTTTCCTTTCCCTTCCCTGACGTGATGTCCCTCCTATGGAGACTAGGAGAGGGATATTTGAGCCAGGCCCAATATTCACCCTGGACACCTGTCCCCACCCCCGTTTTCCTGCAGCCCCTGGGCTGGTTTCCCCCACTTACCTGGAGCTGGTACCTGCAGAGTGAGTATCTCTGGGGTTGACAACTCTTCCCCTCCCTAAATCCCTGAAGGTGCTGGATTCTGGGGAATCAAATGTGAAGGGACCAGGAGGGATGGGTTTTGGGGAGGAAACTGCTTTATCAGCATATAGAGTTAAGCCCAACTGGTGTGAAGGGCTTCAAAATATGCTTGCTTGGAAACTAACCCCAATAAACATTTCATTGTCTGCATTTCAGACTTCTGGTCTGCTTTCTGTCTATGTGACAAAAACCAGGGGAGAGGGTGAAGGGAAAGCCCTCTATCAGGGGGTTTGAGTGTCACTGGTATTTAAATGTAAGATTCAGGTACCTAAAGTGAAAGTAGTAGCTGGGCACCAAAATCTTTTTGTGGCTCTAGCCCTGGTGCCTAACCTGTTTTGGAAACCATACTAGGCCCTCACTTGCTTCATCAGGTGCCTAATGCCTTAAAAATCCAACTCTAAGTCATTTTTGAAAAAATGCTTTTGAAAAACTTACCCAAAATGTAATAGGCTTTAAAAATCAGTATAATATAATCTGGGTCCACAAACACTAAAATACCTTCATCGGAACAGTATGGGGCTTTGAATGGTATCATTCTGTGGCAGGATCTGACAGTCAGTGCTAAATGTCTGAACAGACCCATTGTTAATGATTATTGCTAAAGCCAGTAACAGATTGACTTTTCTCATAAATTGTGTTCAGCACTCTAGGAGCAAGTGCTGTAATTGTGGAGAACATGCTGTATTTGTCGCACATAACAGAAGTTGAATACCTGCTTTAGGTGCAGAGTCTCATTCTCTCAGCAATTGGGAGATGCTGTCTCCTCCCCTCATCATTCCTCTTGGGACATCACTCGTAGTCCTTTAGATTCAGGGTCACTCCTCACATTTATAAAATCATTACATTGGCTGTTCTGTATATTGAGACTGTAAACTCTTTCCCTTAGGAGCTGTCTCTCATGATGTGTATATACAGTATAGACTTGGTCTGATGGGATAGCACAATATAGACTTAGTCTTCTGTGGAGCTTCTGGCTACTGCTGTGTTACAAATAACCATGGTATTCACTAAGACACAATTATTTTGTAACCAGAAAAGAATGAATTTGGGGAAAGTTGTGGTATGAGGAACAGGCCGAATATCAACAGAGAGAGACTCCCAAACCCAGCAATCTCTACTTCCAGTCCTGCAAAATCTTAGTCACATATTTAATTGTACTGCTACCAATAGCTCCATTGATTTAAATGGGTCTGAGCTAGAATAAGGCAGGTGGTAAGGCTGAGAAAGATGGGATCTTGGTCAGAAACACAGTTCAGAGATCAGAATCGCTTTAGCCATAATAGCTAGATAATATGGCTAAAGCGATTCTGAAAGCACCAATAGCTTGCTTTGACAGGATGTAGAACAGATTTATTGAGGACTTAAGGAGACAAAATATCTTTTGCCAGTAGGGTCCTTTTTTATTTTATATAACCTTTCTTTTCCCTTTGTCATGAGATCTTTGTGTTGTGTGAACAATGAAAACTATCAGTATCTCTCAGCACAAACACTGGGGGTGAGTGCTAGATACACACTCCGAGAGGCCGAGACTGAACAGGGCATAGAGTTGCTACCTGAGTTCTTCAGGGATGTGAGATAGAGTCAGGAGGGAGTGAGGATGGGAGGTGAGGGGAACAGAGCTGGGAAACTGCAGACTTTTCTCTTGAGAGCCAGACAGCTGAAGCTGAGAACTGTGAACTTGCTGCACCAATACCAGAGAGAGAGACAGGAATTGCCCTGTGACTGGTGGATGAAGCTGTAGTTTGCCCACCTCGGTGATAGTGTCTGTTTCCCAGTGTTCCGTTCCCAGCTCTGACGCCACAGAGCGTTTACCCCATGTCCCCCTTCCCAGCTCTGACGCCCCAGAGCGTTTACCCCGTGTTTCCCCTGCCAGCTCTGAGGCCACAGAGCATTTACCCTATGTCTCCCTTCCCAGCTCTGACGCCGCAGAGCATTTACCCTGTGTCTACCTTCCCAGCTCTGATGCCGCAGAGCCTTGCCTGTGTCCCTGTTCCCTATTTTTTTGTTCCTGTTTCCCTCGCTTAGCAAACATGATTCCAATTTCCCTTCCTTCCCACTTCTTGTTTGACCCCAGTTTATATAGTAATATTCTCAGCTATACCCTAACCAATCATTTTACTGAAATTTAACTAACCAATCCTAATGTATTGTAACATACCTCTCTAACCAATTATATCCCACTACCCTAATTAACTTCTGTAAGGGGACTGTTGCCCCCTTTCTAACATTCAGTGGGGATGTTTTAGTTGCTAGCTCCCAGTACTAAAAAGGAGGAAGGGTCAATGGGGAATCAGGACCCTGAGACTGACAGCCCCCAGGAACAATGGGGAGAGGCCAATGCTCCAGGTCGGCCTGAATTACAGGTGGGCAGGCTAATCGGAGTCAAGAGGCTACGGAGGTCCCATGTTTTGTGTGAGCTGGAATTGCCTGGGTCAGACAAAGTGGGTCCAAGCTAAGGAGAAAGCAGGGGTGCAAGCTGAGCTGGGGAGCAGAGCTGTGCCAGATCCAGAGAGAGCAGACCCTGTCCTGGGAGCAGAGTTGCAGCCCCAAAGCCAGAGGCATAGCCCAGAGAGAGCAGACTTGCCCTGGGAGGAGAGCTGCAGCAACCAGAGCCAGAGGGTCCAGAAAAGCAGCACAGGAAACAGGTCAGTGCTGGGAGCAGAGTCACAGAAGCAGCCTGCAGAGCAGACCTGTACTGGGAGCAGAGCTGCAGCAACCAGAGGCAGAGGGGCCAAAGAGGCAGCCCAGGGAGCTGGAGGCAGAGCAGCAGCAGTAACAGTTCAGAGACAGAGTGGTGGAGCTGGGGCTGGAGCAATCCGGAGCTGGGTGCGGTGAGCAGCTGGGGAGATCGAAGGGGACCCTGGGCAGCGGGCCCAGCACAGGGAGATGCCTCAGCCAAGAGGCTCTGCAGGCCAGGCTTGGATCGTAACCCTGACAGGGCGGGAGCGACACTGGGAATACGGGTCCTACCACTTAGAGCTTGAGAGCATGTGGCCACCATCAGAGCAAGTGTCCAACCCACAGCATCCCTGCAGCACAGCCAGGGCCTGAGAAGAAGGCCTGGGACCTACAAGAAACAGACTGTGAACTGCCCTGACATTCCAGAGATGCTGTTTGTGATGTTCCTGCCACAGAGCGGGGTGATGTTTCCTTTAACCTTTCCCATTTTTCCTTATTCTTTTTCAAATTAATTGTTGATTAAATAACTTGCATTTGCTTTAGCTTGTATGTAATGGTTAGTGGGTCAGAGAAGTGCCCAGTGCAGAGAGAGTACCCCGGAGTGGGGACACCCTAGCCCCTGTCCTAGGTGACCACAGCAGTGTTGGGGGTCGAGTCCCCCAGGAATCCTGGGCCCAGCCTTGTTGGGGTTACGAGGACTCTGCCAGACAGGAGAGTGGAAGGGGAGTCCTCAAGGGCAGGGAGGCCACTGGGTAAAGGAAGTGGGAGCGAGGACTCAGATCCTTCTGCTAGGCCACTTCACCGGGGTAGTGCAGAAGCAAGGAAAGTTCCCCACAATAGCAGGACTATTCCCCATCTTACATTACACTTAATAAAATTAATTATACAGCAGACAGAAACAATTAGACAACCAGACAGTTTAACAATAGAAAAGTGGGGGCCATAAAGATAAAACAATACAGAAATGAGGGTTTCGCAACCATTGATAAGTGATTTCTTGCAAGACAGGATGCTATTAAACTAAGTTTTCTTTAACCATCATAAGATCTGTTTCTTTATCTGGTGGTGATGGGCACTATCAGGACAGGATTGTCTTCCTAACAGTCCAATACCACCTTATTTCAATGTGACTAGTTTGGAGTGTGAGGAGGTGACCGGTCGCTTCCCAGCTTATGGCTGCCTCTGCTGCTTAGCCAAATGCCTTAGCCTAAGAACAAGGCCTCAGACTGTCACAGTGAGAGAAGGCTCATACACAGGCAGAATGTGATTTTGATTCTTTGTTTTTATACCCCAGTAACTAGCTAAGTGATAAAAATACACCTAAGTTCTTAAAGTATATAAGCCTTTACAGGCAGGCTTGAATATCTATATTCTAACCCCCTCCCTCCCCCCGCTGCTGCCTAACTCTGAAGGTGTCTAAAGATCCTATTTACCTAAATTTCAGCTGTTAAAATCCCCCAGGTGCCTAAATCCCTCAGGTACTTCTCAAACTAAGTTTTCCTTGGCCTGTCTCACATGTGACTGCCTCATTGCCCACTCAGGTTTGTTCCAAGCCTGTGCCCCATTTCACAGGGTGTGGGGAGAGCTGAGGCCAAATTTGGTATTGCAACCCACATAGCACAATGCCACTCACTCAGCTCCCTCCCTCCAGTATCATAATGGGGATGGGACACTGGGGCCTATCCAGAGTGCGTAAAGCAGCAGCCCTGGAACCAGACCAGCTGGTGCTTCACTGCCAACATCCAGGAAAAGCATGGGGAGTGGCTGTTAGTGCCCACATGGGGAAAGGAGCCAGGAGGGGGGCAGACATAGGAGAGGGTTGCCTAGAGCCCAGAGATGAGTTAACCCAGCCCTGCGAATACCCAGAGGAACCTGGTGGCAAAGCACTGACAGCTACATGGCCCGCGTTAGGGGAGCAGAGCTTGTAGCTCCGGCCCAGGGCTAGTAGCCACTGAGCCTGGTGTGGAGACAAGGGGCCGTCTCTGACAAACTACTCCCTGTGCCCGTCTGTTACCAGAGTGAATCACACAGAGAGTCAGTGTCAATGAGAAACGTGTTCTCTGCATCTCTGGGCTGCCTCACTAGGATCAGGAGCCATTACTCCTTGTCCCCATTGATACTGGGGACTCTCTGGAACAATCCCCAGTCTTCATAGAAACCCCCCTTTTCCTCCTTGCCTGGTATCTGGATGTCTCTTTTATGCCCATCATTGACACGGTGGCTTCTATGCCCGATGCCCCCTTAATGCTGAGAGAAGCTGCCTGTGCCCAGGGGAACTGGGGCCCCAGGAGGCAGGGTCTGGGACAGAGAGCTGCAGTGCAATCCCTTGATCACTAGGACCCAGGAGCAGCTGGGATGCGGCTCTGGGAGCGATCGCTGGGATCACTCAGCCCTGGTCTACACTAGGTGTTGAGGTCGAATTTAGCAGCGTTAAATCGATTTAACCCTGCACCCATCCACATGACGAAGCCCTTTTTTTTTTTTGACTTAAAGGGCTCTTAAAATCGATTTCCTTACTCCACCCCCGACAAGGGGATTAGCGCTGAAATCGGTTTTGCTGGGTCGAATTTGGGGTACTGTGGATGCACTTAGACGGTATTGGCCTCCAGGAGCTTTCCCAGAGTGCTCCATTGTGACCGCTGTGGACATCACTCCCAACTCAGATGCACTGACCAGGTAGACAGGGAAAGGCCCGCGAACTTTTGAATTTCATTTCCTGTTTGACCAGTGTGGCAAGCTGAAGGTGACCATGGAGAGCTCATCAGCAGAGGTGACCATACAGAGCTCATCAGCAGAGGTGACCATGATGGAGTCCCAGAATCGCAAAAGAGCTCCAGCATGGACCGAACGGGAGGTACGGGATCTGATCGCTGTATGGGGAGAGGAATCCGTGCTATCAGAACTACGTTCCAGTTTTCGAAATACCAAAACATTTGTCAAAATCTCCCAGGGCATGAAGGACAGAGGCCATAACAGGGACCCGAAGCAGTGCACGTGAAACTTAGGGAGCTGAGGCAAGCCTACCAGAAAACCAGAGAGGTGAACAGCTGCTCTGGGTCAGAGTCCCAAACATGACGCTTCTATGATGAGCTGCATGCCATTTTAGGGGGTTCAGCCACCACTACCCCAACCGTGTTGTTTGACTCCTTCAATGGAGATGGAGGCAACACGGAAGCAGGTTTTGCGGGTGAGGAAGACGATGATGAGGAGGTTGTAGATAGCTCACAGCAAACAAGCGGAGAAACCGGTTTTCCCAACAGCCAGGAACTGTTTCTCACCCTGGACCTGGAGCCAGTACCCCCCGAACCCACCCAAGGCTGCTTCCCGGACCCGCCATGTTGAGAAGGACCTCTGGTGAGTGTACCTTTTAAAATACTATACATGGTTTAAAAGCCAGCATGTTTAATGATTAATTTGCCCTGGCATTCGTGGCTCTCCTGGATATACTCCCAAAGCCTTTGTAAAAGATTTCTGGGGAGGGCAGCCTTATTCCATCCACCATGGTAGGACAGTTTACCATTCCAGGCCAGTAGCATGTACTCAGGAATCATTGTAGAACAAAGCATTGCAGTGTATGTTTGCTGGCGTTCAAATAACATCCGTTCTTTTTCTCTCTGTGTTATCCTTAGGAGAGTGATATCATTCATGGTCACCTGGTTGAAAAAGGCTGCTTTTCTTAAGGGGATATTCAGAGGTGCCCATTCCTGCTGGGCTGTTTGCCTATGGCTGAACATAAATATTCCCCGCTGTTAGCCACGCGGTGGGGGGAGGCAAAATGCGACCTTGTAATGAAAGCACATGTGCTATGTATGTAATATTAACAGCAAGGTTTACCGTGAAAGAGTGTAACCATTGTTCTATAAAATGTGTCTTTTTAAATACCACTGTCCTTTTTTTTTCTCCACCAGCTGCATGTGTTTCAAGGATCACAGGATCTTCTCCTTTCCAGAGGCTAGTGAAGATTAGAAGGCGAAAAAAACGCACTCGCAATGAAATGTTCTCTGAGCTCATGCTGTCCTCCCACACTGACAGAGCACAGACGAATGCATGGAGGCAGACAATGTCAGAGTGCAGGAAAGCACAAAATGACCGGGAGGAGAGGTGGCGGGCTGAAGAGAGGGCTGAAGCTGAAAGGTGGCGTCAGCATGATGAGAGGAGGCAGGATTCAATTGTGAGGCTGCTGGAGGATCAAACTAATATGCTCCAGCATATGGTTGAGCTGCAGAAAAGGCAGCAGGAGCACAGACCGCCGCTACAGCCCTTGTGTAACCAACCGCCCTCCTCCCCAAGTTCCATAGCCTCCTCACCCAGCTGCCCAAGAACGTGGTGGGGGGGCCTCCGGCCACCCAGCCACTCCACCCCAGAGGATTGCCCAAGTAACAGAAGGTTGGCATTCAATAAGTTTTAAACTTTTAAACTTTTAAAGTGCTGTGTGGCCTTGTCCTTCCCTCCTCCACCACCCCTCCTGGACTGCCTTCGTAATTATCCCCCTATTTGTGTGATGAATTAATAAAAAATGCATGAATGTGAAGCAACAATGACTTTATTGCCTCTGCAAGCGATGATCGAAGGGAGGTGGGGAGGGTGGTTAGTTTACAGGGAAGTAGAGTGAACCAAGCGGTGGGGGGTTTCATCAAGGAGAAACAAACAAAACTTACATACCGTAGCCTGGCCAGTCATGAAACTGGTTTTCAAAGCTTCTCTGATGCGCACCGCACCCTCCTGTGCTCTTCTAACCACCCTAGTGTCTGGCTGTGCGTAACCAGCAGCCAGGCGATTTGCCTCAACCTCCCACCCCGCCATAAACGTCTCCCCCTTACCCTCACAGATATTGTGGAGCGCACAGCAAGCAGTAATAACAGTGGGAATATTGGTTTCGCTGAGGTCTAACCGAGTCAGTAAACTGCGCCAGCATGCTTTTAAACGTCCAAATGCACATTCTACCACCATTCTGCACTTGTTCAGCCTGTAGTTGAACGGCTCCTGACTACTGTCCAGGGTGCCTACGTATGGCTTCATGAGCCATGGCATTATGGAGTAGGCTGGGTCTCCAAGGATAACTATAGGCATTTCAACATCCCCAACGGTTATTTTCTGGTCTGGGAAGAAAGTCCCTTCCTGCAGCTTTTGAAAAAGACCAGAGTTCCTGAAGATGCGAGCATCATGTACCTTTCCTGGCCATCCCACGTTGATGTTGGTGAAACGTCCCTTGTGATCCACCAGTGCTTGCAGCACTATTGAAAAGTACCCCTTGCGATTTATGTACTCGCTGGCTTGTTGCTCCGGTGCCAAGATAGGGATATGAGTTCCATCTATGGCCCCACCACAGTTAGGGAATCCCATTGTAGCAAAGCCATCCACTATGACCTGCACGTTTCCCAGGGTCACTACCCTTGATATCAGCAGGTCTTTGATTGCTTTGGCTACTTGCATCACAGCAGCCCCCACAGTAGATTAGCCCACTCCAAATTGATTCCCGACTGACAGGTAGCTGTCTGGCGTTGTAAGCTTCCACAGGGCTATCGCCACTCGCTTCTCAACTGTGAGGGCTGCTCTCATCTTGGTATTCTTGCGCTTCAGGGCAGGGGAAAGCGAGTCACAAAGTTCCATGAAAGTGCCCTTATGCATGCAAAAGTTTTGCAGCCACTGGGAAACATTATGCGGTCCCACTAGTCTGTGTTTGTTTCCCGGTCCCAGAATCGGCATTCCACCGCATGAGCCTGCCCCATTAGCACCATGATGCCCACATTGCCAGGGCACATACTTTGAGAGAAGTCTGTGTCCATGTCCTCATTACTCTCATAACCACGCTGACGTCGCCTACTCGCCCGGTTTTGCTTTGCCAGGTTCTGGTGCTGCATATACTGCTGGATAATGTGTGTGGTGTTTAATGGGCTCCTAATTGCCAAAGTAATCTGAGCGGGCTCTATGCTTGTTGTGGTATGGAGTCTGCACAGAAAAAAGGCACGGAACGATTGTCTGCTGTTGCCCTGACGGAGGGAGGGGCAACTGACAACATGGCTTACAGTGAATTAAAATCAACAAAGAGGCTGGATTTGCGAGAAACTGAATGCCGCCTCAAGGACGGAACTCAAAACTGGGTTTAGCAGGCCGTTGATTTGCCCAGGCGCTTGGTTAAAAGAGCACCCAGGACTACGTCAACGATGGCTACTAGTCATACTGCACTGTCTGCTGCCAACAGGCAATAAACTGCTGTTGTGTAGCAATGCAGTACCACGTCTGCCAGCACCCAGGAGACATATGGTGACGGTTAGCTGAGCGGGCTCCATGCTTGCCGTGGTATGGCGTCTGCATAGGAAACTCAAGAAAAAAGGTGCAAAACAATTGTCTGCCCTTGCTTTTATGGAGGGAGGGAGGGAACGGGGGCCTGACGATATGTACCCAGAACCACCCACAACAATGTTTTAGCCCCATCAGGCACTGGGATTTCTACCCAGAATTCAAATGGGTGGTGGAGACTGCGGGAACTATGGGATAGCTACCCACAGTGCAAAGCTCCGGAAGTCGATGGTTGCCTCGGTACTGTGGACACACTCCACTGACTACATGCACTTAGAGCATTTGTGTGGGGACACACACTCGACTGTATAAAAACGCTTTCTACAAAACCGACTTCTATAAATTCGACCTAATTTCATAGTGTAGACATACCCTCAGTCCAGGCAGTAGGAAGTGAATCGCTCTCGCTGCAGTGACTGGGGTGCTGTGAGGAGTCCACGCTCCTTGCAAGATCCCTGAGCCCCTGCGACTGCTACTGGGACCTCAGAGCCTTGGCTGCAGCCATGAGAGGGGAATCTCCAGCAGTAACATTCCCGCTGCTTCCCAGGAGCCTCGCCCGGTGCAGAGACCCCAGCCTGGCCAGGACACCCCATCCCGGGCCCCAGTCCCTGCTCCCAGGGGAGGCACCACTTGGAGAGAAGGTACGAGAGACCATGGGCAGCATGTATTAAGATGCTTGGGGAGGCTGTTTCCCCAAAATAAAAAAGGCTGCCCATGCAGGGGGCAAATGCCCAATGCAGCATGGATCAGCTCCCTTTGAAGGAGTGCCAGCTGCTGCTTTTGTGCATTGAAGCAAAGGAAGCTCCCTAAAAGGGGGGCACTGGTGCCCCCTGCTCTTCCCAGAGACCTTTCCCCTACTCTGCCTCTTTCCCCCAAGATCTGGCCCTCGGTTTGCCTCTTCTGACCCTCGCTCTGCCTCGTCCCCTGAGGCCCTGCTGACTGCTCACTCATGTCTGCCCCTTCCCTCTCCCCCAGAGCTCTCCCTTAAGACAGGAAAAAAGTGATGGGGCCATGACCCCCTGGCTGAGGTAAAGTGAGGGCAGGGCCTCGGGAGAAGAGGTGGAGTGGTGGTGGGAAGAAGTGGAGTGAGGGAAGGGCCTTGGGGGCAAAGGCACAGTGGGGATGGGGAGGGATAGCTCAGTGGTTTGGGGTTTTGGGGGGGAAGAATAGCTCAGTGGTTTGAGCATTGGCCTGCTAACCCCAGGATTGTGAGTTCATTCCTTGAGGGGGCCATTTAGGGATCTGGGGCAAAAATTGGGGATTGGTCCTGCTTTGAGCAGGGGGTTGGACTAGATGACCTCCTGAGGTCCCTTCCAACCCTGAGATTCTATGATGGGGCCTTCGGGGAAGAGCTGGAGCATGGGCAGGGCCATGGTGGTGCCCCCCATTCTAGGGAGCTTTCAGTGCTCCTGCTCCCAGGATGCAAAGACCGCTGGCCGGCATGCCTCCAAAGGGAGGTGATCTGCACGACATCCAGCATTTACTCCCTGCATGGACAGCCTCTTTTATTTTGGGGAGACTTAGCCTTCCCAAACCTCTTATTTACGCCACCAATTATAAGAGACCATTCAGACAGGCTTGTCAGGGGAGATTTTATGCAGTGGAGCACCAATGAACCGTGTTTGAATCTGTGAAGGGCGACGTAAAGTTCATACACAGGGGTTAAACCTTTGTCTCTGGCTAAAGGAAGGAACACAGCTGCCTGTCCTGAGTCCATGCACTGTAGTTGTAACCACTCTACCTTGAATGGTCCCTTACAATATGTACTAACTACGTATGCTAACCAATCTGTTCCCATCTGGCATTTAGCTGTGACTGTGCAGCATGCCTTTCCCAGACCTGAAGAGCTCTGTGTGGCTTGAAAGCTTGTCTCTCTCACCAACACAAGTTGGTCCAATAAAAGACCATTATGTGCATCAAGTCTGACCTCCACTATAACACAGGCCATAGAATGTCACCAAGTGGTTCCTCCATCAAACCCATAACGTGACTGAGCTAGAGAATGTCTTTTGGAATGAGAGCCACATGCATTAGAGCCAGATGGCTTACAGAAAATCCTTCTTCTGCAGTGATGTGGAGTTAAGGGACATGGAGAAGAAGAAAATCTTTAGCTGGGCTGTGATTAAAGTTTCATAGATACTAAGGTCAGAAGGGACCATTCTGATCATCTAGTCCGACCTCCTGCACAGCGCAGGCCACAGAATCTCACCCACCCACTCCTATGAAAAACCTCACCCATGTCTGAGCTATTGAAGTCCTTAAATCATGGTTCAAAGACTTCAAGGAGCAGAGAAGCCTCCCTCAAGTCAACCATACCCCATGCTACAGAGGAAGGCGAAAAACCTCCAGGGCCTCTCCCATCTGCCCTGGAGGAAAATTCCTTCCCGACCCCAAATATGGCAATCAGCTAAACCCTGAGCATATGGGCAAGATTCACCAGCCAGATACCCAGGAAAGAATTTTCTATAGTAACTCAGATCCCATCCATCTAATATCCCATCTCAGGGGATTTGGCCTATTTACCCTGAATATTTAAAGATCAATTACTTACCAAAATCCCATTATCCCATCATACCATCTCCTCCATAAACTTATCGAGTAGAATCTTAAAGCCAGATAGATCTTTTGCCCCCACTGCTTCCCTTGGAAGGCTATTCCAAAACTTCACTCCTCTGATGGTTAAAAACCTTTGTCTGATTTCAAGTCTAAACTTCCTGGTGGCCAGTTTATACCCATTTGTTCTTGTGTCCACATTGGTGCTGAGGTTAAATAATTCCTCTCCCTCTCCTGTGTTTATCCCTCTGATATATTTATAGAGAGCAATCATATCTCCCCTCAACCTTCTTTTAGTTAGGCTAAACAAGCCAAGCTCTTTAAGTCTCCTTTCATAAGACAAGTTTTCCATTCCTCGGATCATCCTAGTAGCCCTTCTCTGTACCTGCTCCAGTTTGAATTCATCCTTTTTAAACATGGGAGACCAGAACTGCACACAGTATTCTAGGTGAGGTCTCACCAGTGCCTTGTATAACGGTACTAAAACCTCCTTATCCCTACTGGAAATGCCTCTCCTGATGCATCCCAAAACCGCATTAGCTTTTTTCACAGCCATATCACATTGGCAGCTCATAGTCATCCTATGATCAACCAATACTTCTTCAAAGTTAGAGCAGAGAGGCCAGGATAATCAGAGCTAAGGCCCAGGACGAGCAATCAGAAGACCAGTTGTTTTCTGTTCCTGGCTTTGTGACTATGAGCAAGTCTCTTCACCTCTGTGTACCTCTGTTTCCCCAGCTATAAAATAGAGATCATGAAGGTTTTGTTATTATCCCCATTTTACAAAGTGGGAAACTGAGACACAGTTGGGGGCCTGTCTACAATACAGGAGTGTAGTGTACTTGTAAACTGCTGACCTCCACGTGTTGTTCAGAGCTCATGGATAACACAGCTCCTAAGCATGTGTTTGTTCTGTGCTGAACCCCTATGTAACAGCAGGGCTAGATGGGAGCCAGTACTTGGTACTGGGGTCTGAAGAGGCTCTCAAGAACTAATTTTTAAAAATATTTTTTATCAGTGAACTAGAAGAAAATATAAAATCACTGCTGATAAAATTTGTTGGTTACAAAATACTGGCAGAGTGGTAAATAATGATGAGGACAGGGCAGTCAAACAGAGTGACCTGAATCACTTGGTAACCTGGACCCATTCAAACAAAACAAGTTTTAACAGCCAAATGCAAGGTCGTATCCCTAGCAACAAAGCATTCAGGCCACACCTACAGAATGGGGAACTTCATCCAGGAAAGCAATGACTCTGTCAAGGATTTATGGTCATACTGGGCAAGCATTCAACATGAGCTAATGCTACAGGGCTAACACCATCATTAGACATATGAACAGAGTAGTGAATAGGGTAAAGAAGTGATACAGCATCAGTGAGACATACTGGCATACTGCATCCAGTTTTGGTATCCACATTTTAAAAAGATGTTGAAAAATTGGAGATGGTGCAGCAAAGTGCCATAAAATGTTCTGAGGGGTGGAGAAAACTGCCTTCTTGTGAGCTATTGAAAAAGCTCAATCTGTTTAACTTATAAAAATGAAGATTGAGAAGTGACTTCATTGAAGTGTTTAGGTGCCTTCATGGAGAGAAAACATCAAGAATTACAGGACTCTCTAATCTCGCAGAGAAAGGCATAACCAGGCACAAATATTTAACAGTGAGGATAATTCACCATTGGAACAAACTACCAAGTAGTGGATTCTCCATCTCTTGATGTCTTCTAATGAAGACTAGATGCCTTTCTGAAAGGTGCTTTAGTTAAAAAGCAACTATTGTGATTTTCAGGAGGGTTGGGATATACAGGAGGGTTGGGATATACAGGGGGTTGGATTAGATGCTCTAATGGTCCCGTCTGGCCTTAAAGTCTACTAATTTATGAAAAACTGAGTGTGGCATGGGAAGCAGCCTCTGATGTTTTACTGCAGCGGTTCTCAAACTGTGGGTTGGGACCCCAAAGGGGGTCACAACCCCCTTTGAATGGGGTTGCCAGGGTTGGCTTAGACTTGCTGGGGCCCAGGGCTGAAGCCAAAACCTGAAGGCTTCAGCTTTGGCCACCCTGCCCAGAGCTGGGCGGCTCGGGCTTTGCGCCCCCCCACCCTCCAGACATGGGGCAGTGGGTCTCTGGCAGGCTTAGGCTGCAGTCCCCCCTCCTGGAGTTGTGAAGTAATTTTTGTTGTCAGAAGGGGGTCGCGATGCAATGAAGTTTGAGATAAAGTTTACTTTATCCCCGCACTCAACAGTCATTGAGTGCGGTGATCCAGGGGAAGCAGTTCAAACATCCAAAAAGGCTGGCCAGGGGCAGGACATCAGCCTTGCAGGGGAGGGGTGGGTATGGCAGTGACATTACAAAGGCCTTTTGCAGGAACTCAAAGTGGTGGTGGGGGTGGGGACCTCACAGAGAGACAGCCAGGCAGGACAGAGATGCAGAGCTAGGGCAACCTCTGAGACCTCTGTGGCTTTGCTGCAGCAAGTCTCCTTCTCACGGTCTCTCCTCTAGGATACAGAGAGAATTAGGATTCACGTACATGAGTGTGAGTAGGAACCTCTGTAGAGTTTTCTCCTTTTCTACCACTGATTTTTCTAGAAAACAAACATCCTTGTTTACCCCTCATACCTCCTCTTCCCAGCAACTCCCCACCCCTGCCCTGTGTGCAGCCCGGGGCTGCCCTGCTCTACCACCCAATCTTACCTGCGGGGAGTTGAGGGGGCTCAGTCCTTCTCCTGCTGTGCCCCCCTCACCCCTGGCACATTTGGCTGCTCTCCGTGGCAGCTGGGTCGTGGCAGCTGGGTGGGGAAGGGGAGGGAGCTGCTTCTCATGCGGCTCACACTGGCTGCTCTGGGTTGCTGCTTGGTGCAGTGCAGCAGCTATCTGAGAGATCTTGGGGGCAGCAGCCCACTCCCTACCTGGGCCCAGCTGCTGGAGACAGGCACCGAGCAAGCTGGAAACGTACTGGGGGCTCAGGGGGCTCTGGCTCCCTCGGCCCCTGTCCCCAGCAGCCGGGCTTGGGCTAGGGGTGGCCTGCTGCCTTCCCAGCCAGGCTCTCTGACAGTTCCTGCGCTATCCAGAGCAGTGACCCTCAGTGGTCGGCGTGAGAAGCAGCCAGTCCTATTTCCTCCACTCCCCACCCAGGCCCAGATGCCAGGGATGGGGCTGAGTGTGCCAGGGGCAAGTGCTGTGGGAGGACAGAGAACCTCTCCCTTCTCCCCAGCAGGTCAATCTGGTGGGCACTTGACTCCGCATGCCCCACCATGCATTGCCTGCATGGCATCAGCTCAGTAGTTGGGATGGTGTTGGATGGGAGGCAGTTTGGACAGGTAGGAGGGAATAAGGGGAAGGGGACCAAGCTGGGAGGGAATCCTTGGAAGGGGCCATGTTTGATGGGCAGGAAGGAATTGGAGGAGCAGGAGGCAGTTGGGGGGATCCTGGTGGCTGTGTGGGGCATGGTGTAATGTCCTCCTTGCTGGGAAGTGTCAGTGGGGCCTGACTCTCACATACTCCTTTGGGGCTCAAAAGAGCTGATTGAAGAGCTGCCCGGTAACACTGCACCCAGTGCCGTCCTTGCCAACTGCCTGATCACTGGGCATAGCCTCAGGTACCAAGACCCTCCGTCCTGGCTCCCCTAACTGCTCAGACTTAGGCTGGGAGTCACTGCCCTTCCCACTCCCAGGCCACCTCCCAAGGATGGCTCCTTTGACAGAGATGGCAGGAATATTCGCTCTCTCCTGGCTGGACTCATGGGCAGTGTGTATCATAAGCTGGGGGAGGCTGCACCTCCCTAAACAGCTAGGTGTGGCCCCGCCCACACTCCACATACCGGCCCCCCTCTGCGGCTCCACCTATGCGGTGGCCGCTGGGCTCCGGCTGGGGCCACACAGCTCGCCCTCTTGGTGCTCCAGGGCTGGGGGCGCTAGCCTGGGACAGAGGCTGGCAGACGTGCGGGGGGGGAGGGCTCAGGGCTCTATCGGGGGTGGGGCCTCGGGCAGAATGGGCCAGACAGGCGGCTAGCTTCCCCCAGCAGGCAGTTCACACACCGTCCATGACTGGGCTGATGTTTTAACTCCAGTAATGTTATGATAGCCTTGGGGAGAGGCTCACTCCCAGGGTCATATACAGGAGCACAGGTGCTGATTTTATTTTCCCCAGTGGGTGCTCCAACCCCGCTCCACCCCGAGTCCCAGCTCCTGCTCAGCCTCCTCCCCCTGAGGCCCTGCCCTCGCTCCTCCTGTTCCTGTCCCCACTCACCCCATCCCCCGAGGTCCCCGCCGCTCGCTCCTCTCCACCCCCTCGGAGGGCCTCCTGCCAGCCACTCACTGATGCATGGCCAGACCCAGGGTCTGATTGGTGGCTAGCCCTGGAGCCACAGAACAGCTAATCAGTAGCCAGCCCCAGGGGCCAATGAACAGCTGTTCGGCAGCCAGCCTTGGGGGCCATTCAGCAGCTGATCAGTGGCCAGCCCTGGGGCAGCAAAGCCACTGTGGATATTGGGTGCTGGCCACTCCCTATTTTTTTCCCGTGCGTGGTTGATCCCTGGAGTACCCACAGAGTTGGTGCCTATGTACAGGAGAAGCAACAGGGTCCAGGGAACAGGCATTATTCCAGCTCCACCACTGACTGTCTGTGAGGCTTTGGCCTTGTCATTCCCTGGCTCGGTGCCTCCATTTCCATTCTCACCAGTATGTGCCTATTTCTCAGCAGTTTCATACCCATGTTGTCACTGCATGATCTAATACCGGCTCCTCTTTCTTGCCAGCACAATGAAACCTGACCTGGACACAGAGCTGGAGAACCACCTCCTGTGAGCTGCCCTGCATGGTGTCTTCACCATGGGCATGGAGAAGGACACCATCCACGTCCAGGTAGATCATCCTCTGCTCCTCCATGCCAGGAGCAGGAGTGGCCTCTGGCCCCTGCTCCCTTGTTTTACTGGAGCTACAGATATTGAGGTGGGGTGGGCAGAGATGGAACACAGGGGCCTCTCCAATGGGGGGATTCCTTCCTTCCTTCCCTCCACATGCTGTGTTTTGCCCAGCAGCCCAGCTTCCATCCATAGCAGCTTGGCTATTCCATACTGTACTGCCTACGAGATCCTCCACAGAGACCTGTTAAGGGCATGGATTGAAGAACCAGCTGTTGTCCTGCCATGAACCCTTGCTAATTGCCTTCAGTGGGATGTGAATGAGAGAGGCCAGGATATGCATTTGAGGTCTCACCAGTGCTTCACAGAGAACCACCTTACCATCCTGCGGCAGGTGTGGCCCCAGTTTCATAAACTCTGACCCATGGCTCTCCCTTCCTTTGCAGGCTCCGCACAAGGTCTTGGCAGACCTCCTGGATGCCATGCTTGGGAACCTGTAGGCAGAGTCCCCAGACACAGACAAGCTCCAATACATCTTGGAGCCCAATGATGAGGAATGGGGGCAATTTTATCTTAGTGCTGGGGAGGACTAGAAGATCAGTTTTCCAATCTGTCCTCCTAGCCTACACTCCACTGGGCCATCCTTAGTCAGGGTAGTCAGTACAATGGAGTGCTGGGCCCTTCCTTCTCAGGGACAGGGGAAGAAGCTGGTCACCCAATCACTCTGCCCCAGAGGACTGCCCAAGCAACAGAAGGCTGGCATTCAATAAGTTTTGAAGAGCAGTGTGGCCTTGTCCTTCCCTCGTCCCCCATCCCACCGGGTGCTTCCCTCCTCCCCCATCCCTCCCGGACTACCATGGCAGTTATCCCCCTATTTGTGTGACGAATTAATAAAGAATGCATGAATTTGAAACAACAATGACTTTATTGCCTCTGCAAGCGGTGATCAGAGGGGGAGGGGAGGGCAGTTGGCTTACAGGGAAGTAGAGTGAACCAAGGGGGGTGGGTTTTCGTCAAGGAGAAACAAACAGAACTGTCACACAGTAGCCTGGTCAGCCACAAAACTGGTTTTCAAAGCTTCTCTGATGCGCAGCATGCCCTGCTGTGCTCTTGTAATCACCCTGGTGTCTAGCTGCCCGTAATCAGTGGCCAGGCGATTTGTCTCAACTTCCCACCCCGCCATAAACGTCTCCCCCTTACTCTCACACATGTTGTGGAGCACACAGCAAGCAGTAATAACAATGGGAATATTGGTTTCTCTGAGGTCTAACCGAGTCAGTAAACTGCGCCAGCGCACTTTTAAATGTCCAAATGCAAACTCTACCACCATTCAGCACTTGCTCAGCCTATAGTTGAACAGCTCCTGACTACTGTCCAGGGTGCCTGTGTATGGCTTCATGAGCCATGGCATTAAGGGTTAGGCTGGGTCCCCAAGGATAACTATAGGCATTTCAACATCCCCAACCGTTATTTTCTGGTCTGGAAAGTCAGTCCCTTGCTGCCACTGTTCACATAGACCAGAGTTCCTGAAGATGTGAGTGTCATGTACCTTTCCCGGCCATCGCACGTTGATGTTGGTGAAAAGTCCCTTGTGATCCTTGTGATACTTGCAGCACCATTGAAAAGTACCCCTTGCAGTTTATGTGCTGGCTGCCTTGATGGTCCGGTGCCACGATAGGGATATGGGTTCTGTCTGTGGCCCCACCACGGTTAGGGAATCCCATTGCAGCAAAGCCATCCACTATGACCTGCACATTTCCCAAAGTCACTACCCTTGATAGCAGCAGCTCAGCGATTGCGTTGGCTATTTGCATCACAGCAGCCCCCACAGTAGATTTGCCCACTCCAAATTGATTCCCGACTGACTGGTAGCTGTCTGGCATTGCAGGCTTCCACAGGGCTATCACCACTCGCTTGTGAATTTTGAGGGCTGCTCTCATCTTGTTATTCTTGTGCTTCAGGACAGGGGAAAGCAAGTCACAAAGTTCCATGAAAGTGCCCTTACGCAAGCGAAAGTTTCGCAGCCACTCGGAATCATTCCAGACCTGCAACATTATGTGGTCCCACCAGTCTGTGCTTGTTGCCCAGGCCTAGAATTGGCATTCCATGGCATGAGCCTGCCCCATTGCCACCAGGATGGGCAAATTGCCAGGGTCCATGCTTTGAGAGAAGTCTGTGTCCAGGTCCTCATCACCCTTGTCACCGTGCTGCCGTCGCCTCCTCGCCTGCTTTTGCAGGTTCTGTTCTGCATATACTGCATGATAATGCGCGAGGTGTTTACAATGCTCATAACTGCCGCGGTGATCTGAACGGGCTCCATGCTTGTCGTGGTATGCTGTCTGCAGGAGAGCAGAGTTGCAGGGGAAGCAGTGGTTGGATAACCAGTTTTGCAGACCTACCGCACCATCTGCTGCCAGGACACAATAGCTGAGCGGGCTGCAGGCTTGCCATGGTATGGCAAGAGAAGAGCAGCCGAGCAGGACTGCGGCGGAAGTGGTGGATGACGACGGTCATATAGAGAACCTGTGAGACCACCAGGAGAGCAGAGTGGCAGCGGAAGCGGTCGTTTGATGACGACGGTTTGCAGCCCTACTGCACCATCTGCTGAAAACAGCATGGCACCTGCACGGAAAAAAGGCGCGAAACGATTGCCTGCTGTTGCTTTCACAGAGGGAAGGGCGACTGACAACATGTATCCAAAACCACCCGCGACAATGTTTTTGCCCCATCAGGCATTGGGAGCTCAACCCAGAATTCCATTGGACGGTGGAGACTGCAGGAACTGTGGGATAGCTACCCACAGTGCAACGCTCCGAAAGTTGACGCTAGGCTCGGTACTATGGATGCACTCCACTGACTTAATGCACCTAGTGGGGACACACACAAATCAACTGTATAAAATCGCTTTCTAAAAAATCAACTTCTATAAATTTGACTTAATTTTGTAGTGTAGACATACCCTCTGATAGCAGGGAATCCAAGCAGCTGAGATTAGCAGGATGTAGGATGAGGTGAGTGAGGCAGACAGAGTCTTTGTCATCCCCACACAGGACACTTTGGTAGATGGGGAGGGGTGACCAGCTGGGTTGTCAGTCTCCTTAGCCCCCTCTGGCCTCAAGGATGGGGGTCAGCCTGGCTCCAAGGTTGGCCCAGGCGGCCTGTTGTCTTCTCCAGCTTTCTTCTTCTCTCTGCCCAGTCTCGTCCTCTCAGCATTCGGGAGATGCTGCCATCTTCTCTCTTCATTCCTGTGGGGGCATCATTTGTAGCCTTTTAGATTTCAGGGATGGCTTCACCCAACACTCATAGGGCAATTCCTGTGTCTCTCTGGCATTGATGCAACAAGTATACACTTCTTAGCCTCCGCTGTCTGGCTCTCAAGAGGAAAGTCTGTTGTTTCCCATCTCTGTTCCCCATATCACCCATCCTCTGCCCCTTCTCACTGCATCTAACAATCTCTGCAGGGATCAGGCAGTAACTCCATGCCCCATTCAGTCTCAGCCTCTCTGAGTGCGAGTCTAGCACTCACCATCAGTGTTCGTGCTGAGACATATTGATAAGGTTTATTGTTCACAGAATCATAGAATATCAGGATTGGAAGGGAGCTCAGGAGGTCATCTAGTCCAACCCCCTGCTCAAAGCAGGACCGATCCCCATTCCCCCCCGATCCCTAAATGGCCTCCTCAAGGATTGAACTCACAACCCTGGGTTTAGCAGGCCAATGCTCAAACCACTGAGCTATCCCTTCCCCAAAACACACAAACATCTCATGACAAACGGTAAAGAAAAGTTCAAATAAATAAAAAAGACTCTTCTGGCAAACAAGCATTTCTCTCGTAAAATCCTCAAAAAAGCTATGCTAGATCCTGTCAAACTAAACTAATATCAAAGCATGTGACCAAATGGCCTCCCTAACATTTGATTTCCCCAGCACTGAGTACCCTATGCTCCCCACATCCACCAGACCCAACCATTCAATCACCCACTGTCTTCCCCAAAACCCATCCCTCCTGATCCCTTCACATTTGATCTCCCAGAACCCAGCACCTTAGGGGATTTAGGGAGAGGAAGAGTTGCCAGCACTCAGGGACACTCACCCTGCAGGGACTAGCTCTAGGTAAGTGGGGGAGCCCAGCCCACAGGCTACTGGAAAATGGGGGTTGGGGACAGGTGTCCAGAGTGAATGTGGAGCCTCCCTCTCCTAGTCTCCATGGAAGGGGCATCCTGACTGGGAAGGGAAAGGAAAGAAGAGAACTTCATCCAGGCAGAGGGAGCTTATGGAGGAGTTTCTCTCTCCCGTTCCTCAGCAGGTTACCAGGAGGCAGGAAGGCCTATCAGTTCAGCAGCTACAGTAGGGAGGAGGGGCTGATCAGAACTGCTCCTCCTCTGCCAAGGGTTTGCTTAGACCAGGCGAAGCCAGAGGGTCACTGATCAGATCAGGGTTAGCTGCTGCTGGAACCTGCCCCCAGATATGGGCAGTTGGATACCTGGGAGCCAAATGCCAGTGATGTGTGTGGGAATTAGGAAATGGAGTTTTTACTATGGTCAACCCTAGTCAGGGCACTGAGAGAATTTCTCTCCTGTGTGGAGAAATCTCTGATGTTCAATGTGGTGTTAGCTCCAGCTGAAGCATTTTCCATGCTAAGGACATCTGAGAGGGCTCCTTCTTGTTTGGATTTGCTGATGCTTGATGCTGTGTGCGCACCAAAAGAAGGTACCCCCACATTCAAGGTCTTTCTTCTGTGAATTATCTGGGGAATAATGCGTGAGCTTAGACAGAATCTTTCCCTGCAGTTATTGAAGCTTTTCCCACAATCCAAGTATTTATGGGCTCTCTCTCGTGTGGATCGTCTAATGTGAAGCAAGGTTTGATACTCAAATGAAACTTTTTCCACAGTTGAGGCATTTATAGATTCTGTCCCATGTGAATTCTCTGATGTTTAGGAAGATATGGCCTGGGTTTGAAGCTTTCCCCACCATTCAAGTATTTATGGGGTTTCTCTTTCATGTGGATTGTCTGATGTCTAATAAGATGTGAGTTCTGTTTCCTACAGTGGAGGCATTTTCACAGTTTTCCCCCCTTGTGGGTTCTCCCATGCTTAATAAGGCCTGTGCGCTGACTGAAGCTTTTCCCACAGTCCAAACATTTATAGGGTTTCTCCCCTGTGTGGATTCTCCCATGTCTAATAAGGATTGAGCGCCGACTGAAGCTTTTCCCACAGTCCAAACATTTATACGGTCTCTCTCCCGTGTGGATCCTCTGATGTACAATAAGGGCTGATGATCCATTGTAACTTTTCCCACAGTCCGAGCATTTATAGGGTCTCTCTCCCGTGTGCAGTCTCCGATGGGTAGTAAGATTTGAGCTCCGATTGAAGCTTTTCCCACAGTCCAAGCATTTAAAGGGTTTCTCTCCTGTGTGGGTTCTCTGATGTACAATAAGGGTTGATGATTCAGTGAAACTTTTCCCACACTGAAGGCATTTATAGGGTCTCTCTCCCGTGTGGGTTCTCTGATGTGTAATAAGGGCTGATGTTACAATGAAACTTTTCCCACACTGAAGGCATTTATATGGTCTCTCTCCCGTGTGGATTCTCCTGTGGTTAATAAGTCCTGAGTGCTGACTGAAGTTTTTCCCACAGTCCAAGCATTTAAAGGGTTTATCTTCCATGTGGATTCTCTGATGTGTAATAAGGGCTGAGGGTACACTGAAACTTTTCCCACACTCAAGGCACTTATATGGTCCCTCTCCCGTGTGGATTGTCCCATGGCTATTTAGGGCTGAGTGCCGACTGAAACTTTTCCCACAGTCCAAGCATTTATAGGGTTTCTCTCCCGTGTGGGTTCGCTGATGTACAATAAGGGCTGATGGTGCACTGAAACTTTTCCCACACTGAAGGCATTTGTATGGCCTCTCTCCTGTGTGGATTCTCCTGTGACAAATAAGACCTGAGCGCTGAATGAAGCTTTTCCCACAGTCCAAGCATGTATACAGTTTCTTTTCCTTCTGATTTGTCTGCTGGGCTGCAGATTCCTTGGGATCCTTGCCTCCTCTCCCGCATTCATTGGATTCCTCCACTTTCTTCCCTGGGCATTTTCCCAGCTTCCTCTCTGACCTGTGCCAATTACTCCAGGCTTTTCTCTGTTCCAAGCACTGGGAGAACTTCCCTCCAGCTTTTCTTAAAAAGGTCCCCTGGAGTTCCACTTGCTCAAGTCCTTCCTGCTGTGGATCCCCCTCCTCGTTATCACTCATTGTCTCATCACCTGCTGGGGAACAGAGTCCAGGCAGGAGTCATTGCCTGGGCTGGCAGAAAGGGGAATAACAAAGAAGGAAAACACAACACAATAACTTGGGGAGACTGAGAAATTGGATTCTGCCTCAACATCCCATCCAAACACTCACAGGGAAGTGAAGTCAGGGAGAAAACTCCTGACAGCTAAAAGGGTGGGTGGGAAGCCATGAGCGATATCGGCCATGATGATACGACACCTGCTGACCACAGCCTGATCTGGGTGGGATGAGGCAAAACTGCGGGGGCCACACCACATTTTGGGGATTTTCAGCTTTTTCCTCCATTTGCCATATAGTTTCTGTGTTAGTGTCACTGACTCCTCACCTGTGTGGGTGCCTCTTGGGATCTTCCTTTCCTCAAAGACCTGGAGATCCGGGACCCATGGTTCTTCCCCTTCTTCCAGCTGGGCAATCAGGTCAGGTTTGGGAATGGGGAGTCCTGATTGGAGGCAAAATCAGGCATGATGTGAGTGCACTGAGGATCGGTGGAGTATTTGTCACAGAGGGCATATATTGAGTTTAAACTGACCCCATGATTTGGTGGGAGGTTGTGGGGTCTGAACAGATGGGAACATGGTCACTGAGCCCCCTTAGGAGAGGCCGATGTCTGAGGGAGGGGGAGTTGTCACACCCTCACTAGGAGTGTTCAGGATCTCTGTGCTTTGGGGGACTTGCTGAGGCACACACAGACCTAGTGTTAAACCCCTGCCTCTGTGTAAACCTCCAGAGCCCAGAGCCCTCCCCACAGATGGAGCTGTGATGGGATCCCAGCCTGGGACCCTGGGACCGCTGAACTCTCTCCAGCCTGGGGTATCTCTTACAATGCCTTGGTAGTGACCAGCAGCAACCCCTCCATGCACTGTTATCACTCAACACAACCACATGTGGAGCTCCCACACCCAGCTAGATTGCATGAATACTCCCAGAGCCACTCATGAATCACACAAGGAAAGGCACCAGACCCAAATCCCCACAGTTCCCAGCACTGCACCTCAGGAATATACCATCTAATTTATTAATTGGTTCACCACTTCATCAATGGAAAGTGGATACTGTGACAAAGTTCTTGCTCTACCTTGGTGGGTCTTGTGCTTATTGGCAGATATGCTCGCCTTGGAGCTTCACGGCAGCCCTCAACTTGGCCGTTTTTCTGAATTCACAGTCGAGGTTGACGACTCCTCTGTCTGCCCAGGAGTTGGGAGGATGTGGGGGAAACCCGGGCCCGCCCTCTACTCTGGGTTCCAGCCCAGGGCTCTGTGGAATGCAGCTGTCTAGAGTGCCTCCTGGAACAGCTGTTCGACAGCTACAACTCCCTGGGCTACTTCCCCATGGCCTCCTCCCAACACCTTCTTTATCCTCACCATAGGACGTTCCTCCTGGTGTCTGATAATGCTTGTACACCTCAGTCCTCCAACAGTCTGCGTTCTCACTCTCAGCTCCTAGTGCCTCTTGCTCCCAGCTCCACACATGTACACCACAAACTGAAGTAAGCTCCTTTTTAAACCCAGGTGCCCTGAGTAGCCTGCTTTAATTGATTCTAGCAGCTTCTTGATTGGCTGCAGGTGTTCTAATCAGCCTGTCAGTCTTAATTGTCTCCAGAAGGTTCCTGATTGTTCTGGAACCTTCCCTGTTACCTTACCCAAGGAAAAGGGACCTTCTTAACCTGGGGTTAATATATCTGCCTTCTATCACTCTCCTGTAGCCATCTGGCCTGACCCTGTCACAATATACAACAGCCTTTGATATCTGAGCAATTTACCATTCACTTCAGGCAAACTCACTGGGAAAGTTAAACAAGTTTATTGACTATGAAAGATAGATTTGAAGTGGTATTAAGTGATAGGCAAAAAATCAGAGTTAGTTACCAAATAAAATATCAGCATGCAGTCTAAATTCTCGACCCTATTAGACTGGGCAACATCTAGATTAAGCAGTTTTTTTCACCCCACTGGATATTGCAATCCATAGTATACAGATTTCACCTTTGAAATCTGGGCCAGTCCCCTCAGTTGGAGTCTCAAGTCTTCAGTGTCCTTGTTGCTTTCAGTGTAGGTGGGTGAAGAAGAAAGGCCCAGCATGTGGCCACTGTGTTCTGTTTTATATCCTCAGTCCCATGTGCTTGGGAAGCACAAATCCAATCATGTCTGGGGGCCTTGCTGAGTCTCCAGGGCCAGGCTGAGCAATTCCCTTGGTGTGGCCTCATACCGATAAATCATTGAATTGTAACTCCCTTACTGGAGAATGGCTGGTGATTTCTGCTCAATAGCACCCACTCCGATGTTGGTTACCTCCCTTTTCATTGTCTCCGTAGAGCCAGTATCTGGGCACCTCCCTAAACCCACAGCATATTTTAGTGACAACCATATAAAACAATCTCATAACTTCATATGCACTAAAGATACACATATTTAGATAGAACAGTGAGCTTAAGACGATCAGAACCTTTTCCCTAATACCTCACATGGCATGCTTTATATGCAATATCACAATTATATACAGAAGAGGAATATGGGGGCTATAGGGGGCTCTCCCAAGGTATAGAGTGTCACAGGAGCCAGTCCCAGGAAGGGAGGTGCACAGAGATCCTGTGTGTGAGTAAGAATTAATGCACAGAGGATAATACATGGTTTCTGCCCCTGGGAAAGCTGGAGGGATGCGGATGAATTAGCATGTCCATTAGGTTCATGACTCCTCTATCCTATTGGAGGGGGTATGAAGGTAAATGGATCTCTCAAACTGGAGCTGTGGACAATGCCATTACATTACCCTCTAATGTAACTGACCAGGGAAGAACCTGATCAGATGCAGAAATGCAGACTCCATGGCTTCAAATAGCTGAGGAGACAGGAATCCTTACCCAGCGAGGTCAGAGTCTCATAATTCTCCTGCATGACGTCCCTGTAGAGGGCTCTCTGACCGGGGTCCAGCAGAGCCCCCTGCCCCTCAGTGAAGTACACAGCCACCTCCTCGAAAGTCACCGGCATCTGAAAAAACAGGTGCTCCCCACTCAGTACCTGCTGTCCCAGCCACAATCCCACTATTCATGGGGGAAGAAGCACCAAAATAGGAGTGCTGGGAGACCTGGAGGAGCAGAATTCTAGCCCAACCCACTCAGAGTGGCCATGAGGCTCCAGGGAACACAGAGAAGGTGGGAGCTCCTTGTCCCTCCCAGCAGAGGATGGAGGGCAGGGTCTTTTCATTGACCACACACCTACTAGGCACAAGCTGACATGGGAAGCAGAGCTCTGTGTAGGGGACAGGGACAGGAATCCCAGCACCTTCCCTTTGCATTTCACTTCAGTCTTGGGCCAGTGAGTTCAGGATCCAGCACTCTGGTCTGTTTTCCCAGCCCTGTCCAGGGATTATTTCCTGTTTCAGAAATGGGAGAATTTTCACCCCACCCCCAATGCACCTGTTCATAAATCAGGCCTTAGGCTGAGCATGTCCCAGCAGGTTTATCACAACCTGTCCCCCTCCCTGCCTCACCCTGTGTATTCCCGCCCCGCCCCCTCTCCAACAATCCTCCCCAGCAGCTCCCCCCAAAATCCCCCACCTGAGCTGGATCCACCACAGCCATTTCCCTGCCCCGGCCCCTAGGAAGATGGGATGATCTGGAGAAAACGGGGTCATCATTCTGCAGCCTGTCGGGGTGAGAAGGGCAATTGGGGAGGTTTCTGAATTAGTGTTAGTCCGTTTTACAACTGATTGTCCCCAGGCTCTTTCCCTGCAAACACATACTCTAGACTCTGCAATGCTGGGAAAATCCTGACTTACGTTATTACAACACAGACCTGATGGCTCCCACCAGGATTAAACCCATGAGACACTATTAAACCCTCCCAGGAACAGAGTCTCTGAGTCAACCCTAGAAAAGAGCAGAATCAAATGAGCCACTTTGGAGGGTCCCCCCCCACCCCCGACATTGTCCCCAGGCCAGTATTTTGTACTGGAACTGGAACAAAAAATGAACCATAATTTTGTTTTACTGACTGAACCTAAACTGAACAAAAAAAAAGAGGTGGGGTGGACTATTACCAGTTAAAATAGATATTCAGCATTTTTAAAGCTCAATATTTTAAAAAAAAATGACAGTGATCTTATTTTAATTTCAAGAGCAGAAAACAACTAGCTCATGGGCTGATGATGGCTCCCAGAATGGCTTGGCCCAGGACAGTGAGAAGAGAATGAGAAGAGAAGGGGGCCAGCCCACAAATGCAGTGAGCGAGAGGGGAAGCTTGGGAGCTGCCTGCACACCATGGGAGGCATAAGGGGGGCCCAGAGGTACAGGACCCATCTCTGAGATGCCCCCCATGGGGAGAGAAGGGGTGGGATGCTCCTTGGGCCCTGAAGTTCATAATAACTCTTCAAGCCCAAGGACCAAGGTCATGGCTCCCCAACCTTCTCCCCTTAGACAGACCTCCTCCCACCATCCCCAGGCCCTGGGGCAACTCTTCCCTCCAGTTGCTCCTCTTGAGGCAGGGTTCATGCTCCAAATTCCCTTCCCACTGAAGCCGCCTGCAGGGCCCACTCCTAAGGCCCCCAGAACACTGTCTGATACCCACCTCAAAACCCCTACCCCTACCCCGGATAGTTATGTTTCTCTCATACATATGTCTTGATCCTAGATATAAACCCCCACTGTCAGCAGAGGACAGAATCAAGGCAAAATTTAATTACACCATAATATGGATGAAGATGGAAATGTTTGAGTCAGAAGCCAGAAATAATGATGTCATAGAATGAATGTCAGACACGTTTGAAACCGAAAGCTGAATTAGAACTTCTGAAAGCTTTTGAAATCTCTAAAACAGAAGTGATATCTGGATGAAGGAAAGCCCAAAAAAGGAATGGGCCAATTCCTGATTCATTCACAGATGGGCCACATCTCTTTAAGAAAGAAACATACCAAACTACTGGAAACATCAAAAAATGTCACACCCAAGCTGAATCAACTAGCAAAAATTGTATTGGCAGTTCCACCAACACAAGTGAGTGTTGAAAGAAAATCTCCAGGCCTCAAATATATCCTTTCACTGCAGAGGTCCAATATGGCAAAGCAAAGATATTATTTTAGGTTGCTCAAACAAACTGTGCATGGAAAAAAATCTTGTTAATTTCACAACACAAAAGCACTAGGAAAACTCAAGTAATGGTAAAGTAAAAAACAAATAAACAGCCAATAATCAAAACATTGTACATTTTAAGTTGCAGCTCTCTTTTTTTAATTTACCTCCACTAAGATTTGAAATAGTATCTGAACTTTTATTTTTGTTTCCTTGGGTGGCTAGAACCAGAAATGAAACCGAACGAACTGAACCTGAACCAAACCAAAATAAATACCAGTTGGACTCGTTGCCTGCTGTTGCTAGCAGTAACTCTGGTTTAACACAGAATCCTGCACAGGATTCAGAGCAGGGCCCTGTTCAGGCCTGTCAACCTCAAACATTTAACATGCAGAAGTCAGACCACAAATAATGAGACTGACTTAAAAAACAAAGACTAAATTGGGAGCAGGATGTATTTGCCTTGTAAATGCTGAGCCCCTGGGGGGAAGTCCCCTGCCTACTCCAAGGCTTGTTTGACCATTTCTAGGGGAAAAGATTCCCCACTGGCTGCTGGAAAGGGCAGCCCCCTCCCCCTCTTACCCCATGGGCTGGGGGAGCTGCCCTTGTATCTCTCCCCATCCCGCTCCCTTCTCCTACCCTCTGGGTCTCCCTTCCCCAGCCAGTCTCTACTTGCTCTCATATTCTCCCTCCAGCCTCCCCACAGCCCCTTCTTCTCACATCCCCCCTTTCCTTCCCTTCCCTTTATCCCCCCACTCAGAGTTTCCCTCTATTCCAGCTCTGTTCCCCTGAGCCCCAGAATCCTCCCCCTGATTCCTGGGGATTCCCTCAGCCTCCCTTCAGCAGCCCCACATCCCCATCGTGCCCCCTCAACCATCCCTGTTCACCATCACCCCCCAATGCCCTCTGGCTCTCAGAGACCCTGCTCCTCTTCAGCCCCCTGCCGGCTGCCACCCCTCTGTGTCCCCCCAGGTGTCGCTGTCCCACCTCTCCCCACAGCGCGCGCTGGCTGCACCCGCCCTGCAAGCACTGGGGGCTGGCGGCAGCTTTCCCGGGCCCAGGGCAGGGGATCGCAGCCAGCTCCGCTGGGAGCAGCCTGGGGCCAAACCCTCCCCTGCAGCCAGGCTGGCACCGGGAGGCACCGCTCCCTGGGGGGATGGGCAGGTCTCTCTTACCTTCCCTCCGAGCGGGGCTCCCCTGGGAGCAGGGGCTGGGGCCCGGGATGGGGGGTCCTGGCCAGGCTGGGGTCTCTGCACCGGGAGAGGCTCCTGGGGAGCAGCGGGAATGTTACTGCTGGAGATTCCCCTCTCCCGGCTGCAGCCAGGGCTCCGGGGTCCCCAGCAGCCGCCGCCGGGGGTTCAGGGATCTTGCAAGGAGCGCGGGCTCCTCACAACGCCCCAGAGTCACTGCAGCGAGAGCGATTCACTTCCTGCTGCCCGGACTGAGTGACCCCAGCGATCGCTCCCAGAGCCGCATCCCAGCTGCTCCTGGGTCCTAGCGATCAAGGGATTGCCCTGCAGCCCCCTGCCCCAGACCCTGCCTCTTGGGGGCCCCACATCCCCTGGGCATGGGCAGCTTCTCTCAGCATTAAGGGGGCATCAGGCATAGAAGCCACTGTGTCAATGGGCAGAAAGGAGACGTGCAAATCCCGGGGAGGGGCGATAAGGGGCAAAGACTGGGAATTGTTCCAGAGAGTCCCCAGTATTGTCATACAAGGGGGTGACGGGTCCCAGTCCTAGAGAGGCTGCGAAGAACTTGGAATAGCTGGAGACAGGTTTCTCGGGGACACCCTATCCTAGACAAAAGAATGTAGTTTCTCCCCGGGAGTTATTTCCACAGGACTTTGAAAGACCATGAGAATGTATTTACATCTCGCTTAAACAGACCTCTCAGGCTAACCATGGGTGGTGGAAGGACCCCATCAATTGCACCAGAGGGGGCAGAAATAAAACGATTTGCATTTTAGCAGACACAGCTCCCGTGAGGGAGAAAGCAGCAGGACACAGCCTTCAAGATAGACCCCGTCACCTGCCTCACAGCTGGAAACAGACTTCTGTCTGGAGGTCACTATCAGAAGAATCCATTGCAAAGGTTCACTGGACTCTAAAAAATGAAGTGAGCTGTAGCTCACGAAAGCTTATGCTCTAATAAATTTGTTAGTCTCTAAGGTGCCACAAGTACTCCTGTTCTTTTTGCAAATACAGACTAACACGGCTGCTACTCTGAAAACTGGACTCTAAAAGAGACCGATCCAGGGCTGTGTTTGAACTGAACTGTTTGGTGACTCCCAGGAACGTAACAAACTGTTGCACATTGACTCCTTAAAGGGAGAACAAACAGTAACATTCTTCTGACTGGTCCAGGACAGGGCTGGACATTCCAGAGCCCCCCTTCCTGGGAAACTTCCAGGCCGGGCAGGGTGTGAAGTGACCTCACCCATTGTTGAGTGAGGCTGGTGGAGGCCAGTGGAAGTCCAGGATATTGCAGCCAGGCACCAGGATCCAAAGCGATGGGTCAGGGCTGCCCAATATACAGAGTGCATGCTTGGGGCTGACTGTAGGCATCCCTTCTGGATCTGTGGAGAGAGGAGGCTGTGCAATTCCAGCTCCGCTCCAGCCATAGGAACTTTGATACCTCTGGGCAGATTGCTTGTAGCATGGTTGAGAAAGGGCATGAAAGGGACATGCAGAAGTGCTGTGCTAAGATCAAGGAGCTGAGGCAGGCATACCAGAGGGCAAGGGAGGCCAACCGTTGGTCTGGTGTGGCGCCAAAGACATGCCCCTTCTACATGCCCCCCTGCACGTCATCTTTGGCGGTGACCCCACTTCCATCCCCAAGAGTGATACAATAGATGAAAACTTAAAAATGGATACCTAGGAGAGGAAACAGGTAGGAGCATATTATAGAGGGGCAGGAGCATATGATAAAGCTGATGGAAGACCAAACGGAGATGCTGAAATACCTGATTGTGCTGTAGTTAGAACACATGCGTGCTTGACCCATCCTGCAGCCCATACAGAATTGTGTTCCATGTCCACCCCAAATTCCACACACACATTCCTTGCAAGTTCCCAGCCTGTAGCAGTACCTCTTGCATTCTACCCCTAGGGACAGGTTTCAGAATGAAAGCTGGACTTACACACAGCTATGAGAGCCTGAATTCAGAGTGAGTGCTCCACAGTGTCATGGCCCTAGCAGGAGGTGGAAATCTGTGTATTTCCTTTTAATAAAGATGTCTTAGAAATAAAGTGTATCTTTATTTATGTCCTACACATGGTGGTTGCTGCTGGAATTAATATAGCCTGGCAATTGGCACATTTCCAGACTACAGTTAATGCTGAGCAATCGTTACACAGGTCATTCAATGCACCCAGTAAACAATGTCTGGATGAATACATTACAGAAACATATTACTGGTGGTCATTGTCAAAATGGTGCTTTAGAGCCTCCCTGATACAAAAAGCCTCCTTCACTCCATCCCCGTTGAGGCCCTCTAATAGCCCTGCTATTTGGCTGCCATGCACCTTCCCTGACCACCCTGTGTTGATGGCCATGTATTGATCCCAATGATCCACCAGCTCCTGCAATACCCTTTCTGTTGATGTAATCCATTGCAATATGGTCTGGGGTCAAAATTGGGATATGCATGCCATCTATCACCCTGCTGCAGTTAGGGAATCCCATTTCTGCAAAGTCATCCAGCATTTCCCACACATTGCCCAGAGTCACAGTCCTTTGTAGCAGGAGGTGATTAATGGCTCTGCACATTTGCATCACCGTAACTCCCAAGGGTGACTGCCCAACTCCAAACTGATTCACGACTGACCGGTAGCAGTCCGGAGTTGCCAGTTTTCACACAGTGATTGCTACTCGCTTTTCCACAGTAAGAGCAGTTCTCGTTCTGGTGTCTTGGCACCACAGGGCAGGGGCGAGCTCTGCACACAGTTCCAGCAAGGTGGCTTTGCACAGCTGAAAGTTCTGCAGCCACCACTTATCCCATAACTGCAAAATGATGCAATCCCACCACTCTCTGCTTGTTTCCCAAGCCTAGTTGCAATGGTCCACCGTGCACAGCTGCTCTATGAATGCCAACATCAATCTGGAATTGTTTCTTTCTATGGCACACAGCAGAGCAGGCACTATGGATTCCTCTTCAGATTCACAGCTCATGAAATACTGCAGGATCAGCCATGTTGTGTTCATAACGCTCAAGACAAAACTGGGGCTCTGTCTTGTCACCTCACAATGGGGTGGCAGCCACTTCAGTCCCTCCTCGGGGTCCTCTGTCTCTTCCGACAGCAGGATACTGTTCCAGGATCCTGTAAAAGGCTCAGCTCCCTAGAAGAGATTTCTTCTCCCCCAGCACCAACTGAGCTCCAGGGCTTTCCTATTATATTTCCTGTTTTGCCCTAGTACTTCTGGCGAGGTGGTAGGACAGGATTTGGCTCTGTTCACCAGGGGGAGTATAGTGGTTCCTTCACTCCAGTTAGGAAGGAGCCCACTCTGCCTCATTACAGGGACCATCTATCACAAAAACAGGCTTGTTTAGGTGGCAACATAGACCGGAGTACCCAAGGGGACCGTCTGTGACTCCAGGTTCAGGCTGTGATAGTGTCTGAGGAGTTTACACTTGACAGGGAAATATAAATATAGAACATACATCCAGCGTGGGGTTTGTGCCCTGGTTTGTAACAGTTTGACCTGAGGCTGTTACTCACGTTTGTGAGCTTCTCCAGACAGAGGGAATTGAACCTGGGTCTCCCACATCACAGGTAAGTGCTCTAAACATGGGGCTAAAAGTTATAAGGTAGGTGACATCACCAACCTCCTCCCTGCCCCCCCTCCCCCCCCGCATTTTGTGTGCAGCGAGGCAGGTGCCTAACTCATTCCTGCAAGAAACATCTTAGGTGCCTGAGCCACCTGATGTCATGCAGTGCAGTTCCCATGTGTGGATTACTAAACAGAGAAGACACCCCACTGCAGCCCAGATTTAGGTACCTAGCTGTAGAGAGGAGCAGGGATTAGGACACCCCTCGGCTAGCTTAGATGGCTCCCCATGTAGTGAGCTGGCTTTTGTGAATCACATTGTAAAGTGCCTATGTTGCCCATGCATTGTATAGGGAGTTTTGGCACCTCACTCAGCTTTGCAGGTCACAGGGCTGTTCCTGTGATTTTCTAGCTACCTAAAAATTAGATCCTGTTATGCTCAGCATTGCAATACCCAAGTCCCTTCATGGATTGCATCCTGCGTAACCAGTCACCTCTCCACAGAACACAGCTGAGCAATTCCTGATTGACATGGGTATGTACAGGACAAGAGCCAGAGCTGGATAGTGACACATCACAGTAAAACCCGAACTCTCCTCCTAGAGGCATGATGTTCCCTGTGGGTATGGGAAGACACAACCAAGTCAGGAAGCAAATCCCAGGACCCTGCCCCCAACAACTGCAGCTGGGACATTAAAGTGGAACAAAGAAGAAGAATTGATGTCAGGATTGTTTGTGTGACTTCAGCTTGGGATCTCCTCAGTATTTCATAAAAAGAAAAGGAGTACCGGTGGCACCTTAGAGACTAACAAATTTATTAGAGCATAAGCTTTCGTGAGCTACAGCTCACTTCAGTGAGCTGTAGCTCACGAAAGCTTATGCTCTAATAAATTTGTTAGTCTCTAAGGTGCCACCGGTACTCCTTTTCTTTTTGCGAATACAGACTAACACGGCTGCTACTCTGAAATCAGTATTTCAGGTTTTCATTTTTAGGGCTGTGTGTGTCATGGCCGGTATTCGTTTGGTTGGTAACTTTAGGTACAATTTCATAAAAGTATTTTCATGGTAATTTTCTCATAATATAAAGATAATCTCCACCTGCACCCTCACCCTGTCTGTGTGCTCCTAGGGGTCCCCCTCTTTTTGTCTTCAGTTCAGACGGCAGAGTGTCTGGTGGGGGAAAGGAGAAAAGAGATGAGATTTTCCGTTTTCATATTTATAACAGCATCCCCACTGTTAACTGACTTAACTTAGTTTTAATTGACAGAGAAACTGACAGAGGGACAGAGACACACTCAAGTCTTTAATATAAACAAACTCATCTGAAAACTTTTCCTCTTTCATTCAGGCATCTCATAGCAATGGAATCAGCAGCCGTTAGGTCTCACAACCACCCTAGGAGATACATTCTCCTCATCATCCCCTCCCTCGCTCCAGCCCCCAGCTGGTTTGTCTCATTCACCTATTGCATTTTGTCAGACCCTAGATCCAGATCCTGCAGCGTGAGTGTAACTTTACACACTTTGGTCCCTTTGACATTAATGGGATGTTAAGAATTTTCAGGGTCAGGGCTCTGAATTGTAATACCTTTGGGTCTATTTACTTAGCAGCTCTACAGAGCTCAGCACAAAGGGGCCTTTGTCCCCCTTAAACTGAAATACAAACAACAATAAAATCACTTTATAAGTGTGGAAATTCAAGCTGGGAGAGGGTTGGCAAAATGGACCAGATTCCCCCTGAACTGGCAAAGGAATAGAAGGCGGCAATTTGTGACTCCCCTAGTCGGTGGCTGCAGAGACCCATGGCTAGGGAAGTCCTGAGGTCCAGCCACAGTAGAACCCCCGTTTCTGTGACCCGCACAGGTTTTTAAAGTTTTGTAGCTGGGAGAGAAAAATCAGGGACCCAAAATTAGGCCATTTTGCTAAATTTGGGCCTCAATGTAGTGATCTTTGGTAAGTCATGAATTAATTAGACATGTTCTGACACCTGCCCAGTTTCTCCATTTTCCACCTCTCATTCAGTAGAGATGTCATCTATTTATTGATCAATTGGCCAGAGCCCCATTCCTTCCCACAATCTCAGAGGCACATCCCAATTTCCCCTCCTAGATCCCTTCTCAGTACCTTTGAATTTCCTCAGAGTCTCCATTAGAGCAATAATTCTCTTGGAGACATTGCCAAGTCTCTTTTCCACTTCAGGAAAAATCTCCACCGGCTGCTGGAACTTCCCCTTCTCACACCTGGAGACAAATAATTTCACATTCTTCTATTTCATTTACTGGCTCATTATTAGTCACTGCTCTAATGGGCCTGGAGTTAGAATTGCTCTACTTCTCTCAGCCTCACAGCAGGTGCAGCAGAGGCCATGGCTGTGCAATCTTCTCGCTGAAGGTCCTATTAATATTCCTCACCTCTGGCCTGGAGAGACCAGCTCTGGGGATAAAAGACTAATTGAGTCTCCATGGGCAAGCCACTCCATGGCCTCCATGCTCCGAAGGACAGGAGGTTCCCATGTTAAGTGTTGTAGAAATCTGTCCACTGGGAACTAGAGGGAGACACCAACTCTCCCCTCCCCATCTTATTTCACACAGGTCTCCAAACAGTCCTTTGGTGGCAAAGATTCTGGGTCACTGCTGACCTGCGCTGAAGGGTAACCAGTGCCCTAGCAGTGAAAGGCCCATATTCCATCCTTACAATCCGGAGGCAGCCAGTCCCCCAGGGATGTGACATCACTAGGAAACACTTTTGGTCAGTCTCTCACTGAATGGAGAGACTTCTATAAAACGGTGAGAACTTCAGGATTAAGTTAATTACAGAGATTTGTATCCAAAATGCGACTGTCTCAACACATTTTGCTGTAGAGGCTTGGGGAAATGCAGCTCTAACATATCTCCAAACTCTTTCCCATCATTGTGAAGTGTGTGTGGGAGGGAGAGAAAATCACCTACCTGCTCAAGAGGCTCCTGATGTCCTAGAGGAGAGAGAGAGAGAAAAAAAACCCCACACCTCAGTCCCACTTGATACACACACTTGAGACTCCAGGGAAGGGATTTTGTAAATACAGGGAAAAGCGGCCCTGCCTTGGCCCCAGGGCCATGATTTCACTGAGCTAATGGGGCTTTTCCATCTCTAATATCAATGTGTCTGTGTCTCTGCAAAGACCAACAGTCATTCATATTTCAGCAGTGCACACACCGAGATCTCTGACTGCTGGACCCCAGTGCCCAGGATTCAGCAGCTGTCCTGTTCCTGTGTTGGCATCTGGGATGTTTCTAACAGTCTCACCTGCAGGAATTCACTCACTGGCTTCTGATACTTCCCTTCTATATCATTGATGAGCTCACTGAGATGGGAAATTTCCTCTGATAGTTTACTGACATTTTCATTTTGTATCTTCACAATCTCCTTGTCCAGATTTTCCAGCTGCACCAGTTGCTCTTGTTCCTCCAGGAACTCCCGCAGTTCCTGAAATTCAGACACAATCTTCTGCCTTTCAGTTTGTGTTTGTTTCTGTATAAAAATGGGAAAAATTTGGTCAGGGACATGAAAGGAGCCTGGGGTCCTTTCGTGGAGTGTTGAGTGTGCAGGAGGGAGAACTTCTTTGACAATCCAAAGATTTCTGACATTTGACTCTACCCTATGGGTACTAGGGAGGGGATTCTCTCACACCTTCCCCTTTGGCACCTATATCTCTTAAAGGGATGTTTCCAGGTCTGTCATGGTCAGCATATTATGTTATTCATGGTCTCTGGGAATTCAGATCCAGAGCAGCAGGAGGCAGGACTCAGCACGACATTGACAGATACCAGGGGAGAAAAAAAGAAAAAAAAACATTTTAACACTGCAAGAAGTGACCAGACACAGTGGACAGCTCTGCATGGATAATATTCAGTTCACTTTGGAAGGATTTCTGTGAAAGCCACAAGGTCTAGAAATTAACTCATTAACTGCAATGGAAACTTAGGTTTTGACTATTCTTGAATCTAACCCAGCAATCCAGGATCATGGAGAAAGTCACACGAAGCCACGTTCACCAAAGCCACAGAGGAATCTTCCTACAAACAGAACTCCCACTGCCAGTCTCTGCCTCTTTATCACAATAGGCACCTACCAGATACTCCCGGCTTTTCCCTTCTCCAGTCACTTTAAATCTCAGCAGCTTCTCTCTCTCTTCCCTCAGAGTCTTCAAATGGGCCTGGATTTTTTCCTGAACAAACAGAATTGATTTGGAAGGTTTTATTTTGAGGATTGAGAGGGGTTTGGAGCTGGGTGTTTTTCCAGCCAAAACCTAAGGTGACTGTTGATCCCAACTGCTTTATGACATCAAGGCCACCAAGGAGATGAAATCTGATTAATGGAGACTTGGAGTGTGTCATATTCAGACTGGACCGCTTGGTAATAGTGACCATAATACAATTAAATTTAACATCCCTGTGGTGGGGAAAACACCACATCGGCCCAACAATGTAGTATTTAATTTCAAAAAAAGGGAACATCACAAAAATGAGGAGGTTAGTTAAACAGAAATTAAAAGGTACATGAAATCCCTGCAAGCTGCATGGAAACTTTTAAAAGACACATAAGACGCTCAACTTAAATGTTTACCCCAAATTAAAAAACATAGTAAGAGAACCAAAAAAGTGCCACCATGGCTAAACAACAAAGAAAAAGAAACTGTGAAAGGCAAAAAAGTGGAAGTTATATCCCAGTGAGGACAATCAGAAGGAGCATAAACTCTGGTAAATTAAGTGTAAAAATATAATTAGGAAGGCCAAAAAAGAATTCGAAGAACAGCTAGCCAAAGACTCAAAAAGCAATAGCAAAAAAATTTAAATACATCAGAAGCAGAAAGCCTGCTAAACAACCAGTGGGGCCAATGGACGATCGAGATGCTAAAGGAGCATTCAAGGATGGTAAGGCCATTGAAGAGAAACTAAATGAATTCTTTGACTTGGTCTTCTTGGTTGAGGATGTGAGGGAGATTTCCAAACCTGAGCCATTCTTTTTAGGTGACCAGTCTGAGGAACTGTCCCAGATTGAGGTGTCATTAGAGGTGGTTTTGGAACAAATTGATAAACTAAACAGTAATAAGTCACCAGGACCAGATGGTATTCACCTAAGAGTTCTGAAGGAACTCAAATGTGAAATTCAGGACTACTAACTGTAGTCTGTAACCTATCATTTAAATCAGCTTCTGTACCAAATGACTGGAGGATAGCTAATGTGATGCCAATTTTTAAAAAGGGTTCCAGAGGAGACCCCGGTAATTACAGGCCAGTTAGCCTGACTTCAGTACCAGGCAAACTGATTGAAACTATAGTAAAGATCAAAATTGCCAGACACATAGATGAATATAATTTGTTGTGGAAGAGTCAACATGGTTTTTGTAAAGGGAAAGCATGCCTCATCAATTTACTAGAACTCTCAGAGGGGGTCATCAAGCATATGGACAAGGGGGATCCAGTGGATATAATGCATTTAGATTTTCAGAAAGCCTTTGACAAGGTTCTTCACCAAAGGCTATTAAGCAAAGTAAGCGGTCATGGGATAGGAGGGAAGGTCCTCTCATAGATTGGTAACTGGTTAAAAGATAGGATAGGAATAAATGGTCAGTTTTCAGAATGGAGAGAGGTAAATAGTGGTGTCCCCCAGGGGTCTGTACTGGGCCCAGTCTTATTTAACATATTCATAAATGATCTGGAAAAAGGGGTAAACAGTGAGGTGGCAAAATTTGCAGATGATACAAAACTATTCAAGATAGTTAAGTCCCAAGCAGACTGTGAAGAGATACAAAAGGCTCTCTCAAAGCTGGGTGACTGGGAAATAAAACAGATGAAATTCAGTGTTGATAAATGCAAAGTAATGCACATTGGAAAACATAATCCAACTATACATATAAAATGATGGGGGTCGAAATTAACTTACCACTTAAGAAAGAGATCTTGGAGTCATTGAGTGGATGTTTTCAGAGAACTATCCACAATGTGCAGCAGCAGTCAAAAAAGCAAACAGAATGTTGGGAATCATTAAGAAAGGGCTAGATAATAGGACATAAAATATATTCCCTCTATATAAATCCACAGCATGCCCACATCTTGAATACTGTGTGCAGATGTGGTCGCCCCATCTCAAAAAAGATATACTGGAATTGGAAAAGGTTCAGAAAATTCAGCACCGCCCAGGGGTTAGGTTTGCTATTGTCCAGTGTAATCCCCATGGTATTTGGTATGAACCTGCACTGTCTGGAGCCCTTGTGTGTGTGAATTCAAGCTGCTCGGGGTCCCACACAGCACTTAGTGCAGTGACCTCCTCTAGTGCATGTTGGCATCCGAGTTTAACCCAGGGCGGGCAAACTTTTTGGCTATGCCTCCCCAAACAGCCAGGTGTGGCCTGGATCCCGACCCACCCGGGACTCCTGCCCCATCCAACCAACCCCCCTGCTCCCTGTCCCCTGACTGCCTATGGACCCCCTGCCCCTGAATGCCCCATCCAACCCCTCCTCTCATTCCTGACTGCCCCCCCCAGGACCCCTGCCCCATCCAACCACCCTTCTCCCTGTCCACCCCGACCCCAATCCACACGCCCACCCCCTGACCACCACTCTGAACTCCCCTGCCCTCTATCCAACCCCCCCTACTCCCTGCCCCCTTACTGCGCTGCCTGGCAGCGCTACAGCCGCATCACCCAGAGCACCAGGATAGGCAGCCGCACCGCCTGGCTGGAGCCAGCCATGCCACAGTGCAGCACAGAGCAACGGGTAAGGCCACGGCTCTGCAGCTCTGCTGCCCAGAGCATTGTGCCAGCGGCGCAGTGAGCTGAGGCTGCAGGGGAAACAGTAGGGAAAGGACCGGGGGCTAACTTCCTGGGCCAGGAGCTGGGCAGGAGGGTCCCATGGGTCACAGTTTACCCACCTCTGGTTTAACCCCTCCAAGAGCAACACAGGAGTTCAGAATCCCAGTGGGAAACCTCATCTCCCTGCTGGGCCTGGGACCTTTAGGAGGAAAAGACACTGTGATAATGGACACACTTCTTCACTGGGGGCTGATGCTGAGGTGGCAGCATGGCTCAGTAGTTAGGGCCCTGGACTAGGCCTGGGGAGACATGGGTTCTATTCTGAGCTCAGTCACTGACATTCTGGGTGGTCCTCGGCAAGTCACTGCCCTTCTCTGTGCTTCAGTTTCCCTCTCACCCTTTGTCTTGTCTATTTAGACTCTAGACCACTCAGGGAAGGGATTGTCTGTCACTGTTTTGTGCAGAGTCCAGATCTCATTTGGGGTCTTTAAGGACTACTGTGATGCAAATAAAAGTAATAAATTCTATGAAAAAATCAGTAACAGCAGCTTGTACCTTCCCCATCTCCAGTCTGATGGCAACTCTCTCACATAGACTGGTCTGCAGCTCTTGTGATTTAAACCTCACTGATCATTTAGCACCGTCCGTTCTGTAAAAAGTTCCCTTATTTCAGCAGTAGAAGCTGGTTTTGAAAAGCATTAAACATAGGAGAGAACAGTTTCCCACATCAGCAATCTTTAAAGATTTCATTTTTTGCCTTCCTTGCTCCACTGCCAGATCATTTTATTTTGTTATAGCATCTCTGATACAATGAAGGCTTTATAGAGCTGAATGGTGCAGTCACACCTGTGCCAGATAAAAGTAAAATTAATCTGTAATTACAATCCAAAATTACTCCTCATTAACCTTATGGTGACCAGACAGCAAGTGTAAAAAATCGGGACAGTGGGTGGGGAGTAATATGAGCCTATATAAGAAAAAGCCCAAAATATTGGGACTGTCCCTATAAAATCGGGACATCTGGTCACCCTAATTAAACTGGCCAGCAATTCCCTATCTTGTACTCCTGGGCAGCTTCCTCTAAGCTAGGGGAACCTCCGTGTGAGCTCTGTGAGCCCAGGACAGATGGCAAACCACACAGACAGACGTTTGATCCTCTTCACAGAACAGTTTCAGAGCCTCCTGGTGTTCCCCACACACCCTCTCCCTTCCTGCTCCTTTTGCTGCCTGTAAACTCAGCAATTTGGCGATTTCCAGGACATTTGCCAGCTGCCTGAGGTTTCTCTGTTGCCCAGCTTGTCTGCACTGAGGGCAGGAGGCATCTGTAGTGGATCCCTCCCATGTGATGACACAAATAGCTACCCTCCCCTTTTGCAACTACCCCGCCTACAGCAACAACTGCCTGTTTCCCCTTCTGGAATTGGTGCCGTTTGCTGAACTGGGAGGAGCCCACTGGTAACATTACAGCCCTGGAAGCTTTTGTGAAAAATGTACCACTAGGGCTCTGGTGCTGCAGTCCCGGTGTGGAGGGTCATGAGTTTCAGATGGACCTGTCCTGTCCTGATGAGCTTGCAGGAGCAGGGTCTGTGTGTCTAAGGAGGGATATTCAGGCTTTGCAGAATTCATTTTTTAAAAATACATAATTTTGACAGATATTTTTAAGCAATTTTTATATTTATTCATTTAAACTTTCACAGCTGTAGAAAAATATGGATTTTAAGCATTTCATTCCAAGTTCTATTTATTTAAAATTTTCATAGTTGTGGGGAACTGGAGGGGGGAGAGAGATCAGACAATATTTTGGTCAGACAATTATTTAATGACAGACACAGATTCAAAAAGTTCCAGCTTTAGAACCATTAAAATAGAAATTGTCAACATCACACATGAAAATATGCAAAGTAAATATTCTTAAATCAAACTCTAATAAGTTCTCAAGCTGCATTGTTCTTATTGTGCCAATTTGTATTTTTCAGTTATCAATGGAAATATTTTTTTCAGTGTGTGTACAGTGAAATCAACATTTACAGACATCTACTGATAATGTCTAATCCTTCCAAGTCTAGTGATATTAAATTCACAGGCCAAAAACTTGGTTAAGCTGGAATCAGTGTTTCAAAGGCCTGATTCTCATTTATTCTAAGGCTGCTCTGGTTCAGGGTAAAGGGGCTGCAGTGTCACCAACACTCATGATTCTATAATGTGTCTCATGATATTTGGTGTATTTGTTAAAGCCCCAGCTCCTGGATGGCGTGAGACTCTAGACTTTTATTTTTTTTTAAACAAAGGAAGTTTCTAGCTTTCTTGGTTGCAGAAAAATAAAAAGTTAAAAATGTGACCTGAGTGCAGCCTAAAGGTCTGGGAAGCCACAGGGTGAAGAGAAAGAACCCAACATTTATCATCATTTTTATTTTTAAGTCTCATGATTTTAAAGCAATTAGTCATTTTGGGGGTCCTGACTCATGATTTTTAAAAGTTTGGGGTTGGCAATATCGTGCCACTGAGAATTCAGGCATTAAATCTCTATCTGCTACCCATGGAAAGTCCCCTAATTTAGTGCCATCATTAATCTAAAACAGCACAGTTAATAGAAAGGGAAATAAACAGAAATGGCAAGCTATGGGAATGACCATGGAGATGGGCTGGGCACCTTCAGTACAAATGAGCACAGCCCCCCCTCCAGTGAGGATGAACTAACAAGATAAAGGAGAATGTTTGTTTTTATATTTAGGTCATTGGAGCCTTAGCTGGAGAACATTGCCCTGAAAACAAACTGATCGCTGCCAATGCAGTATTGTCAGCACCATGTAATCAAAAATCATGAGGCTGGCTGAAAAAAGACCATGAGGATTTTTTCTTCTAAAAAAATTAGATTCTGGACTTTTTGTTTGTTTCTTTCTGAGCATTCAGGATTCACTCTGGTCATGTTCTCAAACTTTTCTACTCAGCCATGAGAACAAGAAACGAGAGCTGAGATTGTCACGTAGTCACAGGATTCCAGGAGCTGGGGCATTAAGAGAAACACCAACTATTGAGTCAGTATGGAATCACGGATATTTGCAACCACCCCAATGTGATGATGTGTGATTTGATATGGACAGGAAATAGCTGCACTTCTGGCTATTGCAGGTCCTTATCTGGCCTCATCACTGCACTATTCACCTCACAAACTTCAATTTGCTTAGCCAAGGCATACTGCTGTGAGATGGGGAAAGGCTGTTACTCCCATTTTAGAAAGGGGACAGTCAGGCCCAGACAGAATAAATGACTTACCCAAGTTCACATGGAACAGGGAATTGAACCTGGATCTGTTCAGGGTAACTGAGTATCTTAACTACTGGGCAATCCTTTTCCTCTGTAACAGCACCCTGGAAAAGAGAAAGGGACAGACAGATGCACATGTAAGCGAGGGAATAGTCCTGCTATAGTGAGAAACTTTCCTGGCTTCTGCACTACCCCAGTGAAGTGGGCTAGCGAAAGGATCTGAGTCCTCGCTCCCACTTTCTTTACCCAGCGGCGTCCCGGCCCTTGAGGGCTCCCCTTCCACTCTCCTGTCTGGCAGAGTCCTTGTAACCCCAATAAGGCTGGGCCCAGGATTCCTGGGGGGCTCGACCCCAAACCCTGTTGTGGTCACCTAGGACAGGGGCTAGGGTGTCCCCACTCCGGGGTACTCTCTCTGCACTGGGCACTTTTCTGACCCACTGACCATTACATACAAGTTAAAGCAAATGCAAGTTATTTAATCAACAATTAATTTGAAAAAGAATAAGGAAAAATGGGAAAGGTTAAAAGAAACATCAACCCGCTCTGTGGCAGGGAACATCACTAGGAGCATCTCTGGAATATCAGGGCAGTTCACAGTCTGTTCCTTGCAAGTCCCAGGCCTTCTTCTCAGGCCCTGGCTGTGCTGCAGGGATGCTGTGGGTTGGACACTTGCTCTGGTGGTGGCCTCACGCTCTCAGGCTCTAAGTGATAAGACACTTCTGCCCAGTGTTGCCCCCATCCTGTCAGGGTTACGATCCAAGCCTGGCCTGCAGAGCCTCTTGGCTGAGGCATCTCCCTGTGCGGGGCCCGCTGCCCAGGGTCCCTCTCGCTCTCCCCAGCTGCTCACCGCACCCAGCTCTGGACTGCTCCAGCCCCAGCTCCACCACTCTGTCTCTGCACTGCTACTGCTCTGCCTCCAGCTCCCTGGGCTGCCTCTTTGGCCCCTCTGGCTCTGTTTGCTACAGCTCTGTTCCCAGGACAGGTCTGCTCTGCAGGCTGCTTCTGTGACTTTGCTTCCAGCACTGACCTGCTTCCTGGGCTGCTTTTCTAGCCCCTCTGGCTCTGGTTGCTGCAGCTCTCCTCCCAGGGCAAGTCTGCTCTCTCTGGGCTGTGCCTCTGGCTTTGAGGCTGCAGCTCTGCTCCCTGGACAGGGTCTGCTCTCTCTGGGCTGCTTTTCTGGTCCCTTGGGATCTGGCACAGCTCTGCTCCGCAGCTCAGCATGGGTCCCTGCTTTCTCCTTAGCTCGGCCCCACTCCATCTGACCCAGGCAAATCCAGCTCACATGGAGGACAGGACCTCCCTGGTCTCCTGACTCCCCTCCTGTCATGCAGGCTGACCTGGAACATTAGCCTCTCCCCATTGTTCCTGGGGACTATCAGTCTCAGGGTCCTGGTTTCCCATAGACCCTTCCCCTTTTAGTACTGGGAGCTACCCAACCAAAACATCCCCACTGAATGTTAGTAAGGGGGCAACAGTCCCCTTACACACACACACACACACACACACACACACACAGTTTGTCTCATTATCATCTCACTGACGCTCCCCAGAACCACTAGTCCAGTCTGTGCAGAGTCAGGTACTAATCGTGGCATTACCAGTCCTTGATTTGTGCTTCATGGGCCCTTCACTGCCTACAATTAGCTTTCTTTTGTTAGTCCCTAATCAGGACAGTTCTTGGACCCCAGCTTCTAATTAGGCCTAATGGTCTACTTCAGTGTCTTTGAACTGTGTTTCTAGAGGCAGCCTAGTACAGAGATATCACCCACTTTTCCATCCCAGGTCCTCCTACCCTTGCTGAGCTCTTTCCTTTTATAGCAGGCCTTGTTTCCCTTATTGGTTGCAGCTCTGGGTGCCTGCATCCATGATTGGCAGTTGAAGCAGCTGCGTGGGGGTGTGGTCAGGCTGCTTTAGGGTGACCAGATAGCAAGTAGGGAAAACTGGGACAAGGGGTGGGGGGTAATATTTTTATAAAATAAAAAGCCCTGACTATGGGGACTGTCCCTATAAAATCAGGACATCTGGTCACCTTGAGCTGCTTGCCTGCAGGGATGAGAGAATCCCTTCCCGCCTCTGCTCCATATGGGGTTTTACAGGTGGCATGGGACAGATAGGGGAAGAGAAGGGGATATGGGAATGGGTGAGGGGAAGCTGGAGTCTGGTATGTGGTATCCCCTTGGTAGCAGCCCTAGCAGGGAGGCCGCTGCAGCAGCACCAGATCAGTGATATCGTTGCAGAAGCTGGTGCTGGAGTGGCGGCCAGCAGCAGCTGGGGCTCCACCATTAAGCTGGCCCATCCCCCAGCACCAGCAGCCCAGGTACCTCTCCAGGTGGGGGGAGAGAGCCAGTGAACAAAGAGAATTGGCTTCAGTGTGCATGTCTGTGCATGCATGTGTGCACACGCTTTGCCCCCTCCCCAAATATAGCAGCCAAACTACGCCTGTGCTGGGAGATGGTGTGTTTAGCATGAGGAAGTCTGAAGGGTCTGCACCAAGGGGCTAGGCAGCAGGTTCCGGATCTCAGGATAAGGGGCTAGAGATGTGCCTAGGGACCCCAAGATTTGGGCAATGGAGGGGCTCTGTTCTGGTCCCAGAGGCTTGAACTATGTGGGGATCCTGGGGCTCAGATGCTTGGATTCCCCTTACAGCTGTCTGGTGGTACCTAACTGGTTCTGGGATATACACACACCAGTAAACAGAAACCTTCTCACTGCCCAGCATCCAAACACCTTTAACTCTGACCGGGAGGGTTCTGGTGAATATTTCTACATGTCTGAAATATTAAATTCAGAGACATGAATGGAGAGGTCCCCCCTCAGGGCTGCCACGTCCCTTTCCCTTGGGCTGATGGGGGCTCTTTTCTTGATGCTTCTCCCTGTTTTTGGATTAGGGAGAGACTCTCCCTCCAGTGCTGCTACCTCCTTCACCCTTTGCCTGGGGTTGGGAAGGGTCCTATTAATGGTTCTTCCTAGGCTGGAGAGAGGTTATCTCCTGTTCCACGTCTTCCACCTTTCTCTTTGGATGGGATAGGGCAGCTGGTGGCTTTAACCATAGACACTTGCAGCCAGCAGCTGCCCAACTGTGCTTCTGGGACAGGGGCAGCCCCAGCAGAGGGAGCAGAGAGATGCAGCAGGGGAGAAGGCAGAAAGGCAGCCACAATAGTGCCCTCAGCAGCCAAGTGGAGGAACTGCAGTGGAATTAGTCTCAGCCATCCAGGGCAGAGAGGCAGCTCCCTGGGTCCCAGGACTGTCCCAGCCAGAATGTGGATGCTGGGGAGTGTGAGAAATGGTCCCAGCCTCCCCCAGGGCTGAGCTCTGCCCCTAAGCTCTGATTCTCCCTCTCCCCAGCAAATGTGACTCTGGATCCAAGCACAGCGACTCATGAGCTCAACCTGTCTGTGAGTCAGAAAAGTGCCACATGGATGGAAACTTTGCAAAATTTGTGCCTGACAACCCTGAGAGATTTGATTCTGTTCTCTGTGTGCTGAACTGTGAAGGAATCACCTCAGGGAGACATTTCTGGGAGGGGCAGAGTAACAGAGACTTAAACATGGATGTTGCCAGAGAGATCCTAAAGTGGGGATCAGGACTTTGGAGGTGAGTGGAGATCATTCAGTGCAATCAGCCCCTCCCCCTCCAGATCTTGAATATGATTCAGGAAGATTGAGATTAATCTGGACTATGAAAATGGACAAGTGACATTTTTCGATACTGACAACAAAGCCCCCATCTTCACTTTCCCACTGGCCTCTTCTTTAAGGAGAGAATCCACCCCGGTTCTGGATGGGTCTGGAATGACGTCTCTCACTGTGTCCCTGAGATGGCTGGTAAAATATCTCACTGGTACTGGGTATAATAAACCAGGGGAGGCTGAACCTCCCCAAACAGCTCAGAGTGGCCGCGCCCACCCTCTGCCCCCAGGCTCCCTCCTGCCTGCTTCTGTTCCTGCTCTTCTGTGGTCCAGGCTGGGGCTCGGGCAGGCCAGCCTGCCGCTGGGACTGGGGGCGGCTGGGGCCGGTGTTTGCAAGGCCTGGGGCTGAGGTTTGGGGGTGCTGGGGCCATGGCCACACCACCTGGCATTCCGGGGCTGGGGTTGGGCGCACTGCAGCTATAGTAGAGGTGCTCTGGGCTCCTGCAAGGGAGTGTGATGGAAGTGGGAGGGAGAGGGGCAAGGGCTTGGGCAGAAGGGGAGGGACCAGTTCACTTGCCTCCCATGCCACTGCAGTCATTAAACTGTCAATTCAGAGTGTGACCAGTTAGTGTCCAATCATTTGAAACCTCACTTTTATTGACTGTCAATAAAATGTTTAAAGTTATTTTCTTTCCTCTGTTTTAAACCAGCTGAAATTCTTTAAACCAGCACTCCTATTTGTGGCCCAGATACTGCAAATCAAAGCTGAGTGAATAATGTTTTCTTTTGGTTCAGGGGCTGACCCAAAAATTCTGGGGAAAATAATTGTTTGATTCAAACTGAAACATGTTCTTTAGAATCTTTTTGTGAAATTGAAAAACTCAGCAATAAAATAATGTTTTGAGTCAACTGAAACTTTTCGAATTAGATTCAAAATGGTTTTTGTTTTTTTTAGTTGAGTTCAGCATCAACATTTGGAAATGATTTGTTTGATTCAAAATGATCATTTTTTTAAATTGACATTTCTACTTAATGTCATTTTATGTGGAAATAATTCAAAATGGAATGTTTCGTTTTTAATTGACATTTGAAATTAAATGTTTTATTTCAAATTGACTTTAAAAAAAATCTTTGGTTTGGAGATATCAAAAATGTTTCATTTTGACTGAAAATGTCAAAGCATTGATTTTTGTCTCACTGTGAAACAAACACAAATTTTGAAGAATGAGAATTTCCCACAGAAGAGAAATTCCATTTTCTGGTCAGCTCCACTGTGTGGATTTCAGATGTCTGATCCTGTTCAGTAACTCCAACAACATTTTCTCCTCCTCTTACGTACAAAGTACGCCAAGTAAGGCTGGGGGGGATGGGACAGTATTATGTCTGATTGGGTTAGCAGCAGAGTATTTGCATACTTTGTATAGAGTGCCTGAGTAAATTCTCTAAGTATTTCTAATAAGTAACTGATCAAAAAAGTAATTGATCCACTTTAACTCCAGTTTAGCCATGGTTTTGGATGTGACTGTAATATAACATGTCTGTAGTCAGACACAGCTAAATTTCCCACCGGATTCAACAAAATAAACATGAGTCAGTTCCAGGAAGGGAAACACCCAGTTGCTGCTGTAGGTGGGACATATTTTTGAGCACAGGAAATTGAACCTTACCTTGTTACACTGTCCTGGGGAGCTATGGCTGCAGAGAAGCCCGTGGAAAGCCTCAAAGATGAAGCTACTTGTTCCATCTGTCTGGACTGTTTCGAAGATCCAGTGTCTATACTCTGTGGGCACAATTTCTGCCGAGCCTGCATCACCCGGTACTGGAGGGAGTCAGATACAAACTTCTCCTGCCCTCAGTGCAGGAAAATTGCTCAGCACAGAAACTTCAAGCCAAACAGGGTGCTGGCAAATGTTGTGGAAATAGCCAAACAGCTGAGTGTACAGGCAGCAAAAGATTCAGGAGGCAAGAGAGAGTGTGAGAAACACCAGGAGGCTCTGAAACTGTTCTGTGAAGAGGATCAAAATCTAATTTATTCGATCTGCAGAGACTCCTGGGATCACAGAGCTCACACTGTGGTTCCCATAGAAGAAGCAGCCCAAAATTACAAGGTAGGAAATCTCTGTAGCTTTGGATATTTTGCACACATATTTCTGTTCCTTTGCTCTGATAGTTACTATCCCCCAACTGCACTGCATATGCAAATGATGCTATAGAAGGAAAAGTTGTACTGTAAAGTGGCAAAATAGGCAGAAAGTGTAGGATTCAAAGGTGTATGATAGTGGAAAACATCTTTCAGAAGCTGGAGCCCTTTCCAATCCATTTCTCACTAGGGTGTGTGGGAGGAGGGGAGCCTCTCTAGAGAATTGAAGTTGTTCACTGTAAAGTGAGGTTTGATTCACAAGCTCTGAAGGGCAATTTAGGTAATGGCGTCGCCTTCAGAGCTGAAAAGAGGAAGCTAAGGCACAGAGCAAGGGTATGTCAACTGTTGTATCAACAACTGTGCTGCTGTAGTGTGGACACTTCCTGCAGTGGTGGAAGGAGCTCTTTTATATCTAGCTCCCTGAGACCTGGTCTACACCACGGGGTTAGTTTGAATTTAACTGCATTAGGTCGATTTAAAAATGACTGCGTCCACACAACAAAACCCCGTTCCGTCGAACTAAAGGGCTCTTAAAATCAACTTCTGTACTTCTCCCCGACGAGGGGAGTAGCGCTAAAATTGACCTTGCTGGGTCGAATTTGGGGTAGTACAGCCGCAAATCAACAGCATTGGCCTGCAGGAGCTATCCCAGAGTGCTCCACTCTGACCACTCTGGACAGCACTTTGAACTCCGATGCACTAGCCAGGTACACAGGAAAATCCTTGGGAACTTTTGAATTTCATTTTCTGTTTGGTCAGCATGGCGAACTCAGCAGCACAGGTGACCATGCAGTCCCCCCAGAATCATAGAGCGTAGAATGTTTCTATGCTCCCCCTATCATCTCTATCCCTGAGGTTATCGCAGATTAGAAGGCGAAAAAAACGCACTCGCAATGACATGTTTTCTGAGCTCATGCAGTCCTCCCGCACTGATAGGGCACAGCTTAATACATGGAGGCATTCAGTGGAAGAGGCCAGGAAAGAATTAAGTGAGCACGAAGAGTGGAGGCAGGACGTGATGCTGAGGCTAATGGGGGAGCAAACGGACATGATGAAGCATCTGTTGGAGCTGCAGGAAAGCCAACAAGAGCGCAGACCCCCACTGCATCCACTGTATAACCGCCTACCCTCCTCCCCATATTCCATATCTGCCTGACTCAGATGCCCAACAACCCAGGGTGGGAGGCTCCAGGCACCCAGCCACTCCACTCCAGAGGATGGTCCAAGCAACAGAAGGCTGTCATTCCAACAGTTTGAAGTTTAGTGTGGCTACAATAAACAATGTGGCCTTGTTCTTCCCTCCTCCCCCACCCCACCTGGGCTACCTTGTCCGTTATCTCATTTTTTTTTAAATTAACAAAGAAAGAATGAATGGTTTCAAAATAATAGTTACTTTATTTCGAAGCAGGGAGGGTGGTTGGCTTACAGGGAATTAAAATCAACAAAGGGGGTGGGTTTGCATCAAGGAGAAACACACACAACTGTTACATCGAAGCCTGGCCAGTCATGAAACTGGTTTTAAAAGCCTCTCTGATGAGCAACATGCCTTGCTGTGCTCTTCTAATCGCCCTGGTGTCTGGCTGCTCAAAATCTGCTGCCAGGCGATTTGCCTCAACTTCCCACCCCACCATAAACATCTCCCCGTTACTCTCACAGATATTATGAAGCACACAGAAAGCAGCAATAACAATGGGAATGTTGGTTGCGCTAAGATCTGACCTAGTCAGCAAACAGCGCCAGCGAGCTTTTAAATGTCAAAATGCACATTCTACCACCATTCTGCACTTGCTCAGCACTTGAACTGCTCCTTACTACTGTCCAGGCTTCATGAGCCATTGGAGAAAGGGGTACGCTGGGGTAGGTGCAACCACACAGTGCTGCCAGCTGGGAGAGCAGACTGAGGAAGAAGCCTCCAGCTTGCATGATATTCCAGGTAGGACTGAATCTCCATGAGATGAAACTTAAAGAAGAGAATGACCTGGAGTCTCTGGTTCCCATTCAGTGCTCTAAGAGGAGAATAGCCATGTCTGTCCAGGTGCCCCTGATCGACCTCACCGAGGTCTGCCAGGAGCACCCAGGAGACGTACGACAGCTATCAGTCCTACTGCACCGTCTGCCATGAAGGCAAGGAGCTGCTGCTATGTAGCAATGCAGTACCCCGTCTGCCAGCAGCATGCAGGAGACATACGGTGATGGTGAGCTGAGCGGGCTCCATGCTTGTCATGGTATGGCGTCTGCATGGGTAACCCAGGAAAAAAGGCGCAAAACAATTGTCTGCCGTTGCTTTTACGGAGGGAGGGAGGGAGTGGGGCCTGAAGACATGTACCCAAAACCACCAACGACAATGTTTTTGCCCCATCAGGCATTGGGAACTTAATCCAGAATTCCAATGGGCAGCAGAGACTGCGGGAACTGTGGGATAGCTACCCACAGTGCACCGCTCTGTAAGTCAATGCTAGCCACGGTAGTGAGGACGCACTCCGCCAACTTAATGCACATAGTGTGGACATACGCAATCGACTGTATAAAATCGATTTCTAAAAATCGACTTCTATAAAATCGACCTAATTTTGTAGTGTAGACATACCCTGAGAGAGGGTAGCTAGGTTGATAGGGCAACATTGTTCAGCCAACCTTACTTTGCAGTGTGGACCAGCCCCAAGTCCTCAAATTAGGCAGGCGATTCCAGGCTAAGGCTGCAGATGAGTTTCCCCACCAAACTTGTGAACTCAACTGATAAAAGTGCCAATTGATTAACGGAGAGGATGAACTATTTTTAGTAAGAAATGGCAGTCTATGAGTTTAGAAGGGATGGCATTGTCCTCGTCCTCCTCTTTCCCCCCTCAGCTATTTAGTGAGGAGTCAAGCAGGCACTACCACTATTCTTGCAAGAATCGGCTTATGCCCCTGACTCCAAAAGAGGGCTTGCCACTGAGAATCCTAGACAGAGGGAGGTGCCTCCAGGCACCTAGGCCTCAGGGCTTGTCTACATTTAGAGCCTGCAGCAGTGCAGCTGCGCCGCAGTAGCGCTTAGTGAAGATGCTACCTACGCCGACAGGAGAGCTCCCAAAGGTGTAGGCATTCTACATCTCCAAGGGGCCGTTGCTATGTCAACGGGAGAAGCCCTCTTATCGACATAGCACTATGTACACTGGGAGTTCGGTCAGTGTAACTGCGTCGCTCAGCGTGTGGATTTTCCACAGCTATTTTCCAGGGCTTAGGCACTCAACTCCTTGAGAGAGGTGGAGTTTAGGACATGCCCCTATCCTTGGCATCTCCCATTGGCTACCTTAGGTGCCTCCCCGCCTAGCATTCTGGCTTTTTTGAATCCCACGCTTAGGTGCCTTTCTTTCCCCATGGATTGTATAGGGATCATGTGGGCCCAGTTCAGAATTTGTGGAGTCCACTGGCTTTCTAGGTATCTAAAAGTTAGGTGCTATAATGCTCAGAATTGCAATACCTAAGTCCCCCCTGGGAATGTTGCCTTGTGTCCCTTTCACTGCTTTCAAAATCTCAGCCTCTATATTTTTTGTATACTCTTGAGTTCTTTCATCTTTGGGATTGTATGGACTTCGCTGAACATGCCAGTAGGCCAGCTTCATTTGCCATTTTTATCCACTTTTTGCTAATATATCATGTTACTGATGTGATATACCCTGAAAATATAAATATAACTGGAAACAAGGAACTTAAAATGCAACCAAAGCAAAATAACTTTTCTGTTCCTAGGTTCACATTCAGAGACAACTGGAGTTTTTGAAGAAAGAGCGAGATGAGATTCTGGATTTTAAATGGAGTGGGGAAATGAAAACCCAGAAACTGCTGGTAAGTGCTCTTGTTACTCACTGATGCAGCAGTTCTCAAACTTTAGCAACTCGAGGACCCCCATTTTGATTTAAAATTTTTCGTGGACTCCCGAGCCCCTGCTCAGTCCCAGGCCCTGCTCCCACTCCACCCCTTACCCCAAGGCCCCACCCCCACCCACCTCTTCCTGCCCCCTCTTCCCCCCTGCCCCTCTTCTTCCCCATTTCTTTCTGCCCCCTCCCCTGAGCTCACCCCATTCCCACTCCTCACCCTCCTTCTCAGCGCCTCCTGCACACCGCTGAACAGCTGTTCCCCAACGTGCAGGAGGCACTTGGAAGGAGAGAGAGGAGTTGATCAGTGGGGCCAGCAGACCCTCTGGAGTGCCCTTGTGGCCCCCAGTGGTCCACGGACCCCAGTTTGAGAAACACTGAACTAATGGATATAACCCTGGTCATTACCAACAGTGTGGTTATTTTGAGCACTATCAAATTACAGTGAGTAACATGTTCCGCTCTGTACGATATTATTACTTACTTATTCCTCTTGAAAAGTAACTCCCTTTTGGTTTAATGGAGACACACAGAAATGTTTGATGAATAAGGCAAATAGTGGGATGGAGAAAGTGAACATAGATCACAGGGTTCTCAGTTAGGTGAACATCTCATCCTTTGAACATTCACCAGACCTGCCAACATCACTACAGCTCAGCAGTGAGTGCAGCTGCTGCAGGACTCTCCTGCCCCCAGCAGAGCTGGTGATCCGGTGATGTCCCTGGGAACTGCCATGGAGATGATATGAGGTCATATCTGGTCTCAGTTCCTGGCTCCCTGGGATTCCATAGGGCTGGGAGGACTCAATGCCAACATAATGAAAATCGCCATCTCATCAATTGTAGATATTGAGATCAAAGGGACCATTATGATCATCCAGCCTGACACCCTGCATGACACAGATCTGAGAACCTCACTCAGTGATTTCTGCATCAAGCCTATGTTGGAGCTGTAGCAGACATTTTAGAAAGACAGCCAGCTGGCCCAAATTGGCCACCTTTTTATCCATCTGTGTGGGCAGAACATTGTTCTTGTTGCTGTATAAACTGTTCTTGTGCTAGGTGCTGTATAAACAGAGAACAAAAAGATGATCCCTGCCCCAAAGAGCTGACAATCTAAGTGTAAAACCAGAGACAACAGCTGTCTACAGACAGACGGGGGAGCACAAGGGACCAGTGGGACAGTATTGTTCAGCGTGATCATCAACGGCCTCAGCACATCAGCAGCCTAACCCTCACCAAGTTTTTTTGTAGCCCTCATGGAGCAGGAGAGTTTTAAGGAGGGTTTTTATGGAAGATAATGAGATAATTTTCTGGATGTTTATGGGAGCTTCTCCCAAGCATGAGGGGCAGTATGGAAGAAAGTGCAGCAAAAGATTATACATAGGGTGGGGATGAGTTGTGAAGAGCTTTGAAACTACAGACAAGCAGCTCATGTTTGATGCAATAGAAAAAGGGGGACCTGGTGTAGGGGTGCAAAGAGAGGAGTAACATGCTCAAAGCGACAGGCTAGGAAAATGACCTTTGTAGCAGCATTCTGAATGGATATGAGCAGGAAAAGATTGCAGTTGTCAAGGACAGAGAGAAGGATGCTGCAGTAATCAAGACATGAGATGATGAGAGCGTAGGCGAGGGTTTTAGCTGTGGAGAGGGATAGGAAATGAAACTCTAGTCTCACCTCCATAGGGGCTATATTCAGGCAAGCATGAGGCATCTTCTCATTGCAATACTATAGTGATGGTGAAGGGTTATCTCCAACGTACATTTTCAATCCAGCCTGTACATTTCTGCACCCCAAATTGCACGCATCTACTGACTACAACTGTGCCTATGAAATGGTCTCAGCTGGTGTGGGGACGAGATTTTACTATCTGTTCCAACAATTTGGGTTTGTCTCTGGTATTACCTTGTGTTGTCAGACTCTTCCTTCTCACACCCACCTAACTGCAGGGTATGTCATGCCACAATCTTGAACTCTCTGTGTAAAACACTCACATTTGAACCCCCACAAGTCTCTTGTTCTTGCATCAGTGATTAGATAGTCAACCAGCACCTCTGCTTTCCTTGAACTGTCTGGATGCAAATCTGAGTCCGATGGTCCCCAATAATTTCTGTACCTCAAATTATGTATCCAGAGACTTGAAAGCACAAGAGTGGGTGTTAAGACATTGTGGCCCTTCATGTCTGCATGGCTGTGCACATTTTTCTGTAGGATGTGTGTGGAGCATCACTGATAGAAGTGGCTGGGAAATGATCTTCCTATCTCCTGAATATTTTTTGAGTATTTGAGATTTTTTTCCTTGCAATGAAAAGTAAAATCCCAAAAATATTCACATCAAAAATATTTTTTTCTCATTTTGGGACAATCAGATGTCTTTTGACTCAGTCATTTTGAAACATTTAGTTTCAATTTTGACCTTTTCTCCCTTTTTTTTTAAAAAAAAAAAAAACTCTGTCTAAATTAGCTTAAATTAAAAATGAAGTCATTTTAAAACAGATTTCTTCATTCTAAAAAGTCAAAACAAAATATTGACAATTTTGAATCTGTCTGAGTTGGGAAATTTGTTGTCACATCTGACCCCATCTCACAAACAGTTTTGGTTTTGATGACTCTACATTTTTCAACAACAACAACAACAAACAAAATCATTAGATGAAAAATTCCTGACCTGTGCTAATCACTGACTCCTGGCAAATGTTTTTGTGTTACTGCCTTTCTTTCTTTCTTTCTTTCTTTCTTTCTTTCTTTCTTTCTTTCTTTCTTTCTTTCTTTCTTTCTTTCTTTCTTTCTTTCTTTCTTTCTTTCTTTCTTTCTTTCCCCCTCCCCACCCCCCCTGTTCCTCAGATGTTCTTGTTAACTGCTGGAAATAGCCTACCTTGCTTGTCACCATGAAAGGTTTTCCTCCTTTCCCCACCTGCTGCTGGTGATGGCTCATCTTAAGTGATCACTCTCCTTACAGTGTGTATGATAAAACCCATTGTTTCATGTTCTCTGTGTGTGTATATAAATCTACCCACTGTATTTTCCACCAAATGCATCCGATGAAGTGAGCTGTAGCTCACGAAAGCTTATGCTCAAATAAATTTGTTAGTCTCTAAGGTGCCACAAGTACTCCTTTTCTTTTTGTGAATACAGACTAACACGGCTGCTACTCTGAAACCTGCCTTTCTTTTGCAATCCAATTCTGAGTCACTCTTCCTCCCTCTTGTCAACTTTCCTGCTATGGGAAGGAAGTGGTTTTCAGGAGGCCTGTGATAAAGAAGACTCGGGATTAAATCTGAAAATTTAAAAAAAAAAAATTGCTCTAACCTTTATGACCAGTTTGGCCAGCTGGGAGGCTACAGAAAAATCTCCCCTTTCTATGCCCTTGTCTACACTAGGAGTTGAGGTCGAATTTAGCAGTGTTAATTGATTTAACCCTGCACTCGTCCACATGATGAAGCCCTTTTTTTTTGACTTAAAGGGCTCTTAAAATCGATTTCCTTACCCCACCCCTGACAAGGGAATTAGCGCTGAAATCGGCCTTGCCGGGTCAAATTTGGGGTACTGTGGATACAATCAGACGGTATTGGCCTCCAGGAGCTATCCCAGAGTGCTCCATTGTGACCGCTCTGGACAGCACTCTCAATTCAGATGCACTGGCCAGGTAGACAGGAAAAGGCCTGCAAACTTTTGAATTTCATTTCTGGTTTGGCCAGCATGGCAAGTTGCAGGTGAATGCAGAGCTCATCAGCAGAGGTGTCCATGATGGAGTCCCAGAATCGCAAAAGAGCTCCAGCATGGACTGAACAGGAGGTACGGGATCTGATCACTGTATGGGGAGAGGAATCCGTGCTATCAGAACTACGTTCCAGTTTTTGAAATGCCAAAACATTTGTCAAAATCTACCAGGGCATGAAGGACAGAGGCCATAACAGGGACCTGAAGCAGTGCTGTGTGAAACTTAAGGAGCTCAACAAGCCTACCAGAAAACCAGAGAGGCAAATGGCCGCTCTGGGTCAGAGCCCCAAACATGCCGCTTCTACGATGAGCTGCATGCCATTTTAGGGGGTTCAGCCACCACTACCCCAGCCATGTTATTTTACTCCTTCAATGGAGATGGAGGCAACACAGAAGCAGGTTTTGGAGACGAGGAAGATAGCTCACAGCAAGCAGGCGGAGAAACTGTTTTTTCCAACAGCCAGGAACTGTTTCTTACCCTGGACCTGGAGCCAGTACCCCCCGAACCCACCCAAGGATGCCTCCCGGACCTGCCAGGTGGAGAAGGGACCTCTGGTGAATGTACCTTTTAAAATAGTATACATGGTTTAAAAGCAAGTATGTTTAATGATTAATTTGCCCTGGCATTTGCGACTCTCCTGCATGTACTCCCAAAGCGTTTGCAAAAGGTTTCTGGGGAGGGCAGCCTTATTCCGTCCACCATGGTAAGACACTTTACCACTCCAGGCCAGTAGTACGTACTCGGGAATCATTGTAGAACAAAGCATTGCAGTGTATGTTTGCTGGCATTCAAACAACATCCGTTCTTTATCTCTCTGTGTTATCAGGAAAGTGATATCATTCATGGTCACCTGGTTGAAAAAGGCTGCTTTTCTTAAGGGGACATTCAGAGGTGCCCGTTCCTGCTGGGCTGTTTGCCTATGGCTGAACAGAAATGTTCCCCGCTGTAACCAACGGGGAGGCGGGAGGGGCTAGCCACACGGTGGGGGGAGGCAAAATGTGACCTTGGAACAAAAGCACATGTGCTATATATGTAATATTAACAGCAAGGTTTACCGTGAAAGAGTGTAACCATTGTTCTATAAAATGTGTCTTTTTAAATACCACTGTCCCTTTTTTTTTTCTCCACCAGCTGCATGTGTTTCAAGGATCACAGGATCTTCTCCTTTCCAGAGGCTAGTGAAGATTAGAAGGCGAAAAAAACGCACTCGCAATGAAATGTTCTCTGAGCTCATGCTGTCCTCCCACCCTGACAGAGCCCAGATGAATGTGTGGAGGCAGAGCATGTCAGAGTGCAGGAAAGCACAAAATGACCGGGAGGAGAGGTGGAAGGCTGAAGAGAGTAAGTGGCGGGCTGAAGAGAGTAAGTGGCGGGCTGAAGCTGAAAGGTTGCAGCAGCGTGATGAGAGGAGGCAGGATTCAATTGTGAGGCTGCTGGAGGATCAAACTAATATGCTCCAGCATATGGTTGAGCTGCAGGAAAGGCAGCTGGAGCACAGACCGCCACAACAGCCCCTGTGTAACCAACTACCCTCCTCCCCAAGTTCCATAGCCTCCTCACCCAGACGCCCAAGAATGCAGTGGGGGGCCTCCAGCCATCCAGCCACTCCACCCCAGAGGATTGCCCAAGCAACAGAAGGCTGGCATTCAATAAATTTTAAAGTTTTAAACTTTTAAAGTGCTGTGTGGCCTTGTCCTTCCCTCCTCCACCACCCCTCCCGGTGCTTCTCTCCTCCACCACCCCGCCTGGGCTACCTTGGCAGTTATCCCCCTATTTGTTTGATGAATTAATAAAGAATGCATGAATGTGAAGCAACAATGACTTTATTGCCTCTGCAAGCGGTGATCGAAGGGAGGAGGGGAGGGTGGTTAGCTTACAGGGAAGTCGAGTGAACCAAGGGGTGGGGGGTTTCATCAAGGAGAAACAAACAGAACTTTCATACCGTAGCCTGGCTAGTCATGAAAATGGTTTTCAAAGCTTCTGTGATGCGCACCGAACCCTCCTGTGCTCTTCTAACTGCCCTGGTGTCTGGCTGCGCGTAACCAGCAGCCAGGTGATTTGCCTCAATCTCCCACCCCACCATAAACATCTCCCCCTTACTCTCACAGATATTGTGGTGTGCACAGCAAGCAGTAATAACAGTGGGAATATTGGTTTCGCTGAGGTCTAACTGAGTCAGTAAACTGCGCCAGCACGCTTTTAAACATCCAAATGCACATTCTTCCACCAGCAGTAGAATGCAGTACATTCTTCTGCACTTGCTCAGCCTGTAGTTGAACAGCTCCTGACTACTGTCCAGGCTGCCTGTGTATGGCTTCATGAGCCTTGGCATTAAGGGGTAGGCTGGGTCCCCAAGGATAACTATAGGCATTTCAACATCCCCAACGGTTATTTTCTGGTCTGGGATGAAAGTCCCTTCCTGCAGCTTTTGAAACAGACCAGAGTTCCTGAAGATGCGAGCATCATGTATCTTTCCCGGGCATCCCATGTTGATGTTGGTGAAACGTCCCTTGTGATCCACTAATGCTATTGAAAAGTACCCCTTGCGGTTTATGTACTCGCTGGCTTGGTGCTCCGGTGCCAAGATAGGGATATGAGTTCCATCTATGGCCCCACCACAGTTAGGGAATCCCATTTCAGCAAAGCCATCCACTATGACCTGCACATTTCCCACAATCACTACCCTTGATATCAGCAGATCTTTGATTGCATTGGCTACTTGCATCACAGCAGCCCCCACAGTAGATTTGCCCACTCCAAATTGATTCCCGACTGACCGGTAGCTGTCTGGCATTGCAAGCTTCCACAGGGCTATTGCCACTCGCTTCTCAATTGTAAGGGCTGCTCTCATCTTGTTATTCTTGTGCTTCAGGACAGGGGAAAGCAAGTCACAAAGTTCCATGAAAGTGCCGTTATGCATGCGAAAGTTTCGCAGCCACTGGGAATCATCCCAGACCTGCAACACTATGCAGTCCCACCAGTCTGTGCTTGTTTCCCCGAGCCCAGAATCGGTGTTCCACTGCATGAACCTGCCCCATTAGCACCATGATGCCTACATTGCCACGGCCCGTGCTTTGAGAGAAGTCTGTGTCCATGTCCTCATCACTCTTGTCACCGCGCTGACATCGCCTACTAGCCCGGTTTTGTTTTGCCAGGTTCTGGTGCTGCATATACTGCTGGATAATGCGTGTGGTGTTTAATGTGCTCCTAATTGCCAAAGTGATCTGAGCGAGCTCCATGCTTGCTGTGGTATGGCGTCTGCACAGAAAAAAGGAGCGGAACGATTGTCTGCTGTTGCCCTGACAGATGGAGGGGTGACTGACAACTTGGCTTACAGGGTTGGCTTACAGGGAATTAAAATCAACAAAGGGGGTGGCTTTACATTAAAAACAACTATCATACAGAATGGCCCCCTCAAGGATTGAACTCAAACCCCTGGATTTAGCAGGCCAATGCTCAACCCACTATGCTATCCCTCCCTCTGTTATTTCAGGCAGGACTGAATCTCCATTAAAGTTTTCAAGGTGCCCCTGACAGACCTGACCAAAACGATTGTCGCCCGTTGATTTCACAGAGGGAGGGAGGGAGGAGCGGGGAGCAAATGAATACAAAACAAATCTGGTCTATTTCTTGTTTTGATCCACTCCATCTATCTTTTACATCTTTGGCTGGCAGCAGACGGTGCAGCAAGATTGCAAGCCATCCTCATCTCCTGCCTGCTCACCATAAGATGGTACAATATGACTGCCTGCAGGACTAAAGAGAATGACGTGGTCAAGTCACTCCTAATTTAGTCCCTGCACCCATGTCTACCCAGGCACTCCTGACTGACCTTACCAAGGCGGCCAGGAGCACATCGGACACGATGACAATGGTTTTCAGGCCTATTGCACCATCTGCTGCCACAAGGCAATGGGTTGCTGCTGTTGTGTAGCAATGCAGTACCGCGTCTGCCAGCACCCAAGAGACATATGGTGACAGTGAGCTGAGTGGGCTCCATGCTTGCCATGGTATGGCGTCTGCACAGGTAACTCAGGAAAAAAGGCGAGAAACGATTGTCTGCCATTGCTTTCATGGAGGGAGGGAGGGCCTGACGACATGTACCCAGAACCACCAGCGACAATGTTTTTTGCCCCATCAGGCATTGGGATCTCAACCCAGAATTCCAATAGGCGGCGGAGACTGCGGGAACTGTGGAATAGCTACCCACAGTGCAACACTCCAGAAGTCAATGCTAGCCTCGGTACCGTGGAAGCACTCCGCCGAGTTAATGCACTTAATCCACTTAGAGCATTTTGTGTGGGGACACACACAATTGACTATATAAAAACAATTTCTAAAAAACCGACTTCTATAAATTCGACCTAATTTCGTAGTGTAGACATACCCTGTGCCAAGTGTTGAGTTGTCAGGGATTGAATGAAATGCTGCTCACTGCGCACAAAGGGCTTTGTAGAATTTCACATGACTCTTCCTGCTCCTCAACTGCCCTTTCCTTCTTTCACATTTGCTTATGGCAGAAACAGACAGAAACTCAGAGGCAGAAGATTGTGTCTGAATTTCAGCAAGTGTGCCAATTAGTGGAGGAAAAACAGCTACTCCTGCTTGCCCAGATGAATGAGATAAACAAGGACATTTTAAAGAGGCAGAACAACTATATTGCCAAAATCACAGAAGAAATATCCCGTCTTGACCACCTGATCAGTGAGCTGGAGGGGAAGTGCCAGCAGCCAGCGAGTGCATTCCTGCAGGTGAGACTGTGTTAGAGACATCCCAGCTCCCAGCACAGGGAAGGAAGGTCTCTTAAATTGGTATTGGCATCCAGGATTATCATAGTCAAGTAAACTGTTTTATTTTCTGAATGAAGAGTAACAGATTCACAGCTGTCTTGTGGACAGATGTTTGTGGCCCAGTCTCTTCCAGGTTGGCCAGCCTTCTTCCACATGTGCAATTTTTAATTGCAAGATTTCTTATTCCACAAAATGGATATTCCTGGAAGCTAATAGCCTTGAGCTGCTGCATTCTCTGATCCCATCCTCCATCCTGCAGCACACTGAATTGAAGTAACTCCTGGTTTCTGGGTTCCTTGTTGTCACCCAGATTCTCCCTGATAGTAAAATCCTAGAAATGAAATGTACCTTGGACTCTGCATTCCAGCTCGCTGCATGTGGGTAGCTCCATTTCACCCCTCTAGGAGATATGCACACACCACTGATGGGTGTGGGAGGGGCCTCTTGAAGCAATTTTGGAGAAAAGTTCACCGCAAGGTCAAACGTCACAGAGAGAATGGGAATTCGAGGAACTAAGATATTAAAATGAAACGAAGCTGCCAATTGTGTGTAAAGTTACTGGCTGCAGGGAACTTGGGCTGGAACTCAGACTGGGGTGTCAAAGTGAGTCTGCTCCAGAGCAGGAGGGGTCCCCAGTGTGCAGCATGTGGGACTGAGCTCCCTGTTCTCTCTCACCACTCTAGGACGTCAGAAGCACCTTGAGCATGTACGAGGCTCCTTCTCACTCCCCCTCTTTCTCCATGGTTCTGGAAGGGGCTTGGACACTAGGGGCCAGATTTACAAAGGTATTATTACCCCTTTTGACTCTAGTGGCTGGCCAGAAATTCAGGGTCTTGTAGTGTTGTTCCTGCTGGAAACAGAAACTGGAGATTGAGTCAGGTATTCCTTTGATGCAGTCCTGCTTATTTACAAAAAATGTACAAGTCCTGCTTCCCCTGAGGTGGGGTGGGGTTGGTGGGTGGGTGGGAGGAGAGAATTCAACAACAGGAGACAGTTTCCTTGCTCACAACTCCAAGCCTCTCTCAGCCAGCACTCAGCCCCAAAAGCCACTAGGGTCCTCAGGGCCATGTTCCCAGTGCTTGTTCAGGCTGTGTCGGGAGCTTCCTTCTCTGTCTCTCTGTGTGGTGAGTCTGTTGCTTCTCACTCACGCACTCACACACACAACCCTCTACCCAACATATTCCCAGTGAATCCCTTCCACCTGCATCATTCCAATTCCTGAGTGACTTCACATTTGTCTTTGTTTTGGGTGGGGATACGTGCTCCTTGGTGGTTGGAGGCCCCTCTCATGTAGCTTCCTGCTTCCATAAAGGAGTTCAGTGACTTCCTACAACTTGTCACAGTTCCAGGGTTAACGGCACCTCCGTCCCTTCCGTGGCCTCATCTAGGGCAGCCCTTTGGGTCTCAGACCTTCAGCCATCACCTCTCTCTAGGCAGGAACCCATGTTCCTCTCCCTCCAGACCAAGGGTTTAGGCTTGCAGTCCCCTTGCAATTCATTGCACCTACCCCAGCAGGTCTGGCCTTAGTCCAGCACTGCACTTCGCACCCTCTCAGGGGACAATGACCACCCATGACCAGCCAGCTTGCACCCAGTGCAGTACATTTATTTTCAGACCGAGGAAACCTATCATAAAAAAACAATGAGCCTACACTCACCCATCTGTCGTGGGGAGACCTTGGCAACGTGCAGCCCTTCTAGCAGGGTTTTGCCATCTAGACTGCAATATCATGTCATTTTTGGATCAAAATTAGGGAAACTCTCAGCCAGTTCAGGCTGCCCCTTTATACCACAAGCTTTTTTCTTTGCTGGGCTCTTGAACCTGGTCTGAACCAGTCTGTGCAATTCACCCTGGAGGTGGGACATCTCTGGACTGGTTAACCTTTCCCAGGATGGAAAGGAATTAGCCCCCATTGATTTTAGTTCCCGGGGGGAGCTTGGTTACTCTCCACCATAGAGGCAAAATACAATCCCTGGCTCACAAAGATACAGAGAACATTTACAGGTACAAAAGTTTATGAGTATACCCATGGCACAGCTCCATATAATCATTTTTTTCAAGTTTCCACATTCCTAAGATCTTGCATCTCCCATGCAGTTATCTCAAAGGACGGGTGGCAGTTGCATTTACCAGCTCCAGTGAGGTTTAACCCAGGCTATAACAGTATTTAGCCTATAGCTTTGCTGATAGTGCTTAGTGGGACTTTCAGAAGCTGTTAGCTACAGGGAACTGCATATAGCTAGAGATGTCCAAGTGAGTCCCCTCCGAGAAGGAGGAGTCCCCAGTGAGTAGCATGTGGGACTGAGCTCTCTTTTCTCTCTCTCTCTCTCTCTCCTTTCTAGGACATCACAAGTGCCTGGAGTGAGTACATGGCTCCTTCTCACTCCGCCTCCTTCTTGTTGACTCTGGAAGGGGTTTGGACAGCAGGGGCCAAATTTGTAAAGGTATTTAGTCATCTGAATGTGCAGCTAGATGCTTACTGGGACTTTCAAAAGCTGCTAGCTACAGAGAATGGCATGTGCCGCTCAACTAGTGATGCCAAGGGGGTCCCCTCCAGCACAGGAGGGATGCCCGGTGTGGGGCATGAGACTGAGCTCCCTTTTTTCTCTCTCTCCCCCTTCTAGGACATCAGAAGCACCTTGAGCGGGTAAGTAGCTGCTGCTCTCTCTCCCAAGAGGATGTTTCCATTTTGCAGAGTGTGACACAAAGTATTTCTTTACTCTTGAATATTTTCCACACAACTGATTTTCATTAAAAACACTGAAATTTTGAATATCTGTTTTACCCCCACCCGTATCTTCTCTCCTTTTATTTCTTTTTTCTTTTTCATAACCTAGTGCCATAAAACTAATGATGTCCAGGGTTGTGACTGTTTTGTTCATTTCTCAGTTTTTCTTTCTTTTTTCCCTTTGGTGACACTTTTCAAAACTTCTCCACCTTGGGCAGTGCTACAGAGTAGCAGAGCTAGTGGAATCAGCCAGGAATCTTTGGGGATTGTTGTTCAGATCCTGCAGTTTGCCCCCCTGTCTCACACCTTTCCCATCCTCCTTAGATACAATAAGTGTAGGCTGAGCTGTGTCGGGATCCAGAGTTGCATTCAACTCTGTGGAGAGACGGAGAGCAGTGGGTACTGGCTGGGGTTTTCTGCTCAGTGTCCCCACCTGGTTCCCTAATTTTTAACCTTTAACCTCTCTCCTATTCTTGTTCTCTCCTTCATTGTCCCCAGTACTTGTCTGTGGGGAGAGACAGAGAATAAGACATAAGGGACAGAGCTCAGCCCTGGAGGAGAGTCTGATCATGTCAGTGACAGAATTTGCCCCAGCTGGAGAGTAATTCAGGGAATCTCCTTCCTCCAGGATTTTCCCAGCTCTGACTGGGGAGCAGCTCTGAGATCTCAGCACAGTGCAGGGAGATTCCCTCCCCGACAGAGACAGGTCAATGCCAGAGTGAAAGGATCAACTGGGCCAGGCCTAAGACTCAGAATCTGTTTCTGCCTGAGCCCACCTCTCCTCCCTGGGGCAAATGGGAACCCTGGTATCACAGGGGAGCCCCATAAGATTGTTGTGGAAACTATCCCCCTGCTCATTGTTTAGTGGGTACATTCACCTCCCCTTAAAATGCCTCCTCCTTGCATCTCGCTGCTTCCCAGCTGCTTTCCATGACAGACACCAGAAAGTTCAGCGGGTTGAAATTATTCATGCAGGAAATTAGTCCACCAAAAAGTGTGCTCCATCTTAAAATGGCCTCTCATTTTGGATTTCAAAACTCTCTTTATTTTGGAAGAGCTACAGAGTTTCATTTTAATTTTTGCCACTCTGTAGCTTTTCCAAAGCTGAGGAAGATTTGAAAAACTAGACTGGCAAATGGAAAACAAATTGCATTCAGCATAGGCACCGACTCTGTGGATGCTCTGGGGCTGGAGCACCCATGGGGGAAAATTAGTGGGTGCTCTGCACCCACCAGCAGCCAAGCTCCCCTCACCCCCCACCCACCTCATCTCCTCCATCTCTGCCTTCCCCCCCCGATCATGCCGTGTCCCTGCTCCTTCGCCTACCTCCCAGCGTTTCCAGCCCGGCCGCTGCCAAACAGCTGTTTGGCAGCATTAGCACATTCTGGGTGTGGGGAGGAGCGGGAACGTGGTGTGCTCAGAGGAGGAGGAGGGGCCAGGGTGAGGATTTAGGGAAGGAGTTGGAATATTGGCAGGGAGGGGGCAGAGTTGGGGCAGGGACTTTGGGGAAGGGGTTAGAATGGGGGGCAGGGAAGGGGTGGGAAGAGGCAGGGTGGGGGCGGGGCCTCATGGAATGGGTAGAGTGGAGGCAGGCCTGGGAGCAGAGGTGGGTTGAGCACCCATGGGAAAGAGGGGAAGTCGGCACCTATGGCATTCAGTGGTATAAGGTTAAAAAAGGAGAGAGAAAGGAGGGAATGGGGGACAAAACCCAGAACAAATAAAAACAAAATTGTAATTTTGAAAGTCACTTAGGTGCATTTTTTTAAATTTTACCCACAAACACAATTTTAAAAAAGGTTTTTTAGAGATGGTTTGATGAACAACTGCTCACTAGGAAAGATCAGGGATTGCAACTGTATGAGGGGGTAGGGGATTCCTTGCTTCCAACCTTTCTCCTTTTGATCTCACAAGCGAGAGACAGGTACAGGGTGTCTCCTCAAACTTTGATGTATTTCAATTGAACAATCTAATGATAATTAATTTTGCGGGTCATTTTCTCTAGAGGCAGACAGAGGACATTTGAGAATCCAGTGAGTCTTTCTCCTGAATTTAAATGGGGCAGCTGGGATTTCTCTGAAAAGACCAAAATTCTGCACAACATTCTGAAGAACTTCAAAGGTAAAAAAATCTGGGGCTTTCCTATGTGAAATGATTGTGAGTCACAAGCAAAAGTGAAGACAAGATCTGCAGGTAAAGATGTGTCTGTGGCGATGAAAAGCGATCTGCCCCGATGGTTAGTTTACAGTTTGTTACTGTCTGATAATATTCTGTGCTGGTTACAGCAGGACACAGAGGGTTAAAGCTTGGTTCTGTTGAAGTCAATGGCAAAACTTCTACTGACTATAATGGGACCAGGATTTCACCCAGAGACTTAAACATCAGCTCAGAGAGACCTGGGAGCGGTTTGCCTTCACCTGCTGGAACTGAAGATGTCATAGAAAAAGTACTGTCACTCTGAGTGAGTGGATAGATGGAGGGAAGCTGTAGCATTTTGATTAGTAGACATTGTAGTATTTTTATGGTGCTGAGAGCGTGCGGAGAAGAGAGTGGGGAGTTAGGTAGCATGGGGAGCGGGTGTGGAGTCTGGCTGAAGTGAGAGGACTGTGAGGGAAGCAACAGGAGAAAGTTTCAGTGATCAGCCAGGCAGCAGAGGGGAAAGACTGTCCAGACTTGACACTGTAAAGAAAAAAGGTGTGCGAGGGGGAGGGGAACAATCAGATGCAGATGACACAACACCCCTGAACAGCCTGGTGGTGGGGATTAAATGTGGCACCTCTGGAGTTGATAGAATGAGCCTCTGCAGCCTGAGCTCAGAGATCCAGTTTTCTTAGCTGCTGTTGTTGCAGGATCATCAACCTCTGTATGTGGCCCAGCACCAAGAGAGGGTAACAGGGAGCCATACTGTGTGGGTGGTAGCCCACCCTGACTCCTGCACTGACGGTGCTGTCCAGCTATTTGATGTCAGGAGATAGGGGCTTGGTAATGTCTATAGAATTCAACAGAGTAGCTTCTTTGAATGTTAGTGAAGGGGTCTAGGCTGCCACCGCTCTCCCAATGTGATCCTGTTTGTCAGTGTACTTGGCTGCTATGTATTGTCCGGATTCCTGCGTTCTGAGCTCCCTTGGGCAGGGAACTGTTCACACAAAGCCTAATACAAAAGGGCCGTAATTCCCTGTTGGGGTCCTCAGGCCTGACCACATGAGAAGTAATAATTAATAAACAATTACTAATAAGGATAGCTCTGTCTGCATCTCCCCCAAAACTTACATTAAATCACAAAACAATTGTCACCTACTGATCAGATCCTGAGATCGCCTCTCTCTCTCTCACCTTTTTCATTCTCTAGAGACTCTGGTGTCAGAATGGAGGCTGGACAAAGGTAATTCCTGGGGCCAATGGGGAATGGAGACAGTTGCATGTGAATGTTATCCTGAACTGAGGATAAATAATAATGATTTGCGTCTCCCTGGATTTTGTGGTAGAACAACAAGCATAAAAATTCAATAAAGCAAAAAGTAGGAAACAATATCATGTGCACCCACCATTTTTCAGCTAGCTCTAATTAAAAACAAACACAAGGTAATCAACCCAATTAGGAAATTCATCCAATTAATCTAACACTTTTTGGCGAGATGCCCTCTTGAGAGTGGATGGTGGGAAAAGATTAAAATTCAGCTGGCCAGATTCCTGTAGTCAAGATCTGAACCACAGGATCAAACTTCTGAACGTTGCTGCTCTGTTTTAAAAGTGATTAAATGTTGAAATGGAAATGGCAACATGGAAGTCTGAGCTGAGCTGAACTGGGGCTCTGAGGAACCTTAGGAAATTTGCTGGTCTACTAGTGAAAATTCACAGCTCACCAACAGGATGCAAGTGCACCCCCCAGCACAGACTCCCACATGGAGTGAGGTCCACAGGAGTGAGGGTCCCCTCCTCCAGCCCCCCCACCCCAAGCTTCTGCAGCTGCTGTGAACCTCATAAGACACTCCAGGTATTCGCGACCTTCCAATACATTCCATGGGGCCTGCAGTCACGGCAGGTACTGAGGAGCTTGCTATGGTTCCCCAGGGGGTTATGTACTTTTCTAGCACTGAGGATAAACGTCCTTACGTATTCCTAGGGTTTTCTCCTGAGGTACCCCAAGATCTGCTTCTTCAGCTCAGGCAGTTTAAGAATCAGCATAGCTGTGGTCACCTGTTGGGCTGACAGGCCCTGGAGCTCCAAGCACTGACTCAGGACTGAGTCAGGAAAACACTGGAACTAATGCTTCAGTCCAGCCCTATTCAGGAAATGGCCCACTTCATTTAAGCACCTGCTTAAGTTCTCTCCTGAACAGGAGTGCTTGACTGCTCTGATGGGCTCTAGCATAGTGGGGCCCTGCATCTGTGTGTCCTTCATTCCCCTTTGCCAAGCAGACGTGGGGAAAGACTCTTGAGAGGGTCCAAGACCCAGTTCAGTATCACAGTGACAAACTTTTAGGTGCTTGGAAAAAAAAGCCCTGCAATTCCCAAAGCCTTGCTTGGGCACCGAGGCTCCTATACAATAAATGGAGAGAGATGGGTGCCTAAGAATGCCATGATCCAAAGCAAGGAGTGTAGGCTAGCCGCTGGGGGAGGCTGATGAGAGGGGGGTGTCCTAAGCCTCACCCCTTCACAGAGATAAGCTAAGTCCAGGCTGCAGAGAGGCTCCATCTCTGCTTGTGATTCTCAGACCGGGAACCTCCTTGGAGTTAGGCGCCAAGTGCTCATTTAGCAAGAAGCCGAGCAGGCACCTAAAGTCACTCGCCTACGTTTTTCAGAGTAAAAGTTCCCTCGTCACCGTGTGTCCATCTCTAGGTGTGCGCACTGCTGTCCCCCTGTGGGCCTTCAGCTGCCCATCTCCTCCATCAGCCCCAGAGCTATTCTCAGAGAGAGGGAAGAGCGGCATTCCGTTGCCTAACTCACATGCAGGGCCTGATCCAGTAGGTGTGCACAGAGGCTACTTACTGGAGCTGACACCATTCCAAATCTGGCTGGTAGTGGTGTCAGCAGCAGCAGCTGCTTTATAACTTTTAGCCCAGTAGTTGGCACACTTGCCTGAGAGCTGGGAGACCCAGGTTCAAGTCCACCTCTCTATTCGATGGGGAGAGAGGAGTTGAACAGGGTCTCTCACAGGAGCAGCAGAAACTAGGCACCTAAGGATCTTTTACTCTGAAAAACGTAGGTGCTAAGTGACTTTAGGTATCTAGAGCATTTGACAGGGAAATTGAGGCAGTGCTGTGGAACCAAAACTGAGACTTACGTGCCTAATTCCTTTTGAGCATCAAGCCCCACATCACTATTCCAGGGGAAGTTGGACTCCCAACACTTTGCATGGGGGCAAACACCACAAAGGATCGGGGTGCACTGTGTGCTGTTAGGCAGGAAGAGAGGGGTGCAGGAGGGAAAAGATTCGAAGTCTCAGGCCTGGCATGCCAATCCTTTTGCTCTGTCACTGACCCATCCTTGCCAGGGGAGTGACCCTCCCCTGTACTTTGATGAGATCTCAGAGCTGCCTCTATTCAGAGCCGGGTAAATCCTGGAGGAAGGAGATATTCTGAGTCACCCTCCTGCTGGGACAGATTCTGTCACTGACACCATCAACCCCTTCCCCAGCGCCGAGCTCTGCTTCTGATGCTCTGATTTTCTCTCTCATTCGCTCTCCAGAAAATGTGACACTGGATCCAGACACAGGAAATCCCTGGCTCATTGTGTCTGAGGATCAGAAAAGCATGAGATGGCAGAATCCATACAACAATTTCAGAATAGAAGATTTATCGTTTCTCCCTGCCCTGGGCTGTGAGGCATTCACCTCAGGCAGACATTACTGGGAGGTGGCGTTGAAGGAGGGGGGGAATGTGTGTCTAGGAGTCACCAGAGAGTCTGTGCAGAGAATGGGAAAGGTCAACTTAAAGCCCAGAGTGGGGATCTGGGCTATGGAGCAGTTGAGGCCCTATTACCGAGCTTATACCTCCCCTATTACCAACTTGTCCCTGAGTCAGAGCCCCAGAAAGATTGGGGTCTATCTGGACTATGAAGCGGGGCAGGTGACATTTTATGATGCTGATACCAAGGCCCTGATCTTCGCATTCCCACCAGCCTCTTTCACTGGGCAAAGAATTCACCCTTTCTTCTCTCTTTTTGGTGTAAACTCCCAGCTTAGACTGTGTCCCTGAGATGTCCAGAGTTGGAGGGAGGATAACAGAATACCCCATCAGCACCTATGAAATGAGCTTCTCTAATCTCTGCCTTCTCTGATCCTGAAGGATTCCCATGTTCCTACAGAGACATCGAAACTGCAGACAGGCCATGAAAGTCCATACCAGTGCAACCCACTGATCAGCACATGTCACATGCCCCCCTCTTGGTGTGAGTTGCAGAGGATATGACTGTTATGGTGGCTGGCTGTAGAGGCTGGCTGCTTAGCTCATGCTGCAGTGACTCAAGTTTCTCAGTTTAGAGAGTCCTGGTTCAATGCCCAGTGTGCTGGCCAAGATGGTGGCTATTATACCAATATTGCAGCAGGCCTCTCCTGTCTGTCTCTGGTGTTCAGTGGGACCATGGCAGACTGCCAGAAAATGAGGGGGAAACTTCTTGCAAAGCTATAGGGGTAATCCCCAGGGCTCAGGCACCTCATCAAAAGGCCCGTCTTGCTCAGGGGAAGAAACCAACTCTCACTTTCCCTGGTAAAATTGTTGAACCCATTGTAACAGGCCCAGGTTCTCAAAGTTATGTAGGTGCCTACCTACCATTGATTGTAGTGGGAGTTGGGTGCCTAAATACCTTTGAGGATCTGGGGCCTGGTGCTTTGTCTCTGATTCTGGAGACTAAAATACTCTGCTGCACAAACAGACTGAAACCAGACCCCAGAATTGGGGCCAGCTTTATTTTAGCTCCTATTAGGCACCTAACTAAGAGGCCAGATTTTCAAAAATGTTTAGCCAGAAGTTTCCACCTCCCAGCAGGTCTCATTGAGAACTAACTGGTTGCTTCATTAGGTGCGGAAATGGGAGAAGAGCTGTTTGGAAAAGCCAGCTCCAGCTGTGGTGGCTGAGGCCTGTGAAATCTGGCCCTCTGTGACTCGTATCTAGAGCAGGCTGAAACATGTCAAATGAAAATGTTCTGGAATGGTCAGGCCTCCCCGCTGCCATGCTGGTGTTCAATCTGTTCCAGGGCACACGCTGCACACTGCGTTCACGCAGACCTTACCTTTCTGCCTCCTTGTTTCACTGGGGTCTCAAATAAAGTCATTTTTTGACTGAAAATACAGGGTTGCTTTTTATGTGTGGAAAAATCTAAAACCCACAAGGAGGGGTTTGTAAAACAACACTGAATACTCAAAGAAAATATGGAGCTTTTCATGTTGTGAGTGTGCGGTGCAGAGCCCTGGAGCAGGGCGGCTCACCGGCCTAGGAAGTGGCTAAGAATGGGAGGGATTCTTCTTGCAAGGTCTACACAAACTGGGAGGGTGAAGGAGACAACGCAGCTTACATGATGATCTGCCCAGCAGAAATGGAGGCAAGAATTTCCATCTGGCTATGAACCAGGCTGAGATCCCAGCACATTCCATAGGGGCTCCTGAGTAGCCGCCACATGGACTTTCTGCCATTGTCCACGTAGGATATTAACCTGAAATAGATACAATGAAGTTTGTGAGTCTGTTAGGAATTGGGTGGGGCTTGTACATTGTTGATTACAACACTGCTTGTTAATACACCTATTCATTTGGCAGTTCCATCTGTATCTTTATAATTATTGCACTTTGTTTGTCACTGAGTCCATTGTTCTGTACAATAACGAGTAGTGCTTGGCATTCTGTTTCACATGTTATGAAATAACAAAGACAACATTATTTTCTCAGACACAGATTTTTATTGTGTATCAAAACCAGTGCATAGAAGCTATGTGCAATTACAGAACAAATGCAATAAAATACTTCTGAAATAAATTAAAGGAGAATTAAACAAGGGGAAAGACCATTCATGGCCATTTTTGCTACCCATACAGCAACCCTGGCTCCCACATGTCAGTGTATGTGACACTGCAGTTGTCCTTACTGTCCCCTGGAGTGGAGTGGTAGGGGGAGGGGTGCAGACCCAGATGCTACATGCAATGTTGGATGGAGGATATAGGAGGTGCTAAAATGGAGTTTTCCATGGACTAAAAAGGGAGGTGAGCCAGTGCTCATTGAACTTGTAGGTCCACAAGAATTTGCAGCTTCTGTTTTTGCTGCCAGAGCAGCCCCATTATGTCCCTCTGCTTTTCCTGCTAGGACTCCTGGGCCTTTCTCCTGGCTCCTCTTTCCTTCGCTGTATTTTCCACTGCAGGCATCCCATGCAGTGAGCTGTAGTTCATGAAAGCTTATGCTCCAATAAATTTGTTAGTCTCTAAGGTGCCACAAGTACTCTTAGGATTTAGACGGTAACTCATTTGTGTATATGTTGGCTTGCTTTAATCTGTAAATAACTCTATTTCTTTTTTTCCAGTTAATAAACCTTTAGATAGTTTATCACAGGATTGGCTACAGGTGTTGTTTTTGGTGTAAGATCTAGGATATCAGTTGATCTGGGATAAGTCTCTTGGTACTGGAAGCAACCTGAACACGGTGTGATTTTTGGTGTAAGTGACCATTTAGCACTAAGTCCAGTTTGTCTGGGTGGCAAGATAGACTGGAGAGCCTAAGGGTCTGTGACTTCATGGTAAGAGTGTTACAGTGATCCAAGAGTTCACATTTGTTACTGGCTTGGTGAAATCTAATTACAGAACACACAACCAGCTTGGGGTGTCTGCCCTGTTTTCTGACAGTCTGCCCTGAGTTTAGGACTCACAGTCATGAGCCACTCCAGACAGAATGATAATTAATTTCATGGACCCCACACATTCTTACAAGACTAATACCTACTTTGAGAAAAACTAACATACAGGTGAGCTGGTCTGATCTCCAGCTATGAGTTAGTTCCTAGCTAATGCGTGCAGCCTGGAGAAGAGCTGGCCTCTGGCCTGCCAGTGTCACGCCCCCAGTGTAAAACTGGTGTGGGAAGGGGTGTCTCTGACCCTCCTGAATAGACCTCAGGGTCCCCCCATTCTCCATAAGGCATCAGCCACTACATTAATTATTTCCATGTCAAATTGCTGTAGGGCTAGACTCCAATGAAGTAATCCAGAATCGGTCCTCTTAGCTCAGTGCAGCCATGTCAAAGGGGCACGATAGTTTAAAACAGTACATTTTGTATTAATAAATAAGATTTAAGTTGCTTCACAGCCCAGAAAAAGGCATAGCACTCTTTCTCAAAGAGTTTTGTTCAGTGGGGTCAGTTTTTTTGCTCAACTAGGCAATGGGATGCCTCTTGTCCCCCACCCCATCCTGCAGCAGCACTGCACCTAACTCAATGTTAGAAACATCAGTGCACAGCACAAATTGCTGATATCAGGGCTGACCAAAACAGGATCTTTAGACAAAGCCTCTTTTATGTTCTGGAAACTTTTCTCACCAGCCTCTGTCCATACTACCTGGTCTGGTTTCCCCTTATTTGTAAGGTCTGTTATGGGGATCATGATATCACTAAACCCCTTCACAAACCTCTGGTAATAGCTGGACAGACCAGTAAAGGATTGGACCTGCTTCTTTGTTTGAGTGACAGGCCACCTTTGAATGGCTTCTACCTTTAAAGCATCGGTGTGAACCAACTCACTGCCCAGCCTGTCTCCTAGGACACCTCTGCAGCCCCCATCTTGCATTTGGAGACCTTAACAGTGAGGATAGCTTCTCTCAGCCTCTGTAGTACAATTCCCACAACATGGTTTACGTGGCCTTGCCAGGAGATACTGAAAATAACCAAGCAATCTATATAGCTCTGGCAAATGTTTGTATCTATATAGGATATACAGCACCTCATTGACAAGCCATTGAGAGGTAGCCCCTGAATTTATTAATCCAAAAGGCATAACCCTAAACTCATTGTTACGTTCCCCTTGTGTTATCTGGATCAGTGATCTGCTAGGTCACTCCAATCCTTGACTCTGGAAGCCATATAATCCATGCCTTGATGAGGTGTGAAGTGCCCCTCTGCTCTTGGAGAGTTTTTGCCTGGACTTGTTTTAAGCCATGAGGACACATTTTCAGCCTCATAACTATATACATGAAATTACAACCTATAACATTACTATAACAACAATTACTATAACATTACTGTAACAACAATGCTCAGTGCATCATGAGCCTTCCGAAGACACCTGACATGACAAACTTTGCATTAGATACCACACAATCATATTATAAGGATGAACACAGAGGTGTAGGGTGTTCCCCTGAGGTACAGTGTCACACTCATATAGTCGAGATTCAGGTTCCGACTGGAGCTGGGTAGAACATGCAATAGCAGGAGGATAACACAGAGGGCCCCCCAAACGGAGCACACCACAGACTGATCCTGTTCATGAAACATGCATAATACCAAATTGCTGCTAACAGAGGACTGGAGGACTGAACACACTAAGTCTGAACAGCCTTAACCATCTACTGGATGCTTCTGTACCTAGGGCACTGGCAACCTTTCCTTTCTTCCAGCCCAAGTAAAATCTCCCTGAGAGCCCAGAAGGACACACTAAGTGCTAGAGAAAATAGCCTTTCAGTGCGTGCATTGAGTCTGGATGTACTTGCTGAAATACTGAGTAACTTCAGGAGCTTGGGGTGCAACAGCACTGAACAGCCTATTAATTACACCTGATTTTGACAGTGCAGAGACATTGGGACTCCAGAGTCAGAGAGACTGGGATGTCTGTGGCCTCATTTAATGGGTCTAATGGCTGATCCCCACCCCATCATCCCAAGTCAGGGGCACAGTCTGAGCTCAGATTCAGTACCCCACAGCCAAAGTAAAGGAAAGACTCTCTCTCGGTTGAAAGAGGCTGTTGGGAAAGTGAAGATCGGGGCCTCTTTATCAGCATCAAAAACTGTCACCTGCCCCCGTTCATAGTCCAGATAAATCCCAAGCTTCCTGAGGACCTCACTCAAAGGCAAGCAGGTCCTAGGAGAAGTCAGAGCCCGATAATGACCACTCCATTCATAGTCCACAGCCCAGATCCCCTCCTCAGGATTACGCTTGATCCATCCCTTCCTCTTTACAGACGCTCTGGCGACCCCCACAGCCCAGCCTCTCCCAGCCCCCACCTCCACCTCCCAGTAATGGCTCCCGGAGGTGAATCCCTCGAGGCCCAGCACACAGGCCCTAGAGTCAAATCTCTCAGGATTGTTGGGCAGATCCTGTCGTGTGTCTCTCCATCTCACACGTTTCCAATCCTCAGACAGGATGAGCTGGGGATGAGCCGTGTCTGGATCCACAATCAAATTCTCTGAGGAGAGAGAGAAAAAATTCAAATTGTTAGAGGCAGAGCTCATCCCTGGGAAGGGTTTGATCATGTCAGTGACAGAATCTTCCCCAGCTGGAGAGTGAATCAGTGAATCTCCTTCCTCCAGGATTTACCCGGCTCTGAATGGGGAGAAGCTCTGAAACCTCCATGAGTTCTCAAAGATAATCACTAGTGATTCTGAGATTGCTTCAGCTAGTTCCTTAAGTACCCTAAGATGAATTTCATCAGACCATGCAGACTTGAATACATATGTTATCTAAATGCTCTTTAATCTGTTCTTTCTCTATTTTGGCTTGTGTTCCTTCCTATTAATTGTGTTAAGTATCTGGTCACAATTAAACTTTTTAGTGAAGACTGAAGCAAAAAGGTATTAAACACCTCAGTCTTCAAGAAGAAGAAGAAGAAGAAGAAGAAGAAGAAAGTTATGATGAATGAGCTGAAGACAGGCAGAGAAATGTCTATCTCATCTGTGGGGCACGATCAAGTAGATGTGTTGAGAGGCTGCCTAACTTCACACAAAGCAGCCCGTGGGTGAGGAAAGGGAAGGTGTTTCCTTACAGCCTTTGGCCCAGTGATTAGGTACTCACATGGGATGTGGGAGAGCTCTGGTTAAAGTTCCACTTCTACCTAATGAGGAAAAAGGATTTGAATAGGAATCTCCCACCTCCCAGGTGAGTGCCCCAACCATTGGAATATGGGACATTCTGATAGGGTGGGACTCTCTTTTATTGAACTCATACAACTACAATTTAATAACTGAATAATTAAATATTAACTGGGCCAGGGGAGGAGTGAAACACACTCTGTAGTTCAGTGGTTAGGGCACTCACCTGAGAGATGGGAAACACCTATTCAGATCCCTTCTCCTCATCAGGCAGAGGGTGGACTTGACCAGGGGTCTCCCATACCCCATTCAAGTGCCCTAACCATGGGGCTAAAACCTCCTACCTCTGGCCATTTGGTGTGGGGCTATGCAGGCACCTAACTCCGTGTCACAAGAAGTGGTTTAGGCAACTAGCTACCTGACTGCAGGAGAGGAACTTCAGGCTGTGGATCACAAGCAGTGATTCACAATTTCACTATGATTTCAACAATTTCCATCCCACCATCAACCTCAGCCTGGACCAGTCCACACAAGAGATCCACTTCCTGGACACTATGGTGCTAATATGCGATGGTCACATAAACACCACCCTATATCGGAAACCTACTGACTGCTATTCTTACCTACATGCCTCTAGCTTTCATCCAGATCATACCACACGATCCATTGTCTACAGCCAAGCTCTACGATATAACTGCATTTGCTCCAACCCCTCAGACAGAGGCAAACACCTACAAGATCTCTATCATGCATTCTTACAACTACAATACCCACCTGCTGAAGTGAAGAAACAGATTGACAGAGCCAGAAGAGTACCCAGAAGTCACCTACTACAGGACAGGCCCAACAAAGAAAATAACAGAACGCCACTAGCCATCACCTTCAGCCCCCAACTAAAACCTCTACAAGGATCTACAACCTTTCCTGAAGGATGATCCATCACTCTCACAGATCTTGGGAGACAGGCCAGTCCTTCCTTACAGACAGCCCCCCAACCTGAAGCAAATACTCACCAGCAACCATACACCATACAACAGAACCACTAACCCAGGAACCTATCCTTGCAACAAAGCCCATTGCCAACTCTGTCCACATATCTATTCAGGGGACACCATCATAGGGCCTAATCACATCAGCCACACTATCAGAGGCTCGTTCACCTGCGCATCTACCAATGTGATATATGCCATCATGTGCCAGCAATGCCCCTCTGCCATGTACATTGGTCAAACTAGACAGTCTCTACATAAAAGAATAAATGGACACAAATCAGACGTCAAGAATTCTAACATTCAAAAACCAGTCGGAGAACACTTCAATCTCTCCGGTCACTCGATTACAGACCTGAGGGTGGCTATCCTTCAACAAAAAAACTTCAAAAACAGACTCCAACGAGAGACTGCTGAATTGGAATTAATTTGCAAACTGGATACAATTAACTTAGGCTTGAATAGAGACTGGGAATGGATGAGTCATTACACAAAGTAAAACTATTTCCACATGTTATTTCTCCCCCCCCCACCCCATCCCACCCCCCACTGTTCCTCAGATGTTCTTGTTAACTGCTGGAAATAGCCTACCTTGCTTGTCACCATGAAAGGTTTTCCTCCTTTCCCGCCCCTGCTGCTGGTGATGGCTCATCTTAAGTGATCACTCTCCTTACAGTGTGTATGATAAAACCCATTGTTTCATGTTCTCTGTGTGTGTATATAAATCTCCCCACTGTATTTTCCACCAAATGCATCTGATGAAGTGAGCTGTAGCTCACGAAAGCTTATGCTCAAATAAATTTGTTAGTCTCTAAGGTGCCACAAGTACTCCTTTTCTTTTTGCGAATACAGACTAACACGGCTGCTACTCTGAAAGCAGAGATAGGCACCTCCATGCAGCTGGGACTGGTGCCCATCTCTCCCCATTCATTGTGTAGGAAGCCTTGGTGCCTAACTCAGGCTTTGTGGATTACTGTGTTCCTGTGATTGTCTAGGTACCTGAAAGTTGGGCATTGTGAGGCTAAGACAATGCCTAAGTCCCTTTGTGGCTCTCGGCCCCACTGGTGAAACTGCAGCCAAATGGGTGCAGAAAAAGTGTTGTAAAAGTTTTCTCCATTCCCCCACGTCTTGTCTCCTTATCCTCTGCAATAATGGCCTCCAGTTTGGGAAGCAATGGATTATGAAAAGTAGCAGTTACTCGTCTCCATTCACCAAGCTGTCATTTCTTCACTGGGCTCTGGGTCCCTCTTTAACATCTAGAACCAGAGTTCTTGTCACTATTTATATTTTATCTCCCCCATGCCCTATTTTCTCTTTTACTACTCTATGAAGATTTAGGTACTAGACTCAGAATTCAATCTACTTCTCTTTCACAGACCATGGCTCTGTTCCAAATGAGCTCTCTCCCATGCACCAAGGGCTGAAAAAGAGTTAGAAAAAAACAGCAACAACATGCAGTTGTTTGGCTGGCAGAAGCAAACATAGCCTTGGCTCTGTAGTATGGGCTAGAGAGATGTGCCTGCCACTGGCTTCATAGAGTACTCCAAGATGGCATTGTAGTGGGTGGTGCACATGCAAGCAGAGGGCAAAATGGAGAAATAGTTGTTACGACATTTAGACATACTAGGCTATAATTAAACACCTCAGTGTTCTGTGAAATACAGATTGAGAGTGAGATCTTCCCTGAACCATCAAACCCTGCTCCCTTCACACATTCAAGGAAAAGGAGGCACATTTCCTCCTGGATGATGGAATTTGGACAATGGTAATATGTGATCTTGAATTACCTGAGTGAGTGAGGACTCTTCTCCATCCTAAAAGAAGCCACATAATAAGAGATGAGAAACTGACTGAACAAATACTATATAAATAAGATTCAATATTGTACAAAACGATTGATTGGAGGAAAATTTAGTTCTTAATCCTAGTAAACATTTACCACAATATAAACAGCAGAGCTGATCTAAAAATGGAATTTACATCATGAGGGAAGTTCTGATATATTGACATTTGTTTTTGTCCTGAATCAGGGCGAAACGTTGAGATATCAAAACTTCTTGCAGAACAAATATTTTGTAATTCCTGAATCAAAATGAAATGTTTGACCCTAAAATGAAACATGTAGTTTTGGTTTGCTTTGACATTAATCTGGGTCTGCATGACATACTAAGCTGGTTCATGGGAGATGTTGCTAAGGTTACTCATGCCTACAAGCTTCACCAGAGGAGAGACTGTTAGGAGTGTTAGTGATGATAATGTGGGATTCAGGCCTGTATATTTGCCTGAGATAGAATTTTGGGTCTTGTTTGCCCATTTGACTTTTGATATTTTTATATCCTTACTAATATGTGTGAACAAAGACACTGTATGCTGCATCTGCTCACAAACAGATGGGAGGAAAAGAGATAAGAGATAGAGCTAAAGTGTTGCTGGGTATGGTGAAATGTAATATACAATCATAAACTTGAAGGACAGTCCTGCCTCAACTCCTCTCCCAAGACGAGGTCAAGCAACCAGTCAGGAGGGGCGAGGGTGATGGGGGGAAGGTATAAGAAACACTAAAAACCAAAGAAATGCCTGTCCATGACCAAAACACAAAGTCACTCCTTACCCCTCCCATGGGATACAAAAGAGGTGGTACTGAAGCCCTCAGACCCAAGACCCTTCAAAAAGGTACGTGACCATAAATTGTAAGGGGTGGGACCAAGGGTGAGCACTACAGATATAATTATGCCTGCTAAGGAAGGGGAAACTGGGACACTGGGAAAAAAGGCTCTGCCAGTGTGCAGAGCTATGGATATGCTTGCCTGATTAACCCCCATAAACACTGCATTGCCTGCACTTCGGACTTCTGGTCTTCTGCTTTCATCAGTGTGACAAAAACCAGGGGAAGGGCAAAGGGAAACCCTTAACAGAGACCAAAGTGCATCACAGGTGATGCACTCTAGCCCAACTACAACTTCCAGTGGGTATGATGATGGCTCAGGTGGACATAGGTTAATGTTGACCCAATCCAAAACAAAACATTTCGTTTTGATTTTCCATTAGAAAAATCTTTAAATATTGGCACAATTGACATATTCCTGTGGAATTTTCAATTTTTTTCTGAACCCAATCAGCTCCAATATATTATCAGTCATTCTCTCTCAGAAGGTACATATTTAAACTGGCTTCATTATACAAATTCTCATTAACTGTACATATACATGTTAATAAATTATAACCAGTTTCCCTGCTGATGCAGTAAAATTATATTGCAAAACTTTTACTTCAGGCTAGATCCCAGTCCATTTGTAGTCACAGGGAGTAACATTATAACCTTCATGTCACATGTTGCACCTCATACCTTTATTACATTACATTGTTGGTACTAAAGTTGAGGCTAACTAGGCATTTCTATTCAAAGAATGTAAGAGTTTTAAAAATTATTCTTGGTGTGAAATTTCTCATGCTTAATATTAACCCACATCAGAAAAATAGTTAAACTAAACAATAAAACTCCAAACAAACACACTTATGAGGATACAAATTTGTGAAAAATATATTATTGTAGGGGGAGAGAGTATGAGACTTACTAAGTTCAGCTGCAAGTTTCTCTGAAAAAAATACAAAAATAAATATGCATCAGTATTAATTATTTTATTCTAAGTTCCGCCCCTCCAGTTAAAGGACTGTGAATTTATCTATGGCTCTCCACACTATTAAACCTCTACTTAGGGTTAGCACTGGAGTTTAGTGGCAGAGTGGCCACAGAGGGACATCAGTACCTTAGAGCAGCATTTTTTAAACTTCGGGTCAGACCCAGTACTGGGTCGCAGCATGTCAGGCACTGGGTTGCTCTGGTCAGCTCCACCGATCGGGACATTAAAAGTCCCATCAGCGGTGCTGCCTGGCTAAGGCAGGCTAGTCCTTACCTGTTTTGACACTGCACTGGGCCCTGGAAGTGGCCAGCAGCAGGTCTGGCTTCTAGGCAGGGGGGCCATGGGGCTCCGTGCACTGCCCCTACCCCAAGCACTGGATCTGCACTCCCATTGGCCGGTTGCCAGCCAATGGGAATGGGGGAGGGGGGCGGTGCTTGCAGGTGAGAGTCATGTGAAGCGTCTTGTGCGCCTCTTCCAAGGAACCAGACCTGCTGCTGGCTGCTTCCTGCTGCCTCTGTACCCCAGCTGCGCTGCTGACTGGGAGCCACCGGAGGTAAGTCCGCACCCCAAGTGTGTGCTCCAATCCCCTGCCCCAGCCCTGAGCCCCCCCAACCCAGAAACCCTTCCTGCACCCCAAACCCCTCATCCCCAGCCCCACCCCTGAGCCTGTACCCCCAGCTCAGAGCCCTGACCCCCTACCACACCCCAACCCCCTGCCCCAGCCCAGAGCCCCCTCCCATGCCCTGAACCCCTCATTCCTGGCCCCACCCCACAGATTCACCCCTGCACCCCAACCTTCTGCCCCAGCCCTGAGCCCCTCCCACACCCCAGACCCCTCATCCCCAGCTCTGTTGGGTTGCAGGCATCAACAATTTTCTTCAGCTAGGTCACCAGAAAAAAACTTTGAAAACCACTGCCATAGACACACAGCAGAAAGGGTCTCTGTGGTAACCTCCCATAGGCTAGTTCGAACGGCTGCATGGGATAGTATGGGGGGAGGGGTGGGGGCAAACATCCACCTGTATGCCAATCGAGTGCAACCAGTACCTTCCAGAACTAAGGCACAGCTACAGTGGTTAGAATTCCAGAACACCAGCGTGTATTTGGGGAGGAGATGGGACTCTTCTGCACAACAGTCTCACAACCTGGAGCTCCACTGGATTTCATCTCCCCTCCTACAATGAGTGTCATGGGGTTTCAGGGACTTAAAATGGAATCTGAACTGCCTCTTAACTATGGAGTGAATGGTACCCATGGTATTTACATGGCGTCCATCACCATGGCATCTGTGCACCTTACAACACCCCTGGTGAGGTACTAACATCTCCATTTTACAGATGGGGAACTGAGGCACAGGGTGACTAAGGCCCAGATCCACAAAAGGTCTTAGTACCGAACTCCCAATGTAAATGCCTAAAGCCAAACTTCAGGCACCACTGAGATCCTCTAAACCCCTGCTAAATGGAAGCCTAACCCTGGAGGCACCTAAAATGCCTAAATTCACCATTCAAGTCCCCAAAGTGCCTCACTGCAATGTAAGCCTGGGCTCAGACTTGAGGCCAAACCCCATTTCCATCTACACACAAATCTCTCAGTTTCAGCTCAGACCGAGGTCCTGGGACCTTGTGGGGGTGGAGGGCTCAAGACTGAGTCAAGTTGGGACCCAGAGTTTAACCCTATTGCTTTGCAAGTGTGGACTCAGGTCCTGGGAGTCTTCCAAGAGTACCCCAAGATCCCATGGACAGACTTCCTTCGTCCTCTCTATCCCATGATTTGCCAGTTGATGAGCCCACAGCTGAACAGGGGATAGATTCCTCTCTAGGGAGCACAGGGGTATCACCAATATCAAATTCTTTGTCTTAAATCACAGATCATGTAGTAAGAGGCATAGAATTACTAGAGAATTCATAGGTTTCAGAGTAGCAGCTGTGTTAGTCTGTATTCGCAAAAAGAAAAGGAGTACTTGTGGCACCTTAGAGACTAACAAATTTATTAGAGCATAAGCTTTCGTGAGCTACAGCTCACTTCATCGGATGCATTTGGTGGAAAAAACAGAGGAGAGATTTATATACACACACACAGAGAACATGAAACAATGGGTTTATCATACACACTGTAAGGAGAGTGATCACTTAAGATAAGCCATCACCAACAGCAGGGGGGGGAAGGAGGAAAACCTTTCATGGTGACAAGCAGGTAGGCTAATTCCAGCAGTTAACAAGAATATCAGAGGAACAGTGGGGGGTGGGGTGGGAGGGAGAAATACCATGGGGAAATAGTTTTACTTTGTGTAATGACTTATCCATTCCCAGTCTCTATTCAAGCCTAAGTTAATTGTATCCAGTTTGCAAATTAATTCCAATTCAGCAGTCTCTCGTTGGAGTCTGTTTTTGAAGCTTTTTTGTTGAAGTATACCCACTCTTAGGTCTGTGATCGAGTGACCAGAGAGATTGAAGTGTTCTCCAACTGGTTTTTGAATGTTATAATTCTTGACGTCTGATTTGTGTCCATTCATTCTTTTACGTAGAGACTGTCCAGTTTGGCCAATGTACATGGCAGAGGGGCATTGCTGGCACATGATGGCATATATCACATTGGTAGATGCACAGGTGAACGAGCCTCTGATGGTGTGGCTGATGTGATTAGGCCCTATGATGGTATCCCCTGAATAGATATGTGGACAGAGTTGGCAACGGGCTTTGTTGCAAGGATAGGTTCCTGGGTTAGTGGTTCTGTTGTGTGGTGTGTGGTTGCTGGTGAGTATTTGCTTCAGATTGGGGGGCTGTCTGTAAGCAAGGACTGGTCTGTCTCCCAAGATCTGAGAGAGCGATGGCTCGTCCTTCAGGATAGGTTGTAGATCCTTGATGATGCGTTGGAGGGGTTTTAGTTGGGGGCTGAAGGTGATGGCTAGTGGCGTTCTGTTGTTTTCTTTGTTGGGCCTGTCCTGTAGTAGGTGACTTCTGGGTACTCTTCTGGCTCTGTCAATCTGTTTCTTCACTTCAGCAGGTGGGTACTGTAGTTGTAGGAATGCATGATAGAGATCTTGTAGGTGTTTGTCTCTGTCTGAGGGGTTGGAGCAAATGCGGTTATATCGTAGCGCTTGGCTGTAGACAATGGATTGAGTGGTATGATCTGGATGAAAGCTAGAGGCATGTAGGTAGGAATAGCGGTCAGTAGGTTTCCGATATAGGGTGGTGTTTATGTGACCATCGCTTATTAGCACCGTAGTGTCCAGGAAGTGGATCTCTTGTGTGGACTGGTCCAGGCTGAGGTTGATGGTGGGATGGAAATTGTTGAAATCATGGTGGAATTCCTCAAGAGCTTCTTTTCCATGGGTCCAGATGATGAAGATGTCATCAATGTAGCGCAAGTAGAGTAGGGGCATTAGGGAACGAGAGCTGAGGAAGCGTTGTTCTAAGTCAGCCATAAAAATGTTGGCATACTGTGGGGCCATGCGGGTACCCATCGCAGTGCCGCTGATTTGAAGGTATACATTGTCACCAAATGTGAAATAGTTATGGGTCAGGACAAAGTCACAAAGTTCTGCCACCAGGTTAGCCGTGACAGTATTGGGGATACTGTTCCTGACGGCTTGTAGTCCATCTTTGTGTGGAATGTTGGTGTAGAGGGCTTCTACATCCATAGTGGCTAGGATGGTGTTTTTAGGAAGATCACCAATGGACTGTAGTTTCCTCAGGAAATCGGTGGTGTCTCGAAGATAGCTGGGAGTGCTGGTAACGAAGGGCCTGAGGAGGGAGTCTACATAGCCAGACAATCCTGCTGTCAGGGTGCCAATGCCTGAGATGATGGGGCGTCCAGGATTTCCAGGTTAACCTGGAAGTGAGCTGTAGCTCACGAAAGCTTATGCTCTAATAAATTTGTTAGTCTCTAAGGTGCCACAAGTACTCCTTTTCTTTTTTAGAGAATTCATGACAGGGAGGCGCTTCCAAATATGATGATCATACCACATCTTCTGTTTTGACAATCTAGTTTGTTCAGCATTTATTGTATTTCTCACCCCCTCAGTAAAAGTTCTTAGTATAGGTATGTCTTTGGGGTTTTGGCAAGGAAAGGGTGTATGTGGACCTTGTATGTTACTGGCCCACCCCCTGTGGAGTTGCGTTTCCCCTCCAGAGTTAAGACCATGCGAAGAATCCACCCCCCTCCTGGGATTCCTTTGAATTGCTCACCCGCATTACTCAGTGTTTGATGCTTAGCTGTTGGGAGGGGTTTACCTGCCTGGGAAGTGATTGTCTCCTCCCCTTTGTCAGATCATTCATTAGCATATTCACTGACACCAGAATGCTTGGAAGAACACCCCCCCCCCATCCCGCCTTAAAGGGACAGAGTTAGTTTTCACAAATACAACAAGAAAAATATTTTGCAATAGTGGGACCTGGATTGGGGTACCCTCAGTCACCCCTCTCTCTGATCCCAGAGGTCAGCTGTATGGCTGCTCCCCTCAGGGAAGTCAGTTACACAGTTCCTCTTAAAACCTGAGCCACAGGTGAGGTGCCTGGGATTACAGATGCAGATCCAGCAAATTTCTACTGGGCAAGCCTTCACCTGTAATTAGTGAGGAGACATTCCTGTACCCCGCACATTTCTTTTTATCTTCTTTCCTGGGGGGCCCCTCTAGAAATGTGATGAACATATGAGCATGTCGGCATTTAACCTTTCCCTTGTTTTCTGACTGCCAGGATGCAAACACACCTTTAGAGAACCTGCTGTGTTTGCAGTGCAGACCGACCAGACACAGTCCTTTGCAGTGCATGCTGCTTCGTGGTCATGGGAGCACAGCCAGATTTCAGTTAATCTCTGGTGTGAGGCCAGCAGAACGGTGGGTTTTAGTAAGAGTACCAGGAATGACCATACCAGCAAATAGCAAAGAAGCAGGAAGCACTGGAAATAGATTGGACCAATGACTACTATAGGGAGCAGATTAAGCAGTTGAAGACAGGGACCAGAACTGCACCTCAGCCAACTCTGCGATACGGTGCCTATTTTATGATGAGTTTGATCGGGTGCTGGGTAATATACCAAGCACTGAGCCAGCAGTGGTGCATGACGACCTGGTCAGCTGGGATGGTGCACTGCTGGCCCCAGAATCCAACATGGGGACTGATGGGAGCAGCAGCAGTAGTCAAATGAAGTCAGTGACGTGACTCTGCTCCTGACACCAGTCCCAGAGGAGGCTTTGCCATAGGAACAATTGCAGCAGATTCTGGAGCTGTACTCAAAGGAGCTTTTTGATGCTGTGCGCTGTAGTGTGGACACCAAAGCCCTGGATTAAAGCCCAGGTTAGAAAATTCTTAACCTGGGGTTGACAGTCAGTATAGATACTGAAGCCTGGGTTCTCTAACCCAGGGTATGCTGGTTTGAGTCCCACTAATCCTTGATTTACGTTGCAGTATAGACATACCCTACATTTCTTCTTCTGGGCAGGCACACTGCCACCCCAGAAGGCACTTGGATGTCTGTCTCATGCCTAAGCCCCAGCAGAATCCTCCAGCCAAGTGAAGTTAGCATTTCCCTGCCTGTTTTACCTGTGTGACATTACACCCCATATTCTTCATAGTAATATTATTATGATATGAGTATGGCATAATTATGATGTATTTTGTGCAAGATAAGGCATGTGAGATATCATTGGAAAGGTTATGTTTTACTGAATATGATTATCATATTTGTATGCATGTATCATTTTTTTATCTGAGAATTGAGAAGTTAGAAATATTGTCTATGCATCTATTACAAATGTGTTTACACCCGGGAAATGCCCACTAGACAGAATGCAATCAGTCTAGACTGCTGGCTGGAAAGGGCCACTAGGAAGAACAGTAAGTCTTAGAAGATGCTAATCACTCACAGGGGAGCCTTCCTGAGGATTCTGCAAACAGCCTCTGAGTTATGGCTACAGGGTCATGTGATCAAGTCACCTGATACTGGACTCCATGATAATACTAGTATTTTTCCACTGACTGGGGGTGGGAATCATACTGGAAGACACAGGATTCCCACCATATGTAAAACCTATTTAAGGCAGGGGAGTGACATAATCATGGTTCAATCTTCACTGAATTCCCACTCAAGATGACTGCTGTAAACATCTAAGAAACAAAGACTGGACTAGGGGAAAAGGACTGAGCCCAAGCTAGAAGGATGTCTAGCGTGTGAATGGAATATCTGAAGTTTTAAGCTGCAGGCAAGTGCAGCTGACCTTCAAGTATCTCTGCAATCTTCCTAAAACAACATTTAGGGTGAGAATTTGCTACTTGTAACCAGTTTCTTTAGTATTTTAAGCTTAGATTTCATGTTTGTTTCATTTGCTAGGTAATCTGCTTTGATCTGTTTGCTATCCCTTATAATAACTTAAAATCTATCTTTTGTAGTTAATAAACTTGTTTTGTTTTGTTGTGTTTTGTCTAAAACCAGTGTGTGGAAATCATAACTTGGGGCAGAAAGCTGAGTATATCCCTCTCCACATTGAGGGAGGGGGCAAATTTCATGAGCTTACGCTGTATAGTTCTCTGTGCAGTTCAAGACAGTACAATTTTGGGTTTACTCTCTAGAGGGGGGTGTGCACTTGAGTGCTGGGCAATTCCTTTGCTAAGCCTTCCCATGCAGAGCTGATCCCAGCATTTGTGTGAATAGCTGCAGCTGGGTGTGTCCCTACCTGTATGTGTGCTGGTAGAGTGCAGTCTAAAGCCTGGGGAAGGGTTTGACAGGCTGCATGGCAGTACAGTGTAAAGGGAACCCAGGCTGGTGGGTCAAGCAGACTCAGTGGTACCAAGTGGCAGTGGCATCTCGGGGGGTACCTGTCATAGCCTGATCCTGCTGGCCCCCTGAAAGCATGCCTAACTCGACACAGCGCAGCAGGGCATGGGAACTGGGGTCCCTCCTGTTAGCCTAGTGGCAAGGGCAGTTACCCAGGCTGCATAAAACCTCTGTTCAATTCCCTCCTCTGCCTGCCGTGGAAGAAAAAAATGTGTAGTTGGGTTCCCCACCTCTCAGCTGAGCAGCTTAGCCTTTGGGCTATTCTAAGGTGAGTTTCTCTCCAATTGAAGCTGTTCTACTGTGTATAAATAATTAAATAAGCACTGAACTAGTTAGTGTGTGGGAATGACAAGCGCTTAGGTAGGAAACTTCCAGGTCAAACCCTTCTTTCTATCGGTCTAAGGGGGGAATTGAGCCAGGGTCTCTCACCTAGGGTGACCATATTTCCCTATGCTGAATACAGGACACCTGGTAAAATTATTTGTATTCAAGTGAGTTCAAAGGCAATCAAGCAGAACTATGTAGTACAAATGTTCAAATTAACATCAAGTTGACTGACCCCTGTAAAAAGAATTACTGCATAGTTGCATTCTTTTTATTTATCTTCTTATCTTTAAGGCTTTAGGGCTCACATGGGGAGAGGTGACATACACACCCCTGCCTCCCCACAGACATACAGGGAGAGGTGAAACACACACACTCCTGTACACCTCTCACACGGGGGGGGGGGGGGGGGTGAGCGACTGACCCAACCCTCCCTGCCCAGCGCTCTCCACCTTCCATTCCTGGCTGGGACCCCGGGACAAAGCTGCCTCTCCTGGTTCCTGGTGCCATGTCTTCCCGAGGCAACATGTGAGGGGGACATGCAGGATCACATGCCCCCTCACCCCTTCCCAGATTTCTGCCAGGATTCACACCAGAATGT